>NC_090757.1:73556333-73593833 GCF_036898095.1 Palaemon carinicauda
TCTGGTAGGGGAGAGGGGAAGTAGTCATATCCTGGAGAGGATGGTGCGTGTTTGCACATCTATCTAAATATTTAGCCGTAAATTTTGATGGGTCACGTACACAAGTATTGCATAAACCATTATCTGGGAAACTAATTACGTCTCTCTCTCTCTCTCTCTCTCTCTCTCTCTCTCTCTCTCTCTCTCTCTCTCTCTCTCTCTCTCTCTCAAATGAGGAGAGCAAACAAGTAGGAAGAGGAAGCGGAAGCAGGAGAAGCGTTTATCGTGTTTGACGTTATTTTATTTAATAATAATACAGTATGCAATGTGATATCATGCTCGAGGGACTTCCACGCGGAAATTGTCTCTGATTATGAAACAAATATGAACACTACATTTGTGCTCATTACGGTGTAACATTTCTATAGAAATTTCTGAATTCAAATCGTTATGTTTTTTTGCTGTAACATGAATCTCTGTATTTTTGCCTCGTGTGACTTTTACCTTCATTTATTTTGCATTTCGTTCATATTGCCTTTCATTGTTTTTAGTGTTTTAATTTTCAATTTTTTTCTTCAGGATTTTTAGCTGTTGCCTCCAACCTTCCATTTGATTGGTTGAAGAATACTGTTAAAGTTGTTTTGTAAGCTTACCCCGATTACCTGGTGGATTCGATGACAAAGTTTTGCTCGTACTTTATTTTAATTATTTTTTAGTTGTTTTGATTCGTTCATTCTAATTTGTTTCGAGTATTGTTCCCCTGTCTGGTTTTCAGCTGCTCTTTTTCATCTTAATTTGTCGGACAGGAATTCACGGTCTATTTAATTTCTTATTCCTGATCTAGATATCAATCTGGTATCTGGCAACCTACCCCATAATATAGGGATAAAAAAAGGAAGACAGCCAAGTGAAAGGCCCGTGCCAACAACAAGTGTTGGCTATAATACTCCAACAACAACAACAAGACAGTTACTACGGTTCCATTTACGAAAGATCAACAAAATTACGCCAATTTTAAAGTGGTCACATTTTAACTTCCAAATACAAAGTACTCATTTTAAAATCGACATGTAATAAATTCACTTTTCTTAAGAAGGAAATCTTCCGTTACAAACAGAGAGATAATTTGTTTGCAGCGTCTGGTTGAATAATTGTCTCTGTCTCGGCAGAATATTCCGGATGAGGGCAGAAATTGAATGTGTGACCTGAGAGCTTGTGTAGCTAAAGCTCGTAACTTGCAAGAGAAAACAGACGAGATTTCGAGTTTGGGGTTTTACGGCACTTGTTCTCGATCGGGGAGGAGGTCGGGGAAAAGAGGAAACTCGACATACAGTAAAGCAAGATTTATGGAGACTTGTTTTACGGTTTTGTTTTTCAGTTTATTCCAGTATTTGGAAGGCTATATATATATATATATATATATATATATATATATATATATATATATATATATATATATATATATATATATATGTATATATATATATATATATATATATATATATATATATATAATCACCATCATCATCATCATCATCATCATCATCAGCCGTCTGTAAGTTTGCTTTTGTATCCATGTTGCTTTTTTTCTGTCTTTTAGTGTTATTTGCATCTTTATTCTTTCATTTGTTCTTTTGAGTTGTAAGTAGCTTGTGTTATAAGGCTTTAGTAAGGCTCCAGGTTCCCATTGAATAAGTTAATACTGGTAGGACCATGTGATTAAAGATTTAATTTTTTAGAGAAGTGGCATTTTATTTTCCATATTTTGTTTGACTTGTGATTTATAAAGTAGTTTTTTGGTAAATATATATATATATATATATATATATATATATATATATATATATATATATATATATATATATATATATATATATATATATATATACTTCTTCCCATGTGAAAATGAAAATCTACTGTTAAGAAACAAAATACTTTCCCCACAACACATCATTACTAGCTATATTGGCAAGTAACCAAACCAATGTAACTGCGTTTCAATTAATAGTCAGTCGCAACATTGGTCTAATGAGTAAATTGATGGCATTTGTTACTATGGAATGGAGTCCAAATGTCTTATACGGAAAGTATATCTATGAAGATATACATTATACACCCAGGGGATGTTTATAATAGTTTGACATGTCGAACTATGAAATCTCGTATTGGATGTATATTCAGCTACAGTCATGTCAGCTTGATTAATCATATATAATCAAATATTACTGACAATGATAATTTGGTTACACAAAATGGCCCTGTTTATTTTTCATCGAAAATACATCAAGGTACCAACTCACCAAATGTAACTATACTTTTATAATTGTATTACTATTTTAGCATTATTGTATTTATTGCCCATGTTTTGCGTACATACACAAATACACACATGTTTATACACTTTATATTGTTTATATATATATATATATATATATATATATATATATATATATATATATATATAATATCTATCTATCTATCTATCTATCTATATATATATATATATATATATATATATATATATATTCTATTCCTTTATATTTATTTACCACTCAGGCAACTATTAGTTATGATGAGTTGTTCTGGGGTAATTTAATGTAGTTAGGTCGGCAATGCTTGTTTTTTTTAGTATTGATATTACTTTGGTCATATCTTTTTTATTTAATCAGGTCATATTATAAGCTAACATCTTCCATTAGTTACCCTTTCTTCGTGTAAATTTCAAATTCCTTATCTTCTGTTCTTTCTTTAATGTCCTAATCATATTTTTCTACTCCCAGTTGTTATATTTCATCCTTCGCTGTGATGTTTGATATCACAGAGGAAATATCTTTTTATAATATAGTCCTCTAATAAAAATGAAATTTTCACCACCATTACTTGAGAGACGCCATTCTACCCTAATTCACTTGATCCTAACTGAATTTACACCATCCTAAAGTCATTATCTCCTGCCAAAGTCGTCTGTGTTAATTGGGTTATCTCCACTCGCCTTGTGTTCCTCGGAAATCCGTCATTTTCTTCCCAGAATCATCTTTGCATGCTTCCCGAGTCCTTCTATTCTTGTAACCAAAATTTTAATCTTTGATTTCATAGGTCATTTTAAGGGTCAAATGATGAAAAGTTCTTATATAACTTTGTTTTACTTCGTTTGCAATAATTTTTTCCCAAAAAAAAAATTCTATTATTTTTTATAAGTAGAGCTTTTTTCTCTTGTAATGCTAACAAAACTGGTAATGATGATAAGAAAAAATGAAGGTCTTATCAAACCCTCTGCAATTCATAATTTTTTTCCTTAGTGTAATTCAGGGGTTGATATATTTATTCTATATTGTGAATTAATTTGTTAAATTTCTCTAAATAAGTTAATTAAATGCGTTTCATCGTTAAGCCACTTCCCCTATATGGGAATTACCCCAGAAAAATCAAGTGACTGTCTTATTCATACTTAATTTGCTGTATCTTAGAGGATAGGTACGGTATGTTCAGTTATATCCTACATCTATAGCATACGGAAAGCTAAACATCAGTACTTCAACCATCCTGAGTAGGCTATACCGACCTCTTAACGTCTATTTTGTTTACGTAACTTTCAATATCCTTTTTCCATTAACTCTATCCTGCCCTTTCCAGTCTTTTAGTCCTACCTATTCACACACAAGTTATTCTTCCTTTTCTGCCTCCCATCTTCCATTATTCTCTCCACATGACCAAACCCTTTCAAACCATAGTGTATCCATTCTCATAGGCTAAATATCTTCTTAAAAACCCATTATAAAGGATATATATATGTCTTTTCTTTGTGCGATAGAAATGTGTACGTGCATGACGAAAACTATTGTTCTCCCTTATATGTTCAAACTCGGTCTTTTTTCTTTTACATTAAGTTAAGCATTATTGATAAAACATAAAATTATTATGCTAATAATGTGAGGGTAATGACATTCAGGAAAAATAAAAATAGAGCGAAGGCTAACAGTAGGTCACTGAAAAGTTACTCATAGATTAATTTCTTTTTACGTTTCCTCTGTTACCTCAGTAGATGCAGAGACCTTCACGTTCATGAAATAAACTTTCCTGCTCGCATTTTTGCAACATATTTGAATTAGTGGAACTGGATGGTTGATGATAGGGAATACGCAACGATCTCCTCACATAATTTGGTATATTTTTTATGGTTTTGTGGCTTCTTTATAGTTATGGTTTGAATTAGGAATTCTGGGCCATGTGGCTAGGCGCTGGAGCCTGGGAGGCTGTGATGTTTCACGAAAAGGTCTGCATTTCGGTTAAAATCTTTGCACGTAAAGTTAATTAACATCTATAATCCTTTTCGAATAAGGGTACACTGGTAGATGCTTCCTGTATATTCTCACAATCGAACACAAACTGGGGGGGGGAGGGGGGGGTTGGTAATATCCTTCCAAATTCGTTGGCGGAGTTAAAACTAAATTATGTTAGAATGCGTTCTCTGCATATAGTGAAATATGACAACACATAACGTATGTTAGTAAGAATGAGTCATCTTTGTTAGATTTTTAAGTCTCTTTACTGGAATTGAACGAAACAGAAAATGGCAAAATTGTTCAACATTAGGAAACTACGATTCGCATCTCGTCCATAATTGCAAATGTCAGTTTTATTCATCTTCTGATGAAAGGAAGCGGCCATGATTGTCGAGGGTCTGTCAGGGAAGTAAAGCAGCCATTTGATGGGTCCTCATTCAGTTCTCGTTATTTGACTCTCTTTAATTGGCATTTTATACTCTCTCTCTCTCTCTTTCTCTCTCTCTCTCTCTCTCTCTCTCTCTCTCTCTCTCTCTCTCTCTCTCTCTGATGTTGAGGTAATGCCCCTTTGAAGACATAATACAAGGGTTGATAGAAATCGTATGGCCTTAGCAGTTTTGAGGAATAATTCAACACAACATTGCGCACGCGTGCAAACGCTCACAGAAACTACTGTACCAACCGCGTGTCACACGATCGTAAGTAGTTCATTTTGTGTATATATTATGCTTGTATCTTCGCTCTTCCCTCTCACTAAAAAGAACCTGAATAAACATGTCTGTTTTTCTCAATGGTAACGGTATAGATTTTGAACAGGAAAATTCCTGTTGCCTTGAGCTTTTGTATATAAAGGAGAGTGTTCAAAAATAAACTCACTCAGTTGCTTTCATACTGTCTTTGAGTCACAACCTTCTCTCGGCCCGTCACACTCCCAAACCAAGTTATGAAAAAGAGAGAGAGAGAGAGAGAGAGAGAGAGAGAGAGAGAGAGAGAGAGAGAGAGAGAGAGAGAGAGAGAGAGAGAGAGAGTTAGTTTTATGAGGAAAATATTTGTCAGCTGTTCTTATGTTTTATATAAATTTTAGGAAATGATGAGTAATGTATACATAGTACAGTTTTGTAAATAAAATTAAATGAAGTTATATTTTTCTACCTAGATGACGAGATTAAAGACTTATCCGTGAAAGAGTGATTTAAGAAAAAGTGAAGGCGAAGTCAAACGGAATCGATATGAGAATATCCAGAAACAATTACTTTGAAAATGAGCATATATGAATACCGCTTTTTTCTTTGGAGATTTTGTCTTTCATCTCAGTTTTCTTTTGCTCAGATATCAGTTTTCTTTTGCAGCGACACCAAACGACAGTGAATGTTGTTGTTGCTCGAATGTATGTTTTAACAATGTTGATGTGCATTTTGTTATATATAGTTATCGCTTGATAAGTTTTCAGGGTTACCTATTTTAAACGTTGATAATATCTAACTTAACCTAACCTAACATAACTTAACCAGTTTCAGTTTAAAAAGAACTATAGAAATAAGAAATGTGGTATTGCTTGTTATTTTTTGTGTGTTAAGTTTAAGTTCGATTTTCCTTGATAATAAATTGAAAAACCTGAAGGGTTTTTGGATAATTTGTATTTACAATTGATTTGAAAATTTTCATATTATATAAAGGATACATTTAGTAATTCCCTTCCTTCAGGTTTTATTTTTATGTATCTTCATAGAGGATTCGATTTCAACATCGCAGAACCTCTACAATATACAAACTTTCCTTGTTTATCCTCCTATGGTTCCTGGTAAGTGTGTGTTGGGGACCAAGGTATGAGGTGAATTCCACAGTATTTTATTTTAATGGGATTTTATTCAATTATAGCCTGAAAACTATTTATATAAAAGAGAAGAAAAAAATGAACAGAAGGGCGTAGACAAATGTGTTTGTGAGATTAAATCTCTCTGAGACGGGGAATATTTATTTGGAAGAGTCCAGTCGGTCTTGGGGTTTAATCTGTTCTTCTGGCGCCACTTTACGAAATTGGCTTGGGCTTTTATTATACACAAAAATAAAAAAACTTGCAGTATGCTGGGAAACTTCTATTTTCGTTCCTCTCTCTCTCTCTCTCTCTCTCTCTCTCTCTCTCTCTCTCTCTCTCTCTCTCTCTCTCTCTCTCTCTCTCTCTCTCTGCTCAGGCTGAAATCAGAAAAATATTGCATTTCTTCGTTGGAATTTAGGGGGAGACAGTCAACGTTCCTTGAATTTTTAAATTTGAAAAAGATTCTAGTATACTCAGACAAATTATTTCATCTGTTAGAATTGTGTAAATTCTTCAACTTTTAAAGGTAATCTGATTAGTTAATTTTTTAATAGTTTTATTTATTTATCAGAACAAAATTGAATTAATCCAAAACGGTAGCCTCTCTGGAAATAAAGTAAAGTACAGTTTAGTCTGATGGAGGGAACACAGTTTGACAGGAGTAAACTGTAAAATCTATTACAGCTTCAGAATGTAAATACGATGACAATTTTTCAAAGTAAATTGGATTCCTGTTGACAGTGAAGGGAGGGAACTGAATTTATGCTTTAATCAATTATCAGTAGAACAAATAGTGCCGGATGGGAATAAATATCCCAGAGAGTATGGAAGACATTTTCACTTTAGATACTGATATTCATTACCTCGGCCAACGAAGATGGAAGGAGGTTATGTCTACCCCCTGTTTGTGAACAGATTCCAGGCCCCAATTTTATTCGCAGAGTTATGAAATTTGCAGGGATTAAATGTTATGTTAAAAGCTGGAAATGATAAATTTTGCAAGTTCAAGGTCATGGTCAAGCAAAATGTCCAATTCACGTAATCAGCCGTAAGTTCGGACATCGTTGTCACAGCGACTTAAAACATGGTTCATATTTGAGTGTATAAAAATTCACGCCAATGAATGCATGTTTAGGTCGAAGGTCAATGTCGAGTCCAAGAACAAGGTCAAGCAAAAGGTCAGAATTCGGTCATCAACCATACGGTCACAATTCTAATTGTAAAGTAATGAAACTTGCAGGAATTCTAAACTTTTATGCAAAGAGCTGTCAAGATCAAAGGTCAAGGTCAAATTCTTCTCTAGGATTTTGGTGGCCGATGTGGTAACTTCCCTGACTGGTGAACGCCAGACTGGGGTTCGAGTCCCGCTGAAACTCTGGAGTTTCTTTGGTTGCTGCAACCTCACCATCCTTGTGAGCTAAGGTTGGGGGGTTTGGGGGAGCTTATAGGCCTATCTGCTGAGTCACCAGTAACCATTCTCTGGTCCTGCTTGGTCTTAGCTTGGGTAGAGATGGGGCTTGGGCGCTGAGCATGTGTACATATGGTCAGTCTCTAGGCCCTCTAGGGCAATGTCACTTTCCCTTGCCTCTGCCATTCATGAACGGCCTTAAAAAAGAAAAAAAAAAGTTAAATTCTGGTCATCAACCATGGCCACAATTTTAATCGTAGAGTAATGAAAATTGCATGGATTAACTGTTATGTAAAAAGCGGGAAATGATTGAATATTGGAAGGTCAAGGTCATCACTATTTTCACAGTGGACTAATTATCCTTCATCAAGTAAAACGTAATATATTGGAATTTAAATTTCAGAGTGCTGTCTGTTTAACCATTTTCTTGTAGATGCAAAGCATGAATGGCCTTCCCGACCCCGGTGGGGGACCAACAGTGTAAATAATGAGGAAATATCAGCTGTGATATATTTGCCTCTAGTAATTGATAGATATAACCTGTTTTGTGTAAGCATTTTCTTGTCTTATTTGGCGTTTGTACTCGTAAAATTGAAAAAATTAGCGAAGGAAGCAGCTCTTGAGCATGATTTTATTCTTTTACAGTAATTAAAAGACCCAACATATAAAAGTGACCAAGGATATATTTGTTATTTTCCCAAAAATATATGGTGACATATTTGGAACATTCCAACATTTTTGTGATTTTAGGAATTCTTTGAATACTTGCTGTGTAGATGAAGTACAGTGGGGAATTTGTGTAAAGTTACTTATTGTGTAGATGAAGTAGGCTTACAGGGGAGAAGTTGTGTAAAGATCAAATTATTTTTTCACGAGAAATATTTAAAGTAGTGGAATAAACTCAAGTTGTCTTTTAAAGAGTTTGGTACCAACACCTACAGTTCAGCTCAGAAATCAAAACATTGCGTGATCAGAAAATAGCCTCAGTCTGTACCTCCTCCTTATCGGGTCTGTTGTAATTTTCATCTTTCAACTGATCCACTATGGAACAAAGGCCTCAGACATGTCCTTCCACTTTTGTCTGTTTATGATCTTTTTGTGCCAGTCCATATCCGCAAAGTTTCTTAGTTCGTCAATCCGTCGTCATCTCTTCCTTTCTTTGCTTCTTTTGCCATCTCTGGGGACCGTTCATTATTGTTAATGGTCATCTATTATCTGTCTTTCTCCCATGTCCAATTCTTTTTCTTGTTGTTGTTGGAATATCGTCTATTTTAGTGTCCTCTCGTATCCATGCTGCTGTTTTTATGTGTATGTATATACGCATATATATATGTGTATATATATATATATATTATATATATATATATATATATATATATATACATATACATATATATATATATATATATATATATATATATATACAGTATATATATATACATATATATATATATATATATATATATATATATATATATATATATATATATATATATATATATACAGTATTTATATATACAGTATATATATATATATATATATATATATATATATATATATATATGTATATATGTATATATGTATATATATATATATATATATATATATATATATATATATATATATATATATATATATATATATATATATATGGGAGAAATATATCTATCTATATTCGAACTAAAGTATAGTCCATATTACAAGACGTTAAAGCTTTAATTTTTAAGAGTCTCTCTCTCTCTCTCTCTCTCTCTCTCTCTCTCTCTCTCTCTCTCTCTCTCTCTCTCTCTCTCTCTCTCTCTCTCTCTCTCTTCTGTGTGTGTAAAGTGAAAAATTGTTTCCTTTAAAGAGCGGCCGGCCCTTATGTTTTATATTATGTTTTATAAATTCGAACGTAAGAATACACGAACGAATATAATTGTATAGAATGTCAATTATATCCTCTTCGTCTGTTATAAAAAGCTTTCTTGAATATAAGAATTAAATATGAACAGAATATCTTTAACATTGGGATCCACACCACACCACTTTGGGTAATTTGTAGCGTGTAATGACAATTAAGTTGTGAACGGTGTTTGGTCCACAAACAAATTGGTTACTTTCATTAGGGCAGGATTTTCCCGCACTCTCTTTACGTAATTGTTTGTAAGTATTATGATATACAAGATAAACAGTTATTGTACAATAAGAACACTCAAAGATTAGATTTGTATCATATAGTCACCACTATCCTCAGACCTGTCCTGGAATGGTCACCTGATCTAAGCGTAAAATAAGCGTCCAGTGGACATTTGGACATTAATGTCAGTAAACGTCAAAACCTATGATCGAGAAGGGAAGTCAATACTTTATTTGCCTTTAAATTTCATGTCTTTTCCTTTAAATATTTTTTGTCTTTAAATTTCTTCTGTCTTTTCCTTTAAATGTCTTCTGTCTTTTAATTTGAATTTCTTCTATCTTTTGCTTTAAATTTCTTTTGTCTTTTCCTTTAAATTTCTATTATCTTTTCCTTTAAAATTCCTTTTGTCTTTTCCTTTGAATTTCTTCTGTCTTTTCCTTCAATTTTTTTTCTCTTTTCCTTCAAATTCTTTTTTCTCTTTTTCCTTCAAATTTTTTTCTCTTGTCCTTCATATTTGTTCTATCTTTTCCATTAGTTTTCTTTTGTCTTTCAGTTTAAATTTCTTCTGTATTTTCCTTCAATTTTTTGTATCGTTTCCATCACTTTTTTTTGTCTTTTCGTTTGAATTTTATGTCTTTTCATTCGAAATTGTTTCTATTTTTCCCATTAATTTTCCTTTGTTTTTTTGTTCAAATATCTTCTGTATGTTCCTTCAAATTTCTTCGTCCTTTCCTTCAAGTTTCTCCTATAATTTCCTTTAAATTTCCTCTGTGTCACACTACCCAAGAGAGATTAATTCAGCAAACTTTTAACTGGGTTCCAGAAGGCACTAGAAGAGTTAGAAAACCCAGGGCTACAGGGCTATGAAGACTGAAGTAGGAGATGATGAATTGATTTAGAAGCTCAAGATAGAGACGACTGGCGAAATCTAACTGAGGCCCTTTGTGACAATAGGCGTAAGAGATGGGTGAGGATGATCACCGGAGCATTAGATTCTCTCCACTAGGAAACATTACGAAATAAAGGCGAAATGCTCCGATTCAACCGAAGTTCAATGGCAATCTTCAATCATACCCATCAAACACTGGTTCTCATTATTAGTGGTGTATTGCCGTGGTGATACATTTCAGGCATTCTATTTGGAAGGCCCTCGCGCTCAAGATATTGCGTGGAGTGATGGGCAAATTGAATTTCTGATTTTCAGTCATTTATTTTAGACACATTAATAGAAATCTAAGGAATTTCGGATTTTCAGTCATTTATTTCAGGCATATTAATAAAAAGGGCAGGAAATTTCTCATTTTTAGTCCTTCATTGTAGGCACATTAATAGAAATTCAAGAACTTTCTCATTTTCAGTCGTTTATTGTAGGAACAATAGAAATTCAAGAACTTGTGCAAATACAAAAGTACGTTTTTACATTTTGATTTGATTCTGTTAATTCTGAAATTGGTTTTTTATTTCTTAATGGTTGGTGTTTCCATTTATTGGATAAGGTCCCTCTGTGGACAACGGCAAATCGGTAGCATTAAAGAGAATATTAGATTGTACTGAAGCTCCGCCTCTGGAAAGGAAAAGAATCAGGACACACTCGTTGATACCAGAATGAAAGGAGGAAGGGGGGGAGGAGGTTAATGATAATAATTCTTTATTTCCAATTTATACATTGGGTATTAATATCCATGTTAAGGATAATCCAAGGCATCAAGTACACAGAGGAACTAAACATAATATAAAAGTTTTAAAAGTATTGATAAAAATATACGTACTCAAAATAATAAAAAGGCATTTAAAACAATAACCACGAGTCTTATAAAAGTCATGAGAAAAAGAAATATATAATAGTTCTAAAAGTATTATAAAAATATATGCATTTAAAACGTTAAGAGCATATGAAACCATATTATTAGAATATAAAAAGTATTGATAGAAATATAAGTTGTTAAAACATTGAAAACCATAAAACATCATAAACATCTATAAAGCTCAAAGGTAAAATTAAACTAACACATTATAACACTTTTAAATATAGATATAAATATAAGTATCTAAAATATTAAATGTAAGATATATAAAGATCAAGTACCATTTAAAAGATGTTTTTTTAATTTGTATTTAAAAGACGGTAACGAATTAGTTTCCTTTAAAGAGACTGGTATACTGTTCCAAAAATGAGGACCCCTCACTGCCATAACTCTCGATCCCATATCAGTTCGAACTCTCCTTTCGAACAAATTGTTAGCCTGTCTGGTAATGGAGTTTACAGTCTGAAGATTATATAGCCACTCTGGTAAAATACCTCTTAAAATCTTAAAGATTAAAATACATACATCACATCTGTATTTCTCTTTCATTTTTAACCATCCCAGGTTTATTAGATGCAGAGTGATATGATCATATTTACTCACCGTCCCAAGGGCCACACGAGCTGCAAAATTCTGTAGTTTTTGTACTTTACTCAGGTGCTTATTATTCGCTGACCCCCAGACGGCGAGACAATAATTGATCAAACTTAGAGCTAAAGATTGTACAACAATTAAGCGTGTTTGGGGTACAAAATAATTTTTCACTCTATTCAAATATATTAAGGTTCCCATAACTTTCCTGTGAATCTTGTCTATGTGCGTCTCAAAAGTCATATAATTATCGAAGAAAACCCCAAGGTTCTTAACACTGCTTAGAGGTTTGATTTGACTGCCTTCAAAATTTATTGTCAGATTCGGATTAATGCGATTTAAATATTGCCTTGTTCCTATAAAGATACTTTGTGTTTTTGCAGTATTTAATAACAAACCATTTTTTTTAAAGTAAACTTTGGCCATAGATAATATGTTGTTAGCTCGTTCCACAATTGCTTCTACATCGTTACTATCTCCTTCAATGAGAATTTGCGTATCGTCAGCATATTGAACCACAAAGCAGTGGGGCAGGTAATTAACTAGGTCATTAACGAATATAATGAATAAAATTGGTCCCAAAATTGAACCTTGTGGAACTCCAAATGATACTAGTTTGGTGGAAGAAATAGTATTTTTTATTTTAACAATTTGATGGCGGTTGCTAAGATAACCTCGAAACCAGGCTGTATCAATATTCAACATTTCGCATTTTCTGAGAAAAATTTCATGACTTACACTATCAAAAGTTTTGATAGGTCCAAAAGCAAAAGTAGAGAAATCTTCTTATTTTCCATATTGTTGTATATTTTATCAGATATCTGGAGTAATGCAGTCTCAGTAGATAATTTTGGTCTAAAACCGTGTTGAGTTTTGGAAAGAAGCTTATGTCATTCTAAAAATGAGGTTAATTGTTTAGCAACTATTTTTTCCAGAATTTTTGACAGGACAGGCAGCAATGAGATAGGCCTGTAATTACCCACTAAATCTTTATCTCCACTTTTATAGACAGGGACTACATACGGAATTTTCCACATTTCAGGATATACATTAATTACTATTGATGTATTAACGATGATCGTAAGGTAAAAAGCTGTTATGAATAATGAATCTTTTAGAAAACGGAGAGAGATTCCATCTGGTCCACACGCATTGGTCTCCTTCATACTTTTAATAGGTAAAATCACAGTCTCGCAATCAACAGGTGAGGGTCTAAAAACAGATAAATTGTCATTAGAATTATCAATGTGATTGATATCTTGCAACAGGATATCATTATTTGCCAAATCCTCTTAAGCTTTTTCAAATGTCCATTTTCCTACACCAGAAAAAAAAATCGTTAAAATTTTCTGTTTTGGTTAATATATCCTCGCTGTTTTCAATTAACTCAAAATCATTATTAGTGACGTTCGAAAGCATCTTTTTGGTAGTTTTCCATGTAGCTGAGATATCATTTATATTTTTTTTTAAATTCATTGTTGTAATGTTCTCTACGACTAGCATCAATTACTAATTTAACTGTCTTTTTCTTATCTCTATAATTCTCCCTAAGTAGTTCATTATAAGGATCTTGTTTCAGAGAACTTTGTGTTTGATCTCTTTCTTTTATCGCAGACCTTATTTGCTCTGATATCCAAGGGGCTGGGAAGAGGCGGCGGCTCCTGTCTAAAGTTGCTGTGCTGATGCCACTGGAAGTGCCAGATCCCAGCCTCCTCCCACTCATTTGGTACAAGTTTTGAGAGCAATGCTGAGCTCTCCCTTATTCGTAAGGTTATTTGGAGCGACGAAATTCAGCTGTATTATTGGATGGTTTTTCCTTTGAGATTAATTCTTAGTTCAGCCGTAAATTTTTTCAATAAGATACATTTACATACCATATACAGCGTGTATCTATATGCATAAATATGATATTTTTATGATAGATATTTTATATTACTTTTGATACTTATAATGTTTACCATTTGGTTTATGCAATACATTTTATGAAATGACTATATTTACTGAAATACTACAACAAAATGAAGCCTGAATTTTTTGTCAATTTTCATTGCTTAAAATCTACAAACAAGTTTTAATTTTCTCCTTTTACCTTATTTGGAGTTGACTGAAATATTATTCATGAAGTTTGAATAACTGAAAGACTCGTGTTTGTTGCTGGTTAGAAAACGAGAAATGTCTGAATTTTGACTAAATATTTCATTTATGTTTGATGAAATGATGGTAAATCATATCCATTTTTTTTAAGCTCACCATAATTTTATTTATATCTAATACGTGTTTATCCATCTTTTTTTAAAGAAAGTTCTGTAAGTAAAAAAATTAATTTACTATTGCGATGGTACTGCTGCTGTTGAGAGAGAGAGAGAGAGAGAGAGAGAGAGAGAGAGAGAGAGAGAGCGTGCGTGCGTGCGTGCCTCGTCTCATAGATCCCCTTCCACAAGATCGGCAAGATTTAAGTTAGGCAGAGAAACGCTTCGTGATTGGCCAAATAAACATCTTTCTATTTTTAGAAGATCGCTTTTATGGGCTGATAACATTTAATGACGCATAATGGAGGAGATGTTATGGGATCGAAGCCATTAGTGTTTGTTTTATGATTTTGAGATCGAATCGCTTAACTTTTTTGTTTGTTTGTTATTTTTATTCATCCTGTCTCTCTTATAATATTTCAATGAATAAAATTTATATTCGAAATTAAGATTATGGCAGTGAATGAAGGATATGAGAAGTGGCAGAGTTACAGTATAGTATTGAATTAATTTCATTTGTAATTAACGCTCTTTGAGGCTATTATGCTGTAAAGATGAAAACATTCCCTTAGAACCCAATAAACATATGGGGTAAGGGAAGATAACTGGAAAAACCCAATTTGAAAGCCATATTGGTAACGTCTCTGGCTGGTGATAGCCAGACTGGGGTTCGAGTCCTGCTCAAACTCGTTAGCCCCATTAGTCGCTGCATCCTCACCATCCTTGTGGGCTAAGGAAGAGGGGTTTTGGTAGCCTATAGGTCTACCTGCTGAGTTATCAGCAGGCATTGCCTGGCCATACATGGTCCTAGCTTGGGTGGAGAAGGGGTTTGGGCGCTGACCATATGTATATATGGTCAGTCTGTAGTCCAGGGCAATGTCAGTATCCCTTGCCTCTGTCATTCATGATTGGCCTTTAAAACCTTTAAACCTTCACGAAGAAAGTTGTTTGAAAACTAGTAATTAAAATATAGCGAAACTTATACCGAAAAAAAAATTATTATTGTAATGTCTTCAAGTTGAAGAGATTCACAATATCAGCAAGGAAACGTGCACACGCCCGAATAGTGACTATTGATTTGTTGAAATATTTATGTTAACCACTTTCAACTCGCATTTCAAACTATCTGTATTCGCATTTTCCTTAATGCCTATAACCATATGAATTTAGAAAAAAATATATATTTGATGTTATGGAACATCACAGTATCCCCGCAGAAACAAAAAGAAATATAGAGATTAATACTGCGACACTTGAAGTAGTTCAATCTTTAATTAAGTAAAGATTAGGTAGAGGTTTGTCTTGAACGTTTGACATTTATCTTATGACCAACGGAATAGACAGTTTGTGGAAGCAATTGTTTTTAAGTTTCACATTTTTCATTATTAAGCTTATGAATACATGAATACACAGATTCTGAGGAAGGATTTTTAAAGGATTCCTTAAGATGTGACTTTCATCTAAAGTTTAGTTAAGAGATTTGAAATAGAAGTGAATGAGAATTCCTACTGCTTAGAGTGTGAGAACATATACATAATGTGTGTGTGTATATATACATATATATATATATATATATATATATATATATATATATATATATATATATATATACATATATATATATATATATATATATATATATATATATATATATATATATATATTATATATATATATATATATATATATATATATATATATATATATATATATATATATATATATATATACACACGTTATCATCTTGTAATTTCAATTGTGTTGATGATAGAAAGTTAACCTCTTGTAATCTTCATTGTCTAGATTATGAGAAGTTTTCCACTTGGAAGATGTCAGTTAACCGACAGAATGTCAACTTCGTAAGTAAAGCCAGGGTTCTTAATGTGTCCAAATTACATCAGTAATTTTAATTTCCTTCATATTTATTCGTATGGTGTTCACTCTTGTCATTAGACATAGAAAGTAGTTGTTATGTAGATTTCTTTGCTCCCAGTTAAACTCCCTTGGATGTATAGAGATTGACCCATCCTTCTATCCATTCATCCATTCATCCATCCATCCTTCCGTCTCCTCTAAATTTCGAAGTGGATGTCCGTCAACTTCGGTGAATATATATATATATATACATATATATATATATATATATATATATATATATATATATATATATATATATATATATATATATATATATATATATATCGGGGGTGAATATTAGATCATAAGTATCATACTTCTTGTCAATAAGTGTTTTTTTTTTATTTTCAGCATGTATAAACAACGATATTATTAGAAATGATTTCCGAGTATTGTAAAGTGACTTATATCTCAAAGCCTCTGTAACTGTAGTCTTCATTTCATGTTATAAATAGAAGCAAGGTCGCAAATCCCTAATGCAGTAAAGGGAATGGTAATGACAATTTCTATTAACATAATAGAGAGGCAAGGTCTGATATCAGCGTGTTTTAGAATCCTCATATTCTAATTATATCTTATCCGTTACCATTGAAGTTTTTTTTTTCTCAAAATAATGTTGATAATTCATAGCACAACATATCGATAGGAAGTTGGTGTCTTTATTGTCAGATTAATGTATCCTCTTCAATATTCATTCCAGTTTATAGTTATATTCCAGATAGGATAACTCATATACGTCGTTTCTGTAACGGGGTAATATGTAAGATTTGATATACCTGTTCGATTTCAAAGTAAATACTAACAATAGACCACTATTATGACATATATAAATGTACATATATATATATATATATATATATATATATATATATATATATGAATATGTGTGTATGTTTATAAATGTATATATATTCATGAATATCTTATATGTATATATATATATATATATATATATATATATATATATATATATATATATATATATATATATATATATATATATATATATATATATATTTATATATGTGTATGTATATACAGTATGTCTGTATATGTGTATATATATATATAGATATATATATATATATATATATATATATATATATATATATATATATATATATATATATATATATGTATATATATATAATTTATAATGTATATATATATATATATATATATATATATATATATATATATATATATATATATATATATATATATATGTACCGGTATACGCGTATATGATGTATTTCTATTTATGTATATATCTCTCTATAATAAATTCTAGAATTTCATTAGTATGTAAAAGCCCCTTATGATATATCAGCCTCTCAAATGATTCCGATAGCTAGAATTTTTTTGATGAATACACATCCAAATATTAACGTCAATGGTAATATTAATTGGACTTCAAGAACGAGAAGAATTGGGTGTTGATGTCAACAGATCAATTTACTGATGTGTGGGAAGAAAAAAATGTGGAAAACAAGATTTATGACGCACTCGGATTTTTGTTTGTTTGTTCGACACAAATCATTTTAAATTTGTTAGTTCCTTATTGGATGCTCACAAGTCTTTAAAGTTTCCCTGAAATTGTGAGTTTCTTATGCTTCGTATTAATATCCAATAAAAGAAATTAGTGCTCAAGAAGGTATGGAATATATTAAGATAGAAAAGTTTTTTTCTGTCCGGCCTAAATCGGTTTGAAATTTATTAGTACTGTAACGGGCCGAGAGAGGAGTTGTTAACTCAAAGGCAGGATGCAATTAACTGAGTTTTATTAAGGAACACTCTTCTTTATATACAAAACCTCAAGGCAACAGGACATGACCTGTTCGAGAGACAGACAATGTTACTGAGCAAAACGGAGACATGATCATTCAGGTTCTTTTTAGTACGAGGGAAGAGCGCAGATACAAGCATAATATATACAACATAATTATGTAAAATTGTGTGCCTCAAGGTTGGTACATGGCTCCCCCCCTAAAAATGACATACTGCACATGTTAAATAGGGCGCCCTGATCTAGAGAGGCGAACTGTAGGCGGGTCATCTGGCAGAAGATAAGCAGGTTTTAGACGATCAATGGAGACCCAGTCTTCTTTGCCCCGAATGTTTAGTAGGAATGCTTTCGGACTGCGTCGGATCACAAGGAAAGGGCCCGTGTAAGGGGGCGTTAGTGGTGGCTTGCTAGTGTCGTTGCGCAGGAAGACGTGAGTTGCAGAGTGCAAGTCCGTTGGTATGTGATGCTTCGCTGGGGGCTTGTAAGTCTGGCGGTACGGAGTAAATTTTCCCACGACGTGACGTATGCGCTGGAGATCGTCGGAGGAGGTTGTAGAAGGAAAAAATTCGGCAGGGACGACCAACGGGTCGCCATACACCATTTCAGCTGCCGAGACGTCGAGGGCGTCTTTAGGAGTGGTCCTTAGTCCCAGGAGGACCCAGGGAAGTTGAGTAAACCAGTTGCAATCCTTGCAGCGGGACATCAAAGCTGCTTTGAGGGTGCGATGAAAACGTTCAACCATTCCATTGGCAGCGGGGTTGTAGGCCGTTGTCTGATGTAGGGTGATGCCCAGGAGATTCGCTAATGACGTCCACAATTGAGAGGTGAAAGTGGTTCCCCTGTCAGAAGTAATATGCTCAGGGATACCGAATCTTGAAATCCATCCAGAGAGTAAGGCAGATGTACATGAGGCGGACGTTGCAGTTTCCATGGGAATGGCTTCAGGCCAACGAGTGGAGCGGTCGATGACGGTAAACAGGTAACGATGTCCTTGTGATTTGGGTAGGGGGCCTACAACGTTGACATGAATGTGTGCGAAACGACGCTGAGGTTGAGGAAAGGTGCCCACTCCTGAATCCGTGTGTCGATGTACTTTGGAAGTTTGGCAAGAAGTACAGGCGCGGACCCAATCCTTAGCATCCTTAGAAATGCCGTGCCAAATGAACTTTGCCTTCAGCAGCTGTGCAGTAGAACGGCACGAGGGATGTGAAAGGCCGTGAATGAAATCAAACACCTGTCGGCGCATGGGAGCAGGAATCCAAGGTCGCGGTCTACCAGTACTGACGTCACAGAGGAGGGTGGTGTTGGAGTCTTCGAGGGGAAAATCTTCCCAAAAGAGGGACGTGCAGGAAGTCCTACAAGCTTGGTACTCTGGATCCTGTTGTTGGGCTTCAGCCAGGGCGTTGTAATCCAATCCCAGTTGAACGGCAGCCAACGTGTTTCTTGACAGGGCATCGGCAACGGGATTCATTTTCCCAGGGACGTATTGCAGGGTGCAATTGTATTCAGCCACGGCGGAGAGATGTCGGCGTTGACGGGCGGACCAGGCGTCAGACTGTCGAGTGAAGGCGTGCACCAGAGGCATGTGGTCTGTGCGAATGACGAAGGGCGTACCTTCTAAGAAATGGCGAAAGTGACGGACAGCCAAGTGCACCGCCAGCAATTCTCGATCGAAGGTAGAATAACCCGATTCTGCCTTGGACAGTTTTCTGCTGAAGAAGGCCAATGGGCGGGGCGAGCCTTTGACCACCTGCTCGAGTACTGCACCAATAGCGACGTCGCTGGCATCGGTGGAGAGAAGGAGAGGGGCGTGTGGGATAGGAAAAGTGAGAGCCGCAGCAGTTGATAGGGCCTTCTTTGCATTGCAGAAGGCTGCTTCTTGAAGGGGACCCCACTTCAAAACCTTTGGCTTGCCCTTGAGGGAGGCGTAGAGGGGAGCAAGAGTGGCGGCAATGGCTGGCAGAAAACGGTGATAATAGTTGATCATGCCCAAAAATTCCTGCAGAGCTTTGACGGTCGAGGGCGCGGGGAAGTTCTGAACGGCTGCTACCTTCTCAGGGAGGGGATGGACTCCTTCAGGAGTGATACGGTGCCCTAAGAACGACACTTCGTTGGCGCCAAAGGTACACTTGTCGTACCGGACTACAAGGCCGTTTTGTTGCAGGCGGTCGAGCACGATGCGTAGGTGACGGAGGTGTTCCTCTTTTGAGGAGGAGAACACAAGTATGTCGTCCACATAACATACACAGAAAGGGAGGTCCCCTAAGATGCCATCCATGAGACGTTGAAACGTTGCCCCAGCATTACGAAGGACAAAACAGGAGTAATTGAAGGTGTATGTACCAAACGGAGTGGTGATGGCGGTCTTGGGGATGTCTTCTGGGTTCATAGGCACCTGATAATACCCCTTCAGGAGGTCGAGCGTAGAGAAAACCTTCGCTTTGTGCAGGTAGGAGGTCACATCGGCAATGTTTGGGAGGGGGTAGTGATCCGGTTCTGTTTGCATGTTCAGGCGCCTGTAATCCCCGCATGGACGGAGGGAGCCGTCTTTCTTCAGAACGATGTGTAAGGGTGACGACCATGGGCTGGAGGCCTTTTGGCAAAGGCCCATTTTCTCCATTTCGGCGAACGTCTGTTTGGCGGCTGCCAATCGTTCCGGTGCCAGACGTCTGAATTTTGCGAAGACTGGGGGTCCCGTCGTCTTGATATGGTGATAAATACCGTGCTTGGCAGGAACCGTGGGCATTTGGCGAAGTTCTGGACGGAAAACTTCCGGGTACGACGTGAGGAGGGGGGCGTAGGCATCCGTGGGTGCGCTGATGTGGAGAGCGAGGTTAGAGGGGGCTGGTTGAAGAGGTGTCGACAAGTACGAGTCTGCGTTGACCAATCGTCGGTGGGCGACATCGACCAGAAGGTGGAAATGAGAGAGGAAATCCGCACCGAGGATTGGCGTTGTGACGTCAGCAACGAGAAACTTCCAATTGAATTTACCGTTTCCGAACGATAATGTGAGGTTCTCATAACCGTAGGTGGGTATTGCAGATCCGTTGGCAGCTACTAAGCGGACGTCGGCAGATGTAGACACACTACGTTGTGCCTTGAAGAGTTTCCTTGGCAAAAGAGAACGACAAGCACCCGTGTCTACCAAAAATCGCACGCCCGTTCCTGCATCCTGTAAAAAGAAAAGATTAGAAACATGGGAGGCCACCGCCACAAGCGATGGCCTACTTACACGTTTTTTGGCCACTGACAATCCTTGGCACATTTCTTCGCGGTTGCCCCGAATCTGCAGTGGTAGTAGCAAAACTGCGGTGGAGGGGAGGTAGTAAGTGGCTGTAGAAGTCGTTCGTTGGGGCTCGAGCGATTGGTGGGTGGTGGGCGGCTTTGTCGCCGCTTCGGCACGTCACGGGGTAGGCGTGTATGTCCTACGGCATTCATGTCAGCTTCGGTTGACGTTGAATAGGCATCCTCGTAATCAGGGGTGGAGGCGTTGATGGAGGTCTTGAAGTGGCTGTCCATAAGGGCGTCGGCTTTGGTCATCAAGTCCTTTATGGGTAAACTATCGACATCGGGTATGGCAGCGCGTACAGGTTCGGGTAAACGGCGTATCCAAAGGGCACGAAGTAGGTTCACCTCACGAGGAGAGCCGTCTGCGGCAGGTTGAAGGCGAGCGATACTGGTCATTTCCCTGAGGGCAAGCGAAGCCCTTTGGTCCCCCAACGGTTGTTGGGAGAGCTGAAAAAGCTTTGCTATACGGGCGGCTGGTGACGGCGAGTACTGCTGCAGAAGGTATGTTTTGAGAGCTTCATACGCTATTGGGGTGTCTCCTTGTTCGCAAAGCTAGTCGGATATTTCTGGGAAGGTGTCCTCGGGTATCGCTGCGAGAACATAATCCGCTGTGGTGGTTGAGCGAGTCACGCCCCTGATACGAAACTGGACTTCCGAGCGCTGAAACCAAGCAAACGCTTCTCCGGTAGCGAACGGTGAAAGTTTCAATGGGGCGGCGCCAACTGCTGGAGTAGAGTCTGTCTCCGTTATTGTACCAACGATGGAGGGGCGAGGGAGGGGGAGGTGGAAGGCAGTGGGAGCGAGTCGACTTCCGGGGTCACCAATGTGACGGGCCGAGAGAGGAGTTGTTAACTCAAAGGCAGGATGCAATTAACTGAGTTTTATTAAGGAACACTCTTCTTTATATACAAAACCTCAAGGCAACAGGACATGACCTGTTCGAGAGACAGACAATGTTACTGAGCAAAACGGAGACATGATCATTCAGGTTCTTTTTAGTGCGAGGGAAGAGCGCAGATACAAGCATAATATATACAACATAATTATGTACAATTGTGTGCCACACGGTTGGTACAGTACCTTATTGGATGCTCACATTTGGTCTCTAAATTTCCCTTGAGAGTTGTGATTTATGTTTTATGTTTCTTACAAATATTTAAAGATTTTAGTGTACAGATAGATATGAAATGTATTATGGAAGAAAACAGGTTTGAAATTTGTTAGTTCCTAATTGGATGCTCACATTTGGTCTCTAAAGTTCTTGTGAAATTTTTGAGTTCTTTTTTACAGTTTCTATCAATATCTATAAATTTTAGTGTACAGAAAGATATGAAATATACTGCAGAAAAAAAGCTCTTCTGATTTGTTTGTGTTTTGATTATAAATCTTGTTTGGAAGCAAATCACTCAAATTTACTTGTGTATTGTTTTTCAATAAATATCAATGGCTTTGTTCAATACCTAAAATTCAATAGCAACCTGTAACGTCCGCATTTAGGTATTAAAGTCTCTCTCTCTCTCTCTCTCTCTCTCTCTCTCTCTCTCTCTCTCTCTCTCTCTCTCTCTCTCTCTCCCCCGGCGTTGTTATGTGGGATGCTAGAGGATCTGCGTTCGAATCTCGAAGCAGGTGAGAAGGAACAGATGAGCACATTACTGTCAATATGTTGTAGAAGTAGAGTGGTTTTAAGTTGGAAATTGATACAAACATACAGTTTATTAAGTGATGAAAACTATTGAATATGTCAAAGTGGAAGTAATATTTATTTAGAATTTTGCTCTTTTAAAACTCTCCTAAAATTCCACACGATTTACATATTTTATAATTACCAAGAGTGTTTAAATTTTGAATCTACTGGCCGATTTTATCAGAAAAATTACTGGTTTTTGTTGCCAAAGTGACCTGATTTGTTTTTTTATTAGACACACTTTCCTCTGCAAGCAATGAATATGTTATGGAAATGAACGAAGAACCTCCCCCTTCCTTGTGTCATTGGAACCCCAACCCATGAGATCCGAGTGAACCTTCCCTTACATTGGTGTATTGATGAGCGTCTCCAACACGCGTGAGGAAATGGAGAAGCTGAAAGGTCATTGGGCCAAATGAAAACACACTTTAAAGTATGTTTCTGTTCTTGACATGCATCGTGTAACTGCTTGTACTTGATGGGGGGGGGGTGGTGCAGTCTTATAGTCCGTGGGCTGAGGGGGCTCACCTTGCACCCCCCTTAAAATTGAAAAAAGTGCATTTAGGTTGTAGCATTTGATCCATATTTTCATTTTTTTAATGTTCCCATTGAAAAAATAGGGACTCACTACCACTCCTCTGCCACTTTATTTGATGATATCATCGAATTTTGCAGCTGCCAATTTTGGGGTAGGGGAAACCTAATTAGACATAACTCCGGACTGAATGGTCAGAGAAAGATAAATGACATATCAAAATGTTTCCTTTGGGCCTCTCTAACAGATAAAATAGCCAATTTGCAATTATGTTTAATAATTAGGTCACCAGAGGTCAAAAGGTCACCAAATTTGGGGTCAAGTGAAAATATTAGGCACCTCCATAAATGTAACCCCAGGACCAGCCAGACCAATATCTGATGACTTTTTCTGCCTTATTTCATCTCTAGAGACCTCAAGAAATAGAATGATACCCATTAAGTGTACTTATTGGCCAAATCATGGTAATGAGATGTTATGTAAAAAAGTCAATTTTCAAATTCGTCGTTTTTTTGCCTCAAAATCGTAAATAAAGCTCATAACTCTTCTTATAGAGGGGCTACAGAAATTATTTTGATGTGTTCTCCTGGGTTTTGGGGGTCAGAGAATCCAAAAAAAGCATTCTTGACAATGTCAACTAATTACCTCATGCTGGAATTCAAGATGGCCGCCACTCTGGACGCCGTAATTTTGAATTGGCTATAACTCCTCCATGAATGGAGCAAGAGAGATAATATTCGTGTCCTCACCCAGGTTCTTGAGATCACAGCATCCAATAAAGGCAGTCTCAACAAGTCTGTCAGCAAATTTGGGGAAAGTCACCTAAATCAACAACAGAAATGCTTTATTTGAAGGTTACGACATTCATGAATGAAATAAAATAAAACTGTACATGAATGTACAATATACTCATATGATGCAAGGCCTCATTGGAAAAATTCCCACTGTGTTGCTTTGGACTACAGAAAAAAGTCAACCTATGCAAGGTATAAAGTTTGATAGTCTACTTGGGTACCTTTGGGTCCACTTTTGATCAATGGAAAGGCAAGTATTAGAAATATCTTGTGATACAAGGGAGGTCCTTGGTCCTTTAACCCTGAATTGTCTACAGTAACTGCTGCTTGAGTCAGTTTCCCCAATGACAACTTTCTGAAGTCCTGTATGTTTTTATGGATCAAAGGGATATATGCACACCTCCATTTTGTCGCAAAGCACACTTTCCTGTTAGTTTTATCAGTTTTATTTCTAGCTGCCATTTCTTCTTTGTAAGAAGTTTGTGCTGATGGGGGTTCTTTATCTCTGATATCATTCAAGTCTCTCACGATGCTGTTCCATGTATGTAAGCTGTATGCCCAAAGTTTTGACTATTTCGGGATTCAGTTTTGTCCCTGTGGCACTGATATTCAAGTATATTTTTCAAATTTAATTAGAAGTCAAGTTCCTTCAACCTTCTAGCCGGTAAATTTAGATTACATTAATTTTACCTGCATGGTTATTGTTATTATTATTATTATTATTATTATTATTATTATTTGCTAAGCTACAACCCTAGTTGGAAAAGCAGGATGCTATAAGCCCAGGGGCTCCAACAGAGAAAATAGCCCAGCGAGGAAAGGAAAAAGGGAAAAAAGAAATATTCTAAGAAGAGTAACATCATTAAAATAAATATCTCTTATATAAACTATAAAAACTTTAACTAAACATGAGGAAGAGAAATGCACAATGTACCAAGAAGTCTTCAGTTGCCTAGGGGAGTCATGGGAGGTAACCGATGAAATATTCCTTGCTCTTGAGGATTTCACCTGTACCATGTATTCTGCCAAAACTAAGACAAAGGAGGTTGACCAGCTTCGATACCAAATGCTCGAGTTAAAGTGCAGCGGGCAGTCGCTGGATTCAAAGAAGAATGTTGATCTTTCATCTCTTCAGCCACCAAGAGTGTTTAAATGAGCAAATCAGGATGTGAACTATCAGGTTGCGATATGGAAACGTGCCCATTATCCCAAACATGAGGGCTCTCATCCAGCTGTGGATCATGGTTGGATAATGAATGATGGAATTCTAGAACCCTGTTGGTTCAAGGGAACTGCACTTCCTACAGGTATGGCTGATATACTTGAGACGTCTGATGATGAAAGCCTTGATGAAAACAATGGAAGTGATGGAAATTTTGATGATGACTATGAAAGTGATGGTAGTGGGTCCGACTTGGACTAAGAAAGTTTCAAGTAACAAGATGGTAGATTTCAGGGTCGAAGGACCAAGGACCTCCCTTGTATCACAAGAGATTTCCAATAATTGCCTTTCCATTAATTAAAAGTGGACCCAAAGGTACCCAAGTAGACTATCAAACTTTATACCTTGCAGAGGTTGACTTTTTTCTGTAGTCCAAAGCAACACAGTGGGAATTTTTCCAATGAGGTCTTGCATCATATGAGTATATTGTACATTCATGTACAGTTTTATTTTATTTCATTCATGATTGTCGTAACCTTCAAATAAAGCATTTCTGTTGTTGATTTAGGTGACTTTCCCCAAATTTACTGACAGACTTGTTGAGACTGCCTTTATTGGATGCTGTGATCTCAAGAACCTGGGTGAGGACACGAATATTATCTCTCTTGCTCCATTCATGGAGGAGTTATAGCCAATTCAAAATTACGGCGTCCAGAGTGGCGGCCATCTTGAATTCCAGCATGAGGTAATTAGTTGACATTGTTGAGAATGCTTATTTTGGATTCTCTGACCCCCAAAACCTAGGAAAACACATCAAAATAATTTCTGTAGCCCCTCTATAAGAAGAGTTATGAGCTTTATCAGTTTTTACGATTTTGAGGCAAAAAAACGACAAATTTGAAAATTGACTTTTTTACATAACATCTCATTACCATGATTTGGCCAATAAGTACACTTAATGGTTATCATTCTCTTTCTTGAGGTCTCTAGAGATGAAATAAGGCAGAAAAAGTCATCAGATATTGGTCTGGCTGGTCCTGGGGTTACATTTATGGAGGTGCCTGATATTTTCACTTGACCCCAAATTTGGTGACCTTTTGACTTCTGGTGACCTAATTATCAAACATAATTGCAAATTGTCTATTTTATCTGTTAGAGAGGCCCAAAGGAAACATTTTGATATGTCATTTATCTTTCTCTGACCATTCAGTCTGGAGTTATGTCTAATTAGGTTTCCCGTACCCCAAAATTAGCAGCTGCAAAATTCGATGATATCATCAAATAAAGTGGCCAAGGAGTGGTAGTGAGTCCCTATTTTTTTCAATGGGAACATTAAAAAAATGAAAATATGGATCAAATGCTACAACCTAAATGCACTTTTTTCAATTTTAAGGGGGGTGCAAGGTGAGCCCCCTCAGCCCACGGACTATAAGGCTTGATGTCATCATTAATATAGAAAGTCATTTCTGAGTACGAGAATTGTGGATATTGTCTCTATTAGAACTTAGTTACTTTTGGCTCGTGAGAATAGAGCAAGTCAATCAAACTTTAATTAGCATAGAAATTGGCATTTAACCATGACGTTAGCTGACTGAATTTTTAATGTAGAAACTTGGTCAAATATCATATAGGCCTATGGAGAATGTTTCATAATTTACGGCATCTTTCGCAAAGGGCGAACCAGGGGAAAATCTTGGATGTTATTAAAGCACTGCGGCAGAATTGTTATTTTGTCTGTTTGCCTGAAGTGATTGAGAGGATTTGGATAAATATGTTAATATTTTCAAATGAATTTATAGATTTATCATAAACAAAATTCTTCTTAGTTTGCTTTTTAAGAGGAACATGTAGCTTACAATGGGATGTTACTGATAAGATGTCAGTCTCTCTCTCTCTCTCTCTCTCTCTCTCTCTCTCTCTCTCTCTCTCTCTCTCTCTCTCTCTCTCTCTCTCTCAAATGAGTGTGAGGATATGAGGTATCCATACACTCATTTTCATTATGAGTGTGTTTGTGTTTGTATACTGTATATTCATTATATATATATATATATATATATATATATATATATATATATATATATATATATATATATATATATATATATATAAAACTAAGGAATTCTTGTATGATTCAGTAATATACTTAGAATTTGCCTTTTAACAATTGTCTGACAGTCTTCCTTACGTTCTGCTTGAAAACTTCTTGTGTTTGTTGGGGAAGCTAGGAGCATTGTGTATGTGTATATATATATATATATATAT
Organism: Palaemon carinicauda; assembly: GCF_036898095.1. Taxonomy (NCBI): domain Eukaryota; kingdom Metazoa; phylum Arthropoda; class Malacostraca; order Decapoda; family Palaemonidae; genus Palaemon; species Palaemon carinicauda. The sequence continues at coordinate 73,584,012 of NC_090757.1, forward strand.
ATATATATATATATATATATATATATATATATATATATATATATATATATATATATTTGTTACGACCTGTGTAGGCCGTAGTTCTGGTTCTTTAAACTTTGATTTTTTAAAGGAATCGTAGGCAGTACATTATTTATGTAACACGGTGAACTGAGGGAAGACAGAACAAAAACACTGGAAAAATCTAACAATATTTATTACAATACACTTAAATAAATTCAACCTTGCACCAGGAGTAACAAAAAGCTCCTAAGACAAACAACAATGAGTAAACAAAAATGTCCTAGAGGACTAATATACAGAGTCCTCTAAATACACAAGGTTGACCTATATCTAATAATCTTAACCCTAACAAAGAAAAACTAAACAGATCAAAAGTATGGCTCATATATTAAGTCGGGCCCACAAACATCAACAAACCATTACCCTATTACTAAACAGATAGGAATAAGGAAGACAGGAGAAATGAAAAGGCAGAAAAACCTTAAATTTACCTACCTACACACACAAACATTAAAGGCTAAACCAAATACCCAATTATAAAACATAACTCAAGGCAGCATACAAATACACATACCACATTAAATTAAAGGCATAAATACTTATACATTTCCATAAAAGAATTATGCTGAGAGTCATAATTTATAGATATATGTACATATCTCAACACTGTATTACCTATCCGTGGAAATACTTATAACCGTACTTATCCACACATGGATTAGATGACAGATAGGGGACGAACGTTCATCAGCATCAGAGGGAGTATCATTAACACCAGGAAAACGGGCTGGGCATATCCGTAACGATAATAAAAAGATCGTAACTTTACCTGGGTAATGACTCCCTACTTTCCTCCTCACGGACCCTTGGTCCACAGACGAGCAGCGTAACAGATGTGATGACGCTCTTGGATCACGGCAATAGTACCTCCAACAGCACCGCCTTCCCGCAGAATCCTCAGGCGGGGAAAATAACGCCAAGCGAAGGTCGCAAGTGACACATACACTTGCAGGACGTAACAAGTGAGGTGGCTATCGCAGGTGACAAAACCCCTGCATACGTAGTCCGTGATCCAAAGAAGTGTACAATTTACCGCGGGTGGCTCAAAGACACCAGCGAAATAATCCTCCAAAGGCACAATTCCTTATGAGGGAATAAAAGAGGCGTCTACCAATGGCTGCTGAATTAGGATATACGTCTGTGATCAAGGCACGGTCCGAACTGAACATTCCAGGCAGCAGTAGTCTCGTCCACGGCTCTCACTAAACACCAAACACTCGGAAAGAAAAATAAACAAAAGAGTTAATGGCAATTCTCTAATTAACGACGAGGAGGAGCGAAGGTTATCACCGAACTCTTATGAAAAGGGCAGTTAACTTTTACTCCTGCCGAAGACCGAATTTATTTATAAACAATTAAATAACCTACTTTAACATAACACCTTCCTCCCCCAAGAAAAATAATTTTCATTCACTAAATGCAAAATTTTTCTTTTAATGATAAGCCACAAGGCTGGACAAAACGTCAGAAAATGCAGGGCCACAAAAATAAAGAGAATTCATGGAAAACACTAAAGCTACTACAAACCACTGATCAGATAAAATATCTTAAACCAAAACAAAACAAAGTCTTAAACGTAGTATCTACAGTAATAAACCAATCACAAGGTAAAAACATCTTAAACCTAAGCAAAAAGACAAGAACATAGCAAGTTTTAAATACATCATCAAACATTTGGACAGACATTCAATCCTATACCTGTCAACAATAAATTTTAGTAGGCACACAGAGAAAAAAAAATATGATATAGAATTATCCACATCAACCTAGGTCCTGGAACAATTTACAAGAGTACAAACCTTATACCTGAGCTCAATATATACATACCTCGAAACATGGATGTAACCTCAACACATGCAACCAGGCGAACCGAGAGGGTCCCCAAAAAAACAGAGGGAGAGATCAAAATTTAGACACGTGAGAGAGCATCCGGGATGCAATTATCAACCCCTTTAATGTGTTTTATAATTAAATTGAACTCTTGTAGCTGAAGGGCCCAACGCAGAATCCTCTGGTTTGATCCCTTCATACGTTCAATGAATACCAACGGATTATGGTCGGTCCAAATTTCTATAGGGAATGAAAAGTTAGTTACATAAGGTTTAAAATGTACCAATGTCCGCACCAATGCCAGAGCCTCTTTCTCAATGGTGGAGTACTTTCTTTCCGCCTCTAGTAACTTACGGCTGTAGTAAGATACGGGGCGTACTTCACCATCATCACTCCTTTGAAAGAGGACTCCCCCAATTCCTACGTCACTGGCATCCACGGCTATGATGAATGGCTTCTGAAAATTAGGAGAAACCAATATTGGATTAGACACGAGTAACATCTTAAGTTTTAAAAATGCTTCTTCGCATCGAGAAGACCAAATAAATTTCTGCCCTTTTTTCAATAAATTAGTTAGAGGCTGTGCAAGGTCAGAGAAGTTTCGGACAAACCTACGGTAATATCCCAACATACCCAGCACCTTACGAACCTCTCTGACATTACACGGTCTCTTCAAAGCAACTATGGCCTCGAGATTGGCTTGCTTAGGAGCAACTTTACCCAAGCCAATCTCGTGACCCAAATAACTAACCTTAGCTTTCCCAAAGTTACATTTACCCAGATTCACAACAAGACCGGCGGCCCTAAGTGCCTCAAAAACTTTTCTTAATCTTACCAGGTGGGTCCGCCAGTCGTTGCTGTGTACCACCAAGTCATCTATATAGATTTCTGTACCTTCCAGGCCACAAATTACCCTGTTCATCAGACGCTGGAAAGTACAGGCAGCGTTCTTCATCCCAAAGGGTATTACTTTGCACTCGTAAAGCCCTGAGGGCGTCACAAATGCTGAAATTTCACGGGCACGGCCAGATAGGGGGACCTGCCAATATCCCTTTAACAGATCCAATTTTGTAATAAACCTAGCAGGACCTATCAGGTCCAGACAATCCTCAATACGGGGAAGAGGAAAGGAATCATTTTTAGTAACCGAGTTTACCCTCCTATAGTCAACACACATACGATATTTACCATCAGGCTTCTTCACTAAGACTATAGGGGAACTCCATGGACTTACTGATGGTTGTATGAGATTGTGCTCCAGCATGTATTTAATTTCGTCTTCAACAATGGCACGCTTCTCTGGACTGAGGCGATACGGGCTTTGCTTAACCGGAGAAGCGTCCCCAACATCAACATCATGCTGGAGCAACCTCGTCCTTCCTGGAGAGTCCTGAAACAAGTCAGAAAGTTCCATAATTAGGCTTAGTATATCTTGTTTCTGAGGTGCCTCCAGATGCTCTAACCCCTCTTTTAATACACCTAAATTTTGCAAGTTATTACCTAGAGCATCTAAAGGCACCTGGTCCAAAACATCTTCCAAGTTTTCCTCAACAGGTGCAACCACACTCATAACTGGCTCAAAAACAATGGCTAAAGGATCCCGTCTATCATTAGAGTAAGATTTCAACCTGTTTATGTGGAAAATTTTACATTTACGCCGAGTTCCAGGGGCTTCAACTTCATAATTGACCTCAGACAACTTTCTCAACACCTTCCAGGGGCCCTTGTACCTGGGTTCAAGGAAGTTGTCTGGGTCTGTGCTTAAAACTAATACTAAGTCCCCGGACTCAAATGAGCGTACCTTACACTTCTGATCAAATTTGGTTTTCATTGTAGCTTGGGAAGCAGACAAATTATCTTTGGCATACTTACAAGCTACGGCTAACTTAGACTTAAGTTCACTAACAACTTCTCCCACCGTACGCTCTCCTCTCTGATTTACTTCGAGCAATTCATGGAAGATTTCCAAAGGTCCTCGAACCTTGTGCCCAAATATTAATTCAAAGGGAGCAACGCCAGTAGAAGAATTGGGAAAATTCCTTATGGCAAAGAGAGCAAAGGGAAGCCCTTTATCCCAATCCTCTCCTTGCTCATAACAATATTTTTTTAATATACACTTAAGGGTCTGGTGAAATCTTTCCACCACACCCTGACTCTCAGGATGGTAGGGTACACTGGTAATGTGCTGAATGGCCAGTTCAGCACACTTACTCTTAAATACCCTGCTTGTAAAATTTGAGCCATAATCTGACTGAATTTTACGAGGCAGTCCATACCTGGAGAAAAACTCCACTAATTTGTCAAACACTGCTTTTGAGGTTATTTTCTTCATTGGAAAGGCCTCAGGAAAACGTGATGCTCTATCCATTATGGTCAGGAGATGCGTAAACCCTAACTTCGTCCTAGGCAGAGGTCCTACCACATCAATTACCAATTCTGCAAAGGGTTCTCCGATTGAAGGAATTGGGTTAAGAGGAGCCTTGGGAATAGGTTGATTGGGTTTACCCATCACCTGACACACTTCACAAGTTCTTACAAATTTCTTCACCGAAGACTTCATTCCTGGCCACCAAAAACATTTACTCAACCTACAAAAAGTTTTACTTAAGCCTAAGTGGCCAGAAAAGGAGTCCTCATGTGCAAGGCTTAACACAGCCTCCCTAAACTTGGTAGGTACGACAATTTGTCTTAAACAAGAAGTCACATTTAGTTGATGAGTTGGGGGACGACTGACCCTATACAACAATCCTTTCAAAACCACAAACCTGGGCCTGGTCAAATCGTCAGAATTACCTAACTCAAATGAAAATTCATCTTTTTGAGCCTGTATGAAAGAGAGACGGTCACAATCGGATTTCAATAATTTAAACACTCCAAAACTAGAACTACTGCTACTACTACTACCTTCTACTAGCCCGGGCTTCTCTACCTCTACTTCTAAATTACTTAAATTTAGGTCATCATCATTATCAGTTTCCGCTGCACGCCTAGCAGAGGCTCGAGTAGTTATTGCCACAGGGCAAGCCGTGACCGAAACAATAGGAAATAATTCCTGCCCCTCTGCACTCAACATATCATTCCCAAGGATTCCGTCTATTCCTGGTATCGGCAGACTCTCAACTACCGCCAGCTCAGTAACCTTATGATACCCTGGGAAGGACAGCTCCACCCTTACTAAAGGAACAGATACCACTGTATCGGGAAATCCTCCCAGGACCACATATTCTCCAGTATAGGGAACTAAGCTAGACAAGGACCCTGCCAACACCAAAGATCTAGCGGAGCCTGTGTCCCTCAAGAATTTAACATAAAGTGTAGAGGTCTCACATTTCAATTTTCCTGGGTAGACATATTTGTTAAATGGTCATAAATTACCAGTGGACTCACACAATACAGGTTTTACTTTACCTACATCTGGTTCACTACTAACCTGGGGATCAACAGTTTTACTATTCTTACTCTCTGAAATAGAATTATTTGAAATTAGTGAGATTGGCGTAGGCTGATTAACATTATTTTGACTCTTATTTTGATTCTTTTGGAGGTAACGGCTCCTGGCTCTACATTCAGCTTGTCGATGCCCTGGCTTATTGCACCAAAAGCAATTACCTCTAACTTGATTAGTTTTACCCGAATTGCCATGGTTAGAAAAAACCAGAGTGTGCCCACCACTCAAGTCCTTTCTGAAGCCACTACCAACACGATTACTCATGCTACTATTTGGGGTACTAGATTGGTTTTTAAAGGGATTATTCGACTTAGAAGACAAATTACTATTATTATTAGGGTATGAGGACGAGAAGTTACCTGACCCAGCCCGATGGGTCAGGACAAACTCATCAGCTACCTGAGCCGCCTTGGACAAAGTTAAAATTTTAGTGTCCTCCAGATGAACCCTCAATTCTTTACTACACACCTTCTTAAACTCCTCCAGTACCATCAGTTCCCTCAAGGAAGAGAAGGAAGCAACTTGACGACTTTTCAGCCAGTTGTCAAACTGCTCCTCCTTGAGACGAGCGTACTCAACATAAGACATAGAATTGGGCTTGCCAGTGGTTCGGAATCTCTGGCGATAGGCCTCAGGGACCAAATCATAGGCCCTGAGAACCAAAGCCTTTACTTTGTCATAATCTCTGGCAAGGCCCTCTTCCAATGCATTATACACCCGGATTGCCTTGCCCGTCAATCTACACTGTATGAGTACCGTCCACATTTCTGTGGGCCAAGACAACCGGGTAGCAACCCTCTCAAAAGCTTTAAAAAATTCTGGTACGCTCCCCTCATCAAAAACTGGAATTAACTTTAGTGCACCCGAAATATTAAATTTGTCTGATGATGAGCTATTGGGTGAACTAACATGATTAGAGGACCCTTGCACCTTGGCCAACTCAAGGTTAAGCTTGAGCAACTCAATCTCATGTTTCCGGGCCCTCTCGTTCTCCTCAAACTGCAGCTTCAATAACTCAATTCTCTTACAAATTACATGGAACTCCTCCTGCCCCATTACATGAGCAGAAGGTGTTACATGGTTGGGAACAGCCTCCTCAGCTAAAAAGGGGTTAGTGTAAATATTAACATTCTTAACATCCCTGGCCGGAGTAGGAAAATTGGCCGGACCTTCATACATAACCTTTACTGCAGGGGAATCAGTGAACAGGGACAAACCAGGATTTATGCTCACATCATCGACTATGGATCCTTCTTGGTCCGATCCAAAATCAGTGCCACTCTCAAAATCACTGGCTAGGCCGCTAGCTGCCTCATTACCCTCAGCCAAATCTTGGGACACTTTTTCCTTAACCAGTTTTAACAAATTGGCCCGAGTGTCAGAGAACTTATGAGGGATCTCCAACCACCGGGCACACTGTACCAAATAAGCCCTTGTCAAAACTCCTAAATATTTCAAACAGTCAGCCAAACCCAAGAATTCCGACGGGTCAAAAGTAAAGTCCTTCATTTTAATGAAAATAATATCCTATGGGGAAGGAAAGCAACTAAACCAAAAATCAAATATCAACAATAAATACTGTCAAATCCCTCCAGAGCTGAACTGCTCCCCCAAACACCGAGTACACCTGCGTACGATCCTGTCACGGTCGCCACTTGTTACGACCTGTGTAGGCCGTAGTTCTGGTTCTTTAAACTTTGATTTTTTAAAGGAATCGTAGGCAGTACATTATTTATGTAACACGGTGAACTGAGGGAAGACAGAACAAAAACACTGGAAAAATCTAACAATATTTATTACAATACACTTAAATAAATTCAACCTTGCACCAGGAGTAACAAAAAGCTCCTAAGACAAACAACAATGAGTAAACAAAAATGTCCTTGAGGACTAATATACAGAGTCCTCTAAATACACAAGGTTGACCTATATCTAATAATCTTAACCCTAACAAAGAAAAACTAAACAATATTTATAGATTATATATACATGTATATGCGCGTGTATATATATATATATATATATATATATATATATATATATATATATATATATATATATATATATATGTACTGTGTATATATGTGTGCGTTTGTGTGTGTGTGTCTATATATATATATATATATATATATATATATATATATATATATATATATATATATATATATATATATATATATATATATATATATATACATGTATGGTTAAACGCATGTTGTAGGCTAATATTGTTTGAGAAAGTCTCAAATTATCTCTTGTTTTGAGACCGTAGTTTTAAAAAGGTATAAAATTGTGCCGGCATTTCACATCTGACAGCTGACGTGAAGCGATACGGTAAATATAAAGAAATTCCCAATATGCTCCAAGATTTAAGATCATCTCTTGAATTTTATTTTACTTTCCAAATTGTGTAATTTATTCCTTGGCAGGATTTCTAAAATGAATTGTATAGATTTAGCCAGAATAATTTTTGCGTTCATAGAACGAATATTTTAGTTCCTATTATTCGACAGGGACTTTCAGTAATCATATTATATATATATATTTTTATCTACAAAGATTAAATATCTTTTTTAGCTGATATAAGCAAATATGAGTAATAACTTCGAAATTATATCCCAAATGCATAAATTGTTATCATTATACTATAGCGCTCTGCTTTGACAGTCGGTCAAAGACTAGTCTCACTGACTCTCGCCGGTCACGTTGACAAAAGGATTTGTGCTACAGTAACAATTTTTGTTCTGAAATATCATTTTAGCAGGGAATGTTTTCTTTTTTAAATGATCTAACATTATTCAATGATAAAATTATCCATAACAAGTGACCAACGTTGTCTCATACAGACATATGTTTTCAAAGTGAAATATAAGATTTAATATTAAGTGACAACTTAAGAACAACGTTGTTTCAAGCAAAAATAACAAATTATCACCAGTTATTTAAAATCCAACTTTGTTGATTAATAAGCAAAACTTTGTCTTAAAAGCTCGTATTATTTTTTATTGGTTTATTTGTCGCTGGGAATATTTCGTCATAGTCTTATGGAACATTTTGTCAAGTTTTGGATTGAAAAGTTTCAGTGGATGGTTAGAAAAAGATTATTAATTTATTTAGTGACCAGATTAACTCCTAGGTGATGCGCTCGAATCAGGTGTAGTAAACGATTTTTTTCTTTCCTTTTATTTCCCTTTGCCGTTTTTGAATGGTCGATTGATGACCCTGTAAATAACAAAGTCAGCATAAAAAGATTAAGGGTAAAAGCATTTCAACACCATTGTTTTTTTCTTTTCTTTTTTTATCGATGCAACTTTCCCAATTGTCAGGGTTTTTAACGAGATTATATTAAATGAAGCCTCTTAGTGGAAATAAATGTTTAGATTTTATTATCTAACGTTACTGAACATGAGAGGCTTTATCGTCAGCACATTTTCCTATCTAAAATGGCTTTTCCTTTATTGCAGGTACGTGTCAAGTGTCCGTGATTGTCATTCATTCGAGTGAATGCAGGTAAGGCGAAACTGTTTGCATGTCGATAGTGAATGGTAGAGATTAAAGGTTTAGTAAAATAATAAAACCTAATATAAAACCTAATTAATCTTTAATTTTGACATTTAACGTTCTACGTAATACCATTTACGTACACACAAAGACACACACACACACACACACACACATATATATATATATATATATATATATATATATATATATATAAATATATATATATATATATATATATATATATATATATATATTTATATATAAACTGTGTTAAAGCAAATTAGAATGCACATTCCACCAATGCCTGTTTTCATTTACCATATCGACGTGAAGTTAATAAGACTGGTGGGAATGGTTAAATTGTTGATTTTCTAGTTATCGCGTAATCCCTATGGAAACAGTGTCTGAACGCGTTTCATTCCTGTTTGACTATTTCTTTGGACTATTTTTTATATTCATATATTGTGCAATAGTTAAGTGGGTTTTTCGGTTTACCTCTGATTAGAGGGACTACAATTTTGACGATTTCTCTCTTTTTTATTATGTATTTTGTGTATACAGAGATTGTGTCCATTGAAGCTAGGGTATGAAATCTTAGTAATAGTAGCCTAATTGTTCACTTTTTTTTTCTAATCAATGGCCAATAGAAAGTGCAAGAAGCAGATGATGCGTTTTGAAACATGTAACTGTAATTAAGTAATTTATGTATACGAGTCTGATGGGTAATGGCCAGAGCAGAAAAATTTAATTTATAATCCTGTTCCGAATCAAGTGGGTAAAATAAAACATGACGGAAGAACGAGGTATGTATTAGGTGCGAGTATATTTTATTCTCACCGTTATGTTGGTGATTTCAATGCTCACCATAGGGAGTGGTTAAGTTCCATATCTCTTACCGATCGCCATGGCTTAAGTGTTAAGTCTTCTGGTTTGCAATGGTCTGTGGGACTCTTTTGTTTAGGCTTAATATTTGGAAA
>NC_090757.1:73599232-73601732 GCF_036898095.1 Palaemon carinicauda
TTTATTAGTTTCATAATTCTTTAAAAAGTAACTCGGTTCAGAAAACTACTTGGAAAAAATATGTAACATTGGTTGCGGGGGGGGGGGGGTGTTACGCAGTAATTTACACATCGGCAGTATATGAATCTTTGTTTCTTTTCCATATTCATAATTTTTGTCTATTCTTTTATAATTTATCGTAGTGATAACAGCGATTAACATGAAAAATATGAATCTTACAATTTCGGATTCAATTTTTAGGATTGAATTATTCCCGGTACACATTAAACGTGCAACCTAACTATCCTTGTGAGCAGGGGTTTTTGGACGCCTACAGGTATACCTGCTGAGTCATCAGCAGTCAATTTAAGTCTAGGACGTTGTCCTTTTCCTTGCCTGAATGGCCTTGAAAAAAAAAAATCGCTCTAAAGGGAATTTTTGATAAATAGACGCAACAGAACACAAGAAATGACCAAGGATGATTTTTTTTATCAGCCTAAAATGCTCGTGCACGTAAAATCTCTGGGACTGGCCTCCCCTATTCATATATATTCCACATTTATTTAAATAGCATTTTCACATCTTCAGAATACTTTCAGAAAAATTTATAAATATGTTCATGTTTACTTTGAAAAATAGGAATTTGGTTGAAGTCTCTCTCTCTCTCTCTCTCTCTCTCGCTCTCTCTCTGTGTGTGTGTGTGTGTGTGTGTGTGTGTGTGTGTGCACGCGCGCAGACGGTGTCACCCAACCCTTTTATTATAAAAGTATAAGATTTTTAAGGTCAAAGTTTATTTGTTATCTATGATAAAAACCCTCGCCCAAAATTAAACGAAAAGAGCCACACGGACTTAAATTATTCGTATCAATGGAAAACAGACTTTTTATGGTATACATAAAAAAAAAAACGCATAACTGTAATTTTACTCGTTTCAACGTTCATGAAAGTCTACATTGGCGTGTAGTGTCTATACCAATTCTTAGCAGTTCAGCACAATGAAAGATTAGACGATATCTCTTTATTATTATTATTATTATTATTATTATTATTATTATTATTATTATTATTATTATTATTATTATTAATATTATTATTAGCTAAACTACAACCCTAGTTGGAAAAGTATGATGTTAAAGCCAAAGGGCTCCAACATGGAAAATAGCTCAGTGAGGAAAGGAAATAACGAAACAAGTAGAATGATTTATCTGAGTGTGCTCTTAAGTAAGAGAACTCAAACCCAAGACAGCGGAAGCTATGGTAAGGATGCTCCGGCACTACCCAAGACTAAATAAAAACGATGTGTTCGTGCATGGAAATGGTGATGATATGAGATCTGTAAATAAGCCTAATATGACGATTGTTAGCATAATTTACATTGGACGTAGTGGGAAGTTGAGAAGTAATTCCCAACCTTATACGTCAAGAGTATTAGTTCAGAAAAGGGGTCTAATTTTGATTTTCTCTCTCTCTCTCTCTCTCTCTCTCTCTCTCTCTCTCTCTCTCTCTCTCTCTCTCTCTCTCTCTCTCTCTGTTAATGTTTAGTTTGTTCTAATGGCCTTCATGTTTTCTTATGTAGTGGAAGAGATAGATCGATATTATCTGCAAAATTCCAGTCTTTATTGAAATATTGATTTAGAGAATACTTTTATTTTCCAGTAATCTCTCTTATTAACTACCTTATCAATCCTCCTGCTTGTCTACACTTGATATTCTCCTTTTATCTCTTATTTAACTACACCCCCAATTATCCTCCTTTTCATCTTCACAACAATTTTATTTTTTCATCTCAACACATACTTTTTTTAATCCTAATATTTACTTTTTATTCCCATTTTTACCCTCAAAGACCCTTAGGTACTCTTTTGTGACCCTTACTTACACCTTATCAGGGAATTTTTTTTTTTTCAAAAAATTTTCTTTTGTGCTTCTTCCTCTTACAATTCGTTAATCTTTAGCTCATTGTTTATCCATATTTTACTAATATTCTCTCTCTCTCTCTCTCTCTCTCTCTCTCTCTCTCTCTCTCTCTCTCTCTCTCTCTCTCTCTCTCTCTGGCTGTTCCACATTTCAATTATGCCGAGCGGCGTAGCTGAGGGTTACATACAACCCATTAAAGTCTATGATATTTTTCTTGGTCCGTTTTTCTTTAAATTTTTTTCTGCCGTGTAAAGGCTCATTTAACTTTCATAAATATTGTTCGCGTCTACTCTAAGCCTCTTGGGAGACCGGGAGAAGGAAGGGTCTGTTGAGATATTGCAGGAGAAGGGAACGGATTTGTCTTGAAGGAGGAAAAAAAAAATTGAAGGATTATTTTTTTTTTTTTTTTTTTTTTTAGAATGTTCCTTTATTCTACATACTCTTTTTTTACTTTTCCATGATACTGGTTTGTGTTTGAAGCTTTTTTTTAAGGTTTAAAAACCGCTCATGAATGACAGAGGCAAGGGACAGTGACAGTGTCCCTAGTTAGCAGAGGGTCAGGCAATGGCTGCTGATGATTTAGCAGATAGATCCATAGGCTTAC
>NC_090757.1:73606732-73629232 GCF_036898095.1 Palaemon carinicauda
CTTCTTCGTCGTCGTCAGAGGACGAGGACAGGAACTTTAGCGAGAGGAAGAGGGAGAAACCCCACAAAAAGAAGAATTCCCGTTCCCGTTCAAGACATGGTAAGAAAAGATCGAAGTCCTCTAAAAAGAATGCAAAGAGGAGCAAGTCCAAGGAGTGGGTGAATTTCACCGTGCCCCGGAGCGAGCTGTTTAGGTTTACCACAGCCGCGGCCGCTTCCGGGTGGCTCCCTAGAGCCTCGTCTTCTGTGTCTCATCCTCCTACCTCCTCCTTCGGACCAGTCGCCCGGCAAGAGGGTTCGAACCGGGCCCCCCCGTGTAGTGACTAACCCAACGGTGGCCTTCGCTTCTTCTTCCCTTAGGAAGGATGTACGGAGTATGAAGGAAGGCTTAGCGTCGACCACGGGCACCTTGGAGGCCTTCCTAAAGCACCAAGGGCGCCCGTCGGTCCCCTTGGATCCCCCATCCACGGAGTCCCCCGTGGAACAAGGTGCTCCCATGACGGATACCTTCGTCCCCATGGGGCAGCCCATACCACTGGCAGACTCGTCCAGCGTTGCCTTTCCCACCGTCACGGAGTACCCCCGTATGGAGGAACTGGTGACGGAAGACCTGGTGGAAGGAGGGGAGTGCTCGTCTGACGACATCTCCTCCTACCGTAAGGTTCTGGCCCTAATTCGTCGGCATCACCGATTGGATGAACCTAAGCCCTCAGCTGCAAAGGCCGAGCTCTCCGGACTGTCCAGAATGATCGACAGCCCGGTGCAACAAAAGCCTTCATTGTCTCTCCCTCTCGCTCCGGACGTGAAGTTGGGGATGGAACAAATAGATGAATACCTGGCAGGACTGGCGGAGGCCCCCAGAAGCCAGAGTTCCTCCAAGCTTCTTCCAGGCCTAAAATCACAGAAACGTTTTTACGTCCCAGAAGGGCATCGCGGTGGACCCCGTGCGGTAGAAGCAGCGGTGACCTCACTGAACCAGGGAGCCTCGGAAGACAGGGCCTCCACTGCCCCCGAGTGCTTTTCCCCATCAGAAGCCTCTATGATGGAGTACATGGCACAGGACCTTGTCTACATGTCCTCTTGGTTGGATTGGTGGTCTTGCGCCTTAGTGGGGTTTCAGGCGTCCCACAACCTCTCCCTCCCGGACAATCAGGCCATGCTGAGGGAGCTAGTTAGTTCGGGAGGCAAGGCCTTTAAGTTTTTATCATCCCAGTCTCTGTCTGTGGCTATGAACTGGGTTCTTAGGAAGAGGGATACGGTACTTAGCAAACTGGTGCGGAAGTTACCGGACAGACAAGCGAGGAGACTGAGGAATTCCTGTGTGTGGGGAAATGACATTTTCCCCATCAATTTGGTGGAGGATACGATGGAAAAAGTGAGGAAGGTGAGAGACGCGGACCCTAGGCCCCCCACCCCCTATGTGGAAGTCCGGGTTTAGAATAGCCTCAGCGGACGTCCCTCACTCCTCCCAGGACACCCCCTTGCTGCCTTGAAGAGAACCACAGTCAGCTCCTTGGATTCAAGCCTCTCAGCAGCCCACCCGTAGGACTACCGCAGGCCCTCAGTCAGCCTTCAGACCCTCCTACGGTAACTCAAGGAGAGGTCGCTCTGGCCGCTCCTCTAGAAGGAGGTAGGAAGAGAGGCCCCCTACTCCTACAGGAGCCCCTAGTAGGGGGATGCCTCAGACATTTTTGGCAAGCATGGCGGAATCTCGGTGCGGATCCCTGGACGGTGACAGTCCTGAAAGAGGGCTACAGACTCCCTTTCCTAGAAGAACCTCCCCTCTCATCCCAGCCCACCAGGCCGAGTGGCTGGTTCCAAAGAACCACTTGAAGAGGTCGGCGCTACAGGAGGAAGTAGCGGCCATGATCACCAAGGGAGCTTTAGAGACAGTGGAGAACCCCGGCCTGGGTTTCTTCAGCAGGCTCTTCCTTGTGGAGAAATCGACAGGAGGATGGAGGCCGGTCATAGACATTTCAGCCCTCAACAAGTTCGTCTCAAAGACGGACTTCAAAATGGACACCCCCAAGACAGTGCTAGCAGCCTTGAGGGAGGGGGATTTCCTCATGTCCCTAGACCTCAAGGATGCCTATTTTCAAATCCCCGTGCACCCCTCCAGCAGGAAGTTCCTCAGAATCAAGTGGGAGTCCAGTGTCCTGCAGTTCAAAACCCTGTGCTTCGGCCTATCGACGGCCCCGCAGGTGTTCACGAGGGTTTTCACCACAATCTCGCCATGGGCGCATGAAAAAGGCATACGACTGATCAGGTACCTGGACGACTGGTTGATTCTTTCTGCCTCAAGGGAACAACTAAAGGAGCAAGGCGTGATGTTGCTCGACCTCTGCAAGGGATTAGGGATCACGGTCAACCTAGGAAAGTCCCAACTAGTCCCCAGCACCAGAATGACTTACTAGGGGATGGTCTTGGACACCCAGTTAGTAGGAGCCTTCCCCTCAGGGGAGAGGTTAGACAACCTGGAACATATCCTTCAACCCTTCCTGACGGGCCAACCCAGGAGGGCCAAAGACTGGCAGAAGTTACTGGGTCACCTGGTTTCGCTGGAGAAATTAGTACCGCAAGGGAGACTCAGGCTCCGCCCGGTACCTTGGAATATGTAGGAATCGTGGACCCAAGGCAGGGAGCCCCACAAAATAGTCCCAGTCCTCCCGAAGACGCGAGAGACCCTTCTTTGGTGGAACACCAGGTCGAAAACAGAGAAGGGAATGCCCTTCGCCCCCGATCCCCCGGAGATGCTGTTGTTCGAGGACGCATTGAAGGAGGGTTGGGGAGCACACCTGCTAGGGTAATTGACAAAAGGGCAGTGGTCCAGCGAGGAGGCCTCTCTCCATATAAACATCCTGGAGATGATAGCGGTTCTGAGGGCGTGTCGACAGTTCGTACACTTCCTGCGAGGAAACACTGTGGCGTTAATGTGCGACAACACCACAGTAGTGGCATATGTAAAGAAACAGGGGGGCCTGAAGTCAAGAGTTCTATGCGCCCTAGCCATGGAACTGTTAGAGTTGACGACAGAAGAAGGGATAGAACTGACGGCAAGGTTCATCCCAGGAAAGAGAAACGTGATGGCCGACGGCCTCAGCAGGGCGGGATGACCTCGTGTACGCCTTCCCTCCCTTCAGTTTGATCAGACAAGTGTTGTACAGAGTGAGAGCGACGTCCAACCTGTCGATGACTTTGGTAGCGCCCTGATGGCCGGAGAGAGACTGGTTCGCAGACCTAAAAGAATTAGCTCTTCGTCCTCCTTGGCCGCTTCCGGACAGGACAGACCTTCTGCGTCAACCTCACTTTCACGCGTGGAGGTTATCGAGAAGCTACTGAAAAAAGAAGGATACTCATCAAGAACCGCGGCAAGGATGTCGGGTTACCTACGGCGTTCCTATGCAGTAGTTTACCAAGCTAAGAGGGCAGTCTTCGCGAAGTGGTGTGCGTCCAAGAACATCAGGCCCTTAGGGGCGTCGATCCAGGACAATGCAGACTTTCTGGTGTACCTGAGAGACGACGTGGGCTCGTCTATTCCGGCCATCAAGGGAGTACGAGCAGCCCTAGGTCAAGTCTTCCTTCTTAGGGGCATTGACTTGGGAGCCTCAAGGCACATCTCTATGCTCATCCGCAGCTTTGAAGTAAGGAAGTAAGGGTTCCGCAGTGGGACCTAGCCAGAGTTCTCAAGGTTCTGTCAGAGCCACCCTTCGAACCTCTCAGGGACGTCCTAGACAGAGAACTCACCCTTAAAACAGCATTCCTTTCAGCCCTGGCCTCGGCAAAAAGAGTTAGCGAGTTACACGGCCTCTCTTCCGAGGTCTCACACTCCAAAGGGTGGAGAGAAGTTACCTTTAGGTTCGTCCCTAGCTTTGTGGCGAAGATGCAGAACCCGGCATGTTAGGATCCTCGGTTTGATGGTTTTTCGGTGCCAGCCATCCCTCGCTCCGGCAACCTGAAGAATCTACTCTTATGTCCCGTGAGAACAGTAAGGAAATGCCTAGAGAGGACCGCAAAATTCCGCCCTCAGATCAAAAATTTATTCGTCTCAACAGGCCGGGTGAAGAAACCGGTCTCGAAGAACTATCTCTTTCTGGCTGCGACAGGTGATAAAGAGGGCCTACGAGGCTTCTGGGACTCCTCTCCCAGGGAAACCAAGGCCACATGATATTAGAGGTCTGAGCACCTCCCTGGCCTTCGAGAAAAACATGGCTGTGGGAAGGATCCTGAAGGCAGGGACCTGGTCTAGACATTCCACCTTCACAGAACACTATCTCAAAGATTGCTCGAGAAAATCCTTGGACAGATTTTCCATTGGCCCAATCATTTCGGCCCTTCAAGAGATCTAAGGTCATGGCCCCAGTGTAATCGGGGTTGTTAATGCCGAGAGACACTAGTTCCTTCCTTAACCTTACCCCCCCCCCCCCCTCACCTCTTAAGAAGGTAGTTCTAGGTAAGTATGTTAGGAAAAATACAAATTACTTAAAAATTTGTGATTTTCTGCTCATATTTCGATTTCCTTTTATTCGACATATTTTAAAATCGACTTGTATTTCGATACACATAATATAGGAATCATCTTAGATTGATCGGCGGTAATAGAACAGTTGATGATTTATCGTCCTTCATATCTCTCTCTCTCTCTCTCTCTCTCTCTCTCTCTCTCTCTCTCTCTCTCTCTCTCTCTCTCTCTTTCGTTCTAGTGATAACGAATTTCATTGCTGTGGGCTGTTATTCTGTAGATTAATCCCCTCTGGGAAAGAGTCCTTGGCTATTGTGTGAGTGTGTGTGTGTGTGTGTGTGTGTGGAGGAACCATATTTGTAAAAACAAGAAACTCTTTCTGGGTTACGCAGTTTTTGTTTTATTGTCCAAAATATAGGAACTGATGTAATTTACTCTTTTAGTTATTATTCCTGAAAATGTCAACTTATTTTTATATTGTTTCATAATAATAAATTACTTGCTGTAGAATAATATGTATACGTTATTTCTCTTGACCATTTCAGGGAAACTTAAAACTCCGAAGAATTCATTCTTGAAATAGCTGTTTATCAGTACCCGGTAAAAGTTATGTAAACATTTAGAATGCACGATAGGGAACAGGAGTGTTATGAAAGGTTTAAGCTTTACTCCATTCATTTGCTTTACATGAAATAGTTCAAAGGCAACTTGACATTAGTATATATTGTACTATTGCGGCCGATAGTTTCTATTCACTGAAAAGTCCTCACATCTACTGTATTGTTCCCTTTCCAGACGGCAGGTTGATTCTGGTGTTACAACCACACCGCCATGTAAAATAGCAACCCGTCATACCTGTATTTAAAGACAGATCCATAACCAAGTGCACTATAAACATTATCTTGTAAAGGTTTACTAGGAGAATTCAAAACCTAATCAGGGTTAGCATGCTTATTACAGTCACTGTTCTCTACCAACACTTTTAGTTTTGTTTTTAATCAGTTACTCATTCTTCGGCACTCTGTTCTCAGTTTTCTATAACTATATTTCATTAGCAGATGTTTCCAGTTTACTTGAATAAGCATATGAAAACAACGTTGTTTTTTCACTCAAATACGGAAAGTTCTTGAACTTCAATTTTCGTGATTTCAATATATTTCAATAGAATTAAGCGCTGATATTCATCAAAAGGTCTCTGCTAATTTCAGCAGTCTTCGTTTTGTGACTGATAATACATATACATACATATATATATATATATATATATATATATATATATATATATATATATATATATATATATATATATATATATATATATATATATATATATATATATATATATATATATATATATATATATATATATATATATATATATATATATATATATATATATAAAATTCACTTCCGATGTCTATTTGCTATTAAAAATAGCAAATAGCAAAAATATCTATCTATGATATAATTGTTAATATTTAGATACAACAAATATAACCATTTCTAGTCTACTATTAAACAAAGGCATCAGACATGTCATTATTCTTGTCCAGAGGCCGGCCATTTTCCATCACCACGCTGGCCACTGCAGATTGGCGATATTGTGGGATTTTAGTCTGAGCGCTCATAAAAATTCAATCTGGTATGGGTGACTTTGACCAGTATAGCTTCGACGATTATATATATATATATATATATATATATATATATATATATATATATATATATATATATATATATATATATATATATATATATAAATTATAAATATATTTATATGTACATATATATATATATATATATATATATATATATATATATATATATATATATATATATATATATATATATATATATATATATATATATATGTATATATATATATATATATATATATATATATATAATATATATATATGTATATATATATATATATATATATATATATATATATATATATATATATATATATATATTATATACATATATATATATATATATATATATATATATATATATATATATATATATATATATATATATATATATATGTATATATATATATATATATATATATATATATATATATATATATATATATATATATATATATATATATATATATATATATATATATATATACAGCATAAATATCTTAGTATATTTCTAATAAAATATTAAAACAGAACGTAAATAAATAACCTCAACAGTTTGTGAAATAAAAGTCGATGATGATGGATCAGCAAGAAAACGATGTACAGACAGAGAGCGAAAATATCATTTAATCATTCTCTCATATCCCTGAAGAGTGAGAAGATTTCCTGAAAGTTATAAGAATAAAAAATTCAAGCAAATTAATATATTTAATAATAGTTTTAATAATAAAATAAGTTTTACTTTAGATAAAAATAATATTGATTATATCTATCAATATTTGCCTCTATAAATTAAAAACTACTGAACGAAATTATATGTTCAAAGTAGGGAAGGAAGTCTTGCGTCAATCACTTTCGAGAGAATTTCTTCCGGAGTTCCAAAGGAAATCTTGAAGAAAACGTCCAGAGACTTTGAGGCGGAATTAGAGAAATGTAAGAAAAAAAAATTAAATTTTATGCAAATAAATAGTAATTAAAATTACAATTGGGAATCGTTTAGAAAAATATTTTTGTTTTTTTTATTGTGAAAGTAATTCTAATCCCAAAAATAAGCGTATAAAAATTCAATGATGTCTAATTTCTTATAAATTTACATAATATTATCAGAAATTTTGAGTTGAAAAAAATACTTTGACATAAACGTTCCAAAATCCTCTCCGTCTTCAGGGATATGACATGATGATTAAATACTCTTTTCTTTACTGCGTTTCATTCTACCTTGAGGCGTCAGTGACTCTGGCAGTTTGACGCCGCCTAGTGTCAATGACCTTTGTAGTTGCGACGCTAGGCAACCTAATCAATCTTTAAATAACATCATATGGATAAAACCTCTAATATAGGTTCTCTCTCTCTCTCTCTCTCTCTCTCTCTCTCTCTCTCTCTCTCTCTCTCTCTCTCTCTCTCTCTCTCTCAATCTAATGGAAAACGTGAGAGATAAAAACATGATTTTTACATAGCGTTGGCCTAGATTAGTCAGTCTGTTCTTGCTGTTCCGAAATATGAATTTCTTTCTATCAACTATCATATAAGTGCTGATAATATATCTCTTTTTAGTCAGTAATCTAATAATGCCCCTTATTTGTTTGCTAATATTCAAACAATCATCACTTGGTGTTCGATCAATAAAATTCTGATGTAGATACACACACACACACATACATATATATATATATATATATATATATATATATATATATATATATATATATATATATATATATATATATATGAAATAAGACATATACACTCATTCAAATGTATACACACATATACATATATATATGTGTGTATGTATATATATATATATATATATATATATATATATATATATATATATATATATATATATATATATATATATATGTATATATATATATATATATATATATATATATATATATATATATATATATATATATATATATATATATATATATGTATATATGCATACAATGAAGAATGGTGTGATATTAAGATCCTATATCAGTCAGTTGATAGTGAAGTTTCGAGGTATGGAGTTACAAGGAGAAAAACATGGATATCAATGATACTTGGGATACTATAAACAGAAAAAAAGACAAAAATTGATTGTGGAAAGTTTTCGAGAAAGTAATGCATGCTAAGTATTCCAGTATTGATAGTGAGGTCACTTAATACCGCATACAGCTTTTTTTCTCGACATTTAAACCTTTCTTATCAATGTTTCACGACAGGATTTGTTATACAATTTCGTCCCCTTTGCTTTTAATTAACACCTAGTAATATTCCTAAACCGTCATCCAAAAGACATGCATTGCTGCCTTTTTTATCAGGTTTTTGGGGACCAGAAAAGGTCAGGACACCGATTCATAGTTATTCACACGGTTTAAAGTCACTGAAAGGTAGAACGAAATTCTTTTATGGGTATATTAAAATCGATAATTTTTTTAAGTTACTTTTTACGTAAATAATGTTTTTAGGATTCGAATATGGTTAGAATGTGATTAGTCCAAAATCCATATATAGGTAGCTTTAATTTTACCAGTTTTTCATTTAGCATTTTTCTTAACTACTGAACTCAAATTGAAAATATGCATTTATGATCCTGGAGTTTCTTAAATGTCAAAAACGGGTTTTGTTGGGTAACTTTCTAAATAGGCTTTGAATCTCCATTCCTAATTTCACTTTGCATGTTGTCGCTAACTGTTGGAAAGTGTTGATCAAATAACAATATTGCTTACACAATCCAATCTTCTCTTGCAGGTATGTGAATGGGAGTTTGAATTACCGGTGGTACTTCGATTAAAGGGGGAAAGGTAATAAAATTAGCTGAGTGTCGCTTTTATTCATGTTACGTGTGTGAGAGAGAGAGAGAGAGAGAGAGAGAGAGAGAGAGAGAGAGAGAGAGAGAGAGAGAGAGAGAGAAGGAAAATCAGTGGATCGCTCGTATAGCCTTCCATTTTAATAAGTATTTAAAAGATAAAATCTTTTAAAGCCTTCTGGTAATCAGAAGTAAATTTTGATGTACTTTTCAATAAACATGTAAACTAGAACCTTTTTGAGCTAGGTCAAATTCTGATACGTATATGATGAAAACATTTCATGAAATCTTTTTACTGCAATTTTCAATGAACATGTTAGCAATTATTTTGTGCATCTAAAATTCAAGAAGATCATAAGTTAGTTTTAGAGGTCCTTTGACCTCCATTTCTAGATGCCTTACCTCTAGGATTGAAGGTTATTTGACCTCTACTTTCAGGTGCTATACTTCTAGCATTAGATTATCTTTGATCTCTGTTTTGAGGGGGCTTACCTCTATCATCAAAGGCTCTTTGACTTTTATTGTGAGGTGCCTTACTTCTAGCATTATATGCTCTTTAAGCTCTATTTTGAGGTGCCATACTTCATGCATTAGATGTTCTTTGGCCTCTTAAGGTGTCATTCTTCTAGCATTAGATGCTCTTTGTCCTCTATTTTGAGGTGCCCTCTTTCTAGCATTAGATGCTCTTTGACCTCTTGTTTTGAGGTGCAATCCTTCTAGCATTAGATGCTCTTTTACCTCTATTTTGAGGGGCCATCCTTCTAGCATTAGATGCTCTTTGACCTCTGGTTGAGAGGTGCCATCCTTCTAGCATTAGATGCTCTTTGACCTCTATTTTGAGGTGTCATCCTTCTAGCATTAGATGCTCTTTGATCTCCATTTTGAGGTGCCATCCTTCCAGCATTAGATGCTCTTTCAACTATATTTTGAGGTGCCATCCTTCTAGCATTAGATGCTCTTTTATCTCTATTTTGAGGTGCCATCCTTTTAGCATTAGATGTTATTTGATATCAATTATTTTAGGTGTCATCCTTCCAGCATTAGACGCTCTTTGACCTCTAGTTTGTGGTGCCATCCTTCTAGCATTAGATGTTCTTAGACCTCTATTTTTTGAGGTACCATCCTTCTAGCATTAAATGCTCTTTGACCTCCATTTTGGGGTGTCATCCTTTTAGCATTAGATGCTCTTTGACCTCTATTCTCTGGTGCCATCCTTCTAGCACTAGATGCTCTTTGACCTCTATTTTGAGGTGCCATCATTCTAGCATTAAATCCTCTTTGACCTCTATTTTTTGAGGTGCCATCCTTCTAGCATTAAATGCTCTTTGACGTCTATTTTGAGGTGCCCTCTTTCTAGCATTAGATGCTCTTTGACCTCTTGTTTTGAGGTGCAATCCTTCTAGCATTAGATGCTCTTTTACCTCTATTTTGAGGTGCCATCCTTCTAGCATTAGATGCTCTTTGACCTCTGGTTGAGAGGTGCCATCCTTCTAGCATTAGATGCTCTTTGACCTCTATTTTGAGGTGTCATCCTTCTAGCATTAGATGCTCTTTGATCTCCATTTTGAGGTGCCATCCTTCCAGCATTAGATGCTCTTTCAACTTTATTTTGAGGTGCCATCCTTCTAGCATTAGATGCTCTTTGACCCCTATTTTAAGGTGTCATCCTTCTAGCATTAGATGCTCTTTAACCTCTATTTTGAGGTGTTATCCTTCTAGCATTAGATGCTCTTTAACCTCTATTTTGAGGTGTTATCCTTCTAGCATTAGATGCTCTTTAACCTCTATTTTGAGGTGTTATCCTTCTAGCATTAGATGGTCTTTGACCTCTATTTTGAGGTGTTATCCTTCTAGCATTAGATGCTCTTTAACCTCTATTTTGAGGTGTCATCATTCTACCATTAGATGCTCTTCGACCTCTATTTTGCGGTGTCATCCTTCTAGCATTAGATGCTCTTTGACCTCTATTTTTGAAGTGTCATCCTTCTAGCATTAGATGCTCTTTTACCTCTATTTTAAGGTGTCATCCTTCTAGCATTAACTGGTCTTTGAACTATATTGAGGTGTTATCCTTCTAGCTTTAAAAGCTCTTTGACCTCTATTTTGAGGTATCATCCTTCTAGCATTAGATTCTCTTTGACCTGTATTTTGAGGTGTCATCATTTTAGCATTAGATGCTCTTTGACTTCTATTTTGAGGTGTCATACTTCTAGCTTTAGATGCTCTTTGGCCTTTATTTTGAGGTGTCATCCTTCTAGCATTAGATGCTCTTTGACCTCTATTTTGAGGTGTCATCATTCTACCATTAGATGCTCTTCGACCTCTATTTTGCAGTGTCATCCATCTAGCATTAAATGCTCTTTGACCTCTATTTTGAGTTGTCATCCTTCCAGCATTAGATGCTCTTTGACCTCTATTTTGAGGTGCCATCATTCTAGCATTAGATCCTCTTTAACCTTTATTTTGAGGTGTTATCCTTCTAGCATTAGATGCTTTTTGACCTCCATTTTGAGGTGTCATCCTTCAAGCATTAGATGCTCTTTGACCTCTATTTTGAGGTGCCATCCTTCTAGAATTAAATGCTCTTTGACCTATATTTTGAGGTGCCATCCTTCTAGAATTAAATGCTCTTTGACCTCTATTTTGATGTGCCATCCTTCTAGTATTAGATGCTCTTTACCTGAACTTCTACATCTCTGTTAGAGATAAGCTGTTCAGCCTTTACCTGAACTTCTACATCTCTGCTAGAGATAAGCTGTTCAGTCTTTACCTGAACTTCAACATCTCGGTTAGAGACTGGTTCAGCCTTTACCTGAACTTCAATATCTCTGTTAGAGACTGGTTCAGTCTTTACCTGAACTTCAACATCTCTGTTAGAGACTCGTTCAGTCTTTTCTTGAACTTCTACATCTATGTTAGAGATAAGATGTTCAGCCTTTACCTGAACTTCTACATCTCTGTTAGAGATAAGCTGTTCAGCCTTTACCTGAACTTCTACATCTCTGTTAGAGACTTGTTCAGCCTTTACACGAACTTCTACATCCCTGTTAGAGACTGGTTCAGTCTTTACCTGAACTTCTACGTCTCTGTTAGAGACTGGTTCAGTCTTTACCTGAACTTCTACGTCTCTGTTAGAGACTTGTTCAGTCTTTACCTGAACTTCTACATCTCTCTTAGAAACTTGTTCAGTCTTTACCTGAACTTCTACATCTATGTTAGAGGTAAGATGTTCAGTCTCTACCTGAACGTCTACATCTCTGTTAGAGGTAAGATGTTCAGTCTCTACCTGAACTTGTATATCTCTATAAGAGACAACACTCACTGTGCCTCCTGGCAGCAGCAGCTGTTCCTCCTCGTCGGAAAGCAAAGGATCCTTCCCACTGATGACAGCTTCCGTCTCCTCAGAAACTCAGTCGAGTTCCTCCTGGTCCAAGACAGGCTCGAGTGCCTCACTCTTTTCCTCCTCGGCCCAGAATTTCCTCAACAGAAGACCACCTCCCAAAATGGTTGCTGGTCCTGAAACCCGTCTTCGGAAGAGGGACCTCCAAGTAGATATTTCTTCCCGTACTGGCTGATAGCTCTCAATGCGCTGTTTGTGTACATCGTTGCAAAACTCAGAATGCAGATCACTTGACTTTGATCAGGTATAATTTGAAGAAATCGAAGTAGGTCTTCGCAGAAATATCAACTCCGAGATTGAAGGAGTTTTGAGGACTGGAGACGTCTTCGTTGGCTTCGAGATCGTCTCCTGAAACTGATTCCGATTATAATTTGAATGAGAGTGAGATTTTGAAGACTTCTTCGTTCGCTTTGGGAAAAATCTTCACTCGGTCTTCATCAAAACTTACTTTCTGCTCCTGAAGAAGACAAGTTTGTCTCTATTCCTAATTTTTTTTCCTAAACACGAATCTTGTTCCGCCATTGAATATTCCTTTAGTAAATTCTTTTCCCCGAAGGAAATATATAAAAAGATAGATAGATAAATAGAATATATAGTTAGATAGATAAATAGATAGATAGATAGATAGAGTATATAGATAGATAGATAAATAGATAGAGAGATAGAATTGTATTTATAAAAAAAGTTAAAATTCTTATGAGGTAGGAATGAAGACTCGGATGAGAACGGGATGGTGTGAAGCCTTCTGAAGACATCGTTGGGTCGGAGAAGAGTCGTCTGGTCTTCACCGAAGATTTCTTTCCGCTCAAGCAGAAGTCTTGCGTTTTTCTAACTTCTTTTTTCTTTAGCTTTTTTGAAGAGACGAATCTAATATCTCCATTGACTATTCCTTTCGTAATTTCCTTTCCCCGAAGGAAATCTTTAAAAAAAAAAAAAAAAAAAATTGATATAACAAATAATCTCGTATCGAGTTTCGCTATTTTGTTTTAATCTCTGGAAAATGTCAAAGATTTCGGAAATGAAAAAATTACTAACTTATAGTTTTACTTTCCTTTTATTCTACCGAAAGATTTTTCTTTTAATATTATTATTATTATTATTATTATTATTATTATTATTATTATTATTATTATTCATAGAAGAAAATTAAAGTTATGAAACGACAGTATGAGTAGGTAAGCCTATTTCATATAATCCTCACAGTATTTTGTCTACAGAAATTGCAAAAAGATACTCACATGAAAAAGAATAAACTTTTAAATTATTCTTGAGCTGACGAATCAATTCGTCAAAAGGTAACTGTTGTGCGACAATTGCAATTAATTCCCTCAACACTGATTCAAGAATCAGTCTTTCAGTGAGTCGGCAACATCAAGCACTGAACTCCACTGAGCCTCCTAGTCCCATAGTATCCACACTTTCATAGACTTTACAATGATTGTAATTTTTATATAGATATCTCGGGGAAAATAAATAGTAAAACACTCATATTAATTATTTATTACTTTTTATTACATTTTAATCGACATACATCATCTCTTTACAAAGTGTGGAATTTATTAACACTCGGATTCCACATTCCACACTTGATCAAGATGTGGAGCAGATTAGCCGTATCGATGACGTCAATTCCACGTTTCGGCAGCCCTGCTTCCTAGAATCATCTTGTTCTTGTTTCCCACCAAAATTTTAATGTTTGATTTCATAGGTTATTGTTAGGGTCAAATTATGAAAAGTTGTAATGCATCTGTTTTATTTCGTTTGCAAAAATTCCTCCCCCCCAAAAAAAAAAAAATCAATTATTTTTCATAAGTAGAGCTTTTTTCTGTTGCAATGCTAACAAAACTTGTAATGATGATAAGGAAAAATGAAGGTCTTGTCAATCCCTCTGCAATTCATAAATTATTTTCCTTAGTGTAATTAAGGGATTGATCTATTTATTCTATATTGTGAATTAATTCGTTAAATTTCTCTAAACAAGTTAATCAAATGCGTTTCATCGTTAAACCCCTTCTCCTATAAGGGGATGACCCCAGAAAAATCAAGTGACTGTCTTATTCATACTTAATTTGCTTAATCTTGGGTGATAGGTACAGTATGCTCAGCTATATCCTACGTCTACAGCATACAGAAAGCTAAACACAGTACTTCAACAATCCTGAGTAGGCTATACCGAGCTCTTAACGTCTATTTTGTTCACTTGATATTCAATATCCTTTTTCCATCAACTCTATCCTGCCCTTGTCAGTCTTTTAGTCCTACCTCTTCACACTCAAGTTATTCTTCCTTTTCTGCCTCCTATCTTCCTTTATTCTCTCCACACTTTACCAAACCCTCCAAACCATAGTGCAAGAACTATCTTACTTAAAACCCATTATAAAGGATAGTTTTTTTTTTTTTTTTTTTTTTTTTTGCGAGATAGAAATTTGTACATGCATGACGAAAACTATTGTTGTTCTATATATGTTCAAACGCAGCCGTTTTTCTTTTACATTAAGTTATGCATTATTATTAAAATATTAAATTATTATACTAATAATGTAAGGGTAATAACATATTCAGGAAAATGAAAATAGAACGAAGACAAACAGGACATCACAGAAAAGTTACTCATAGGTTGATTTTCCTTTTGTCTCTGTCACCTCCGTAGATGCAGACTTTACCGTATATGAAATAAACTTTTCTGCTCTCATTTTTGCAACATATTTGTATTCTTGGAACTGGATGATTGATGATAGAGAATACGCAATGATCTTTTCACCTAATTTGGTATTTTTTTTATGGTCTCATGCCATAAAACCATAAAAAATATAGCAAAATCCATACCATTTATGGCTTCCTTATAGTTATGGTTTGATTTAGGAATTCGGGGCCATACGGCTAGGCGCTGGGCCCTCAGCAGCATTGCCTAACGTATAGCTACATGGTTTCTCCCTGTCCCTCGAGTAAAGGGAAAAGCGAGTGGTCATACCCTGGTGAGAGGGGGCTACCCCGAGAGGTACACTCTGAAAGCACAATACCTCACAAATTGCTGAAATAGCCGTGATGTGGTTAGGAAAGTAGGGGGGGGGGGGGTTGGAAGGGTTAAATCTGTGTGCGTGTGTGTGCATATCTCTTTACATGTTTAGCCGTCATTCTCGATGGGTCGCCTACACTAGCTATTCATAATCCATGTGGATTAAATGAAAATTTCCTGATAAAATTTCTTATCCTCTGTTCTGGTCGACTTCATCGGCCATTGCTGGGGGTGATTAATCGTCTCCGAGTCTCTCCCATTGTATCTGGCCCTCTGCTCTCCTTCACTTTCACCTTAATTAGGAATTTCCCAAGAACCAGTAATTCTCTCTTCTTTTTTCATTGGGTGAAATTTGGAGGAGTGCAGGAAGGAAGGATTAGGCATCTTTCTTTAGCTTGCTTAGGTTTTTTCTGACCTTTTTATGGCTTTTATGTATGTGTTCGTTTATGGAGATGACGTGGCTTTGATGTTTTTAATGTCTTACGTTTTCCAGAATAGAGATTTGATCCAGAAAGAGAAATAACACAACAGTCATTACCGCGTTCACCCTCTGGCGGGTGTGTCATGAACTACCCCTTATTTCTTGAAAGTTCCATAAAATCAATAGCTTTATATACCTACAAAGAAAGCTCAACAGCAGTTCGTTAAACTCCCCTATACACATTTGCTCTCAGCCGCTATTTCTTTCGTCTCTCTTGAGCTTTTGGATACCGAGGCACTCTCTTTGCAGTACTTTCTTTTCACACCATCTGTAAAACTATTCTCTTTCTACCTCTTAGCACTTATTAGTTTATAAATTCTATCACTTAGGTTTTAAGACAGACTAGAATAGTTTTCCGTATTGGTATCTCTCTCTCTCTCTCTCTCTCTCTCTCTCTCTCTCTCTCTCTCTCTCTCTCTCTCTCTCTCTCTCTCTCATACTCGGTTATTATTTCCGGTTAGTTAATACTAGTCCATTATTTTTGGTAGCTCTGTTTACATATGAACATTTACAACATCGATGTTTATCCTCGTGATATATATACATGATGGTAAAAAATATACAACACAAATCGTTTAATTCTTATCTTTGTTAGCCATCAACAATTAAGATTCATCCATTAATTTCTAATTTCCTATCGGCGAAGATTAAAACAGTTTCCTTGAAGCTATTTATAACGTCATGCTGAATTCATGAAGATCATTTCGTTATTATTATAAGAACTAATGAAGCAATTAGTTTAGATTAACGAGTTCTTTATATTCTTAAGAGTAAGATTATTTTCGTAGTAATTGCGAATTTCATTTAGTTTGGCGTCCGCTAAATACTAATTATACCATTTAGTGTTCACATATAGAGAGAACTCAATTAAATTACGTTCACTTTTTTTACTTTCTTTGTAACTATTGAGTATTTTACGATAATTTTCTGCTTGAACATATACCAGGGTTTCATTAGAGACGCTACAAGGGGACGAAAAACAGAAACTTCTTTTCATTTTTGTTCCAAGTAGATTGTATGATTTCTTAGCAAATTTTATTGCTTGCCTTGAATTTAGAGATTTTGTTTGGATGTGTAAATGATCACCCCAAAATCTCTCTCTCTCTCTTTTTCTCTTACACACATACAAACACACATTAGATAATATTGATGAATAGATGTTAACACCAAAGTCTATAGAATACACCTGATCTGTTTTCTTGTTCGTTCCCCAGATTCTCCTTCACATTTTTTCTGTCAGTCTGGTAGATTGAACGACCAATAAATCTCAAATTGAGCATTATATTTTTTTTCATAATAATTTTTGCCTTTTTGTGGTTCTTGTGGATGATGGGCCTTTGATTTATTTACTTTCATACGAGACAAGAGAGATATTGGAGCGGAAGACGCGATCCGTCAGAGTTTTGTGCTTCAATTCACGATGATATATTATGGTTTTTATGCTGAAATTACTTTCTCGTCTTTTAAAAGTTTGAATTATTAATAGATTGACTCCACATTATTGGTAGCTTTCTACATTATTATTGCATTTTAAGGAAGGCGTCATGGATTTTCTATCAAGCATATGAGGAATATAACGAGTTAAGAAAATTTGTGGGTATTGGCTGGTATGGATTGATTGACTGATTTAGAGTTCTCCGGCTTCGTGATATCGAAGGTCATTGATGCCAATATCGTTTTTTATAAATAAACAATTCAATAAAAAAGTGAAGATGTCCTCATAAAAAGTGAATAGCCTTCAGAGGACCTGCTTCTGAAATAAATCTGAAAATAAGACTTGCACAGTACATCCAAGAATCTTGTTGAGAATCAGCCGGCCATTCTCATCTCGAGCCTCAAACAGAGTTATGTGGCCCATATTAATATATGCAATCCTATCTAATCTAAAGTCGATAATATGACATTTTCCATTGAGAGAGAGAGAGAGAGAGAGAGAGAGAGAGAGAGAGAGAGAGAGAGAGAGAGAGAGAGAGAGAGCTTCTAGAAATTGACGATGGTTGCTTATAAGAAAATTGAGCGAGAGGAAAATAGTGATGGATAATTGATCGAGGAAGAAGCACTGGATAGCGGTCGAAGTTTGGGAGGGATGGTGCGGGAGAGAGAGAGAAAAAAAAAGAAACTCGCATCTTAATTTATTTTAAAAATTCTATTTTGAATAAATTCAGCTGTGTTATTTATTTTACAGCATATTTTCCATTAAAAAATAGTTTTTCATTACTCTGCTGTCAAAAACATCAGCCTAAAGAGTTGCCTTTTCCTTTGGACAGTGAGTGACTGAGCCATCTGGCTCAAGTAAAGGAGGAACTGTTGTATAGCCTATACACCAAGAGTGCAGATATAAGGGTAGACCACCATTTATGTTCCTGAGTTGTACCAGGAAGGGTTTCTTTTATGGTTAAATTGTATTCCTTTTCAATTGAAGCATAAACTCTCTGCTGTCTCCATTAGTGATGGTAGGAGATTTTCGTCTGATCACTCAGGGCAAACCAACCTAGTATGGGTGTCCCCGACTAGTACAACTTTGCTGATCATGGCAATTCTCAAACCCTTTCACCACTTTAATGTATCCCCACTAATATTTATGGAAATGATTTCAAATTCATTTTGGAATCATTGTATTAAAAGACATTATCAATTATTTATGTCTAGTTGATTACATTTCATATTGCAGCCCTTCAAGTTATGTCTTTTATATGTATTCAAGTAAGCAATTCTTTAAGCAATTGTTCGCTCAAAATTAATGTATATTTTCCCTTATTAGATTACAATGATACACACGTAAAATTGTAATAGCAGAGATTGGACCTTTTAAGCTTTTATCCCAAGTGCTCCTTTTCTTTTTCTTGGCGAGAAAAATGTTAGAAAACGTTTATAAACCTTTTATGTTTTTTTGTTGTCGAAAATGTTTATATTTTTCCTTCGTTTTGCCAGATTTTATTGTAAAACTCCTTTTCTGATCGGTTTACCGATACAGCTTCCATTAGTGACCCACAACTTTATTTCGGCCTTTCTTCGTTTCATTTTTATTTGACGAAAAGAAGCCCATGATATATATTTCCATTTTAGGGAAATGAGGTGAAACGGTGGGGGTGGGGGGCGTAGGAGGCTTTTTCAATTCAGTAATCACATCCGTTTTTGCATTATCTATTAGCTCCCAAAAATGAGCTTCATGGAAACCCTCTTGAAGGATGGCATCCTTCGTAGAGATGGAGGGCAACTACATCAACTTTTTACTTGAACGCCCAGCCATTTTTCATCACCACGCTGGCCTTTGAAGATTGGCGATGTTGTGAGATTTTAGTCTGAGCGCTCATAAAAATTCGATCTAGAATGTGTGACTTTGACTAGTATAGCTTCGACGATCATATATATATATATATATATATATATATATATATATATATATATATATATATATATATATATATATATATATATATATATATATATATATATATACATATATATATATATATATATATATATATATATATATATACACACACACACACAGCTTAAATATCGTAGTACATTTCTAATAAGAAATTAGAACAGAGCATAAAGGAATAACCTTAACAATTGTGAAGTAAAAGGTAATGATGATGATGGAGAAGCAAGAAAACGATGCACAGACAGAGAGCGAAAGTATTATTTAAGCATTTTTCAAATCCCAAAGAGTGAGAAGACTTTTTAGAAGTTAAAAGAATAAAAATTTCAAGCAAATGATAAGGAGAATGTTATACAAAATTTTGAGTCAGTAGACATTAATATTATATTTATTAGTAGTTTTAATAACAAAACAAGTTTTACTTTTTTATAAAACTAATATTGATTATATCTATCACTATTTACTTCTATAAATTAAAATCTACTCTACGAAATTATACGTTCAAAGTAATGAAGGAAGTCTTGTATCAATCACTTCCGAGTGAATTTCTTCCGGAGTTCCAAAGGAAATCTTGAAGAACTCGTCCGGAGACTTAAGGTGGAATTGGAGAAATGTAAAGAAAATAAGATTTTCAACTTGATCCAGTTAAATATTCGTTAAAATTACAATTGGGAATCATTTAGAAAAATATTTTTGTTTCTTTATTGTGAAAATAATAATAATTCCAAAAATAATGGTATATAAATTCAATGATGTCTAATTTCTTATTAATTTACATAATGACCTCAGAAATTTTCAGTTGAAAAAATTATTCAGACTTGAACGTTCCAAAATCCTCTCCGTCTTCAGGGATATGATATGATGATTAAATACTCTTTTCTTTACTGCGTTTCATTCTACCTTGAGGCGTCAGTGACCCTGGCAGTTATGACGCCGCCTAGTGTCAATGACCTTTGTAGTTGCAACGCTAGGCAACCTAATCAATCTTTAAATATGATAAAACCCCTGATATAGGGTCTCTCTCTCTCTCTCTCTCTCTCTCTCTCTCTCTCTCTCTCTCTCTCTCTCATATGAAAAATAATATAATCTATGAATTCCTCATGCCTTTCTGCTTAAATGGTTAGAGGAATAAAGTAAATCATTCCGCCTTTGTGGAATGATCTTCCTTATCAGGTAGTTCAATCAGTAGAACTTCAAAAGTTCAAAGTTGCAGAAAATGTTTTCATGTAGAACAGGCTTACATGAGTCCTTTTATAATTTATATATGAAATATCTGTTTTAATCCTGTTAATGTTTTTAGAATATTTTATTTAAATTTTTCTTTACTTTTTATATCATTTATTTATTTCCTTATTTCCTTTCCTCCCGGACTATTTTTCCCTGTTGGAGCCCTTGGCCTTATAGCATCTTGCTTTTCCAACTAGGGTTGTAGCTTAGCTATTAATGACAACGAGAATAACTGCCATTTAACTCCCAATATTCTTTTGAAGGCTTTGTTCTCAAATCTGCAAACTCTCTTAGATATTTTTGATTGTCATATCTCGACTTGAGAGCGCAGAATGGAATAGTGGCTTTTTCGTGATGGAAATTTTACGTTTTAATATTGACAGATTTCATTGACTCAAAATGGTTAAGATGCAAGTTTTGTACTTGAAAATATTCTCTGGACATGATTATGGGGCTTAGTTTTAAGGGTTCTCTGAAATATTTAATTGAAATAAACCGCTCAGAAAAGACTACAGCTTAAATGTATGTTCGTATGTTAATCAGACCTCGAAATGGAGCTTATTTTTAGTGTTATTTAAAATATTCCATTTAAAATAAATCTTTCAGAAAGGAGACTACAGCATAAATGTATATTCTAGAGTCAATAACTCTCACACCTGAATATTTATAACTTTTGCAGATGTTCCGAACGTTAGTTGGACCTCAATGGAGAAAAATTGTACCTAATTCCCATTTGATTACAGTGATCATAAAAGGGACTTTTGACCATAAACTTTCATTTGGGGAATTTCACCGTTTGACCTTTTATACAGGCAATGAATCAGTCTGACTTGATATGATAGTATTGCTTTGTGCCGTGCTAAATTTGATCCTCCGTAAACGAATTGGCCATAATAAACATAACCAGGAAATGCTCCCGCTTCTCTCTCTCTCTCTCTCTCTCTCTCTCTCTCTCTCTCTCTCTCTCTCTCTCTCTCTCTCTCTCTCTCTCTCTCTTTTTCTTCCCATCATCAATTCTTTCTTATCTTATTCCTTCTCCTCCTCTACTATTGCAAGGACAAGGTTGTGGGAAACTGGTGATGCTTTTATATGTTTGCGTCGGACAAGCGAGTGTTTATGTATGAGACAACATTGGTCCACTTTTATAAAAAAAAAAAAAAAAGTATTATTGAAAGATATCAGAGCGATAAAAAAAATTGAAAAAATAAATAAATAAACGCGTTAATGTCGTAGTAAGGAAGAGAGCGTCAAGAGGGAAAATAATTAAAGCTAAGTTCTGTAGTCTAATGATAATAATCTATGCATTTAGGTTATGAATTCAAAGTTGTTATTTGATTTTGCTTATGTCGTTTTGTGTATAAAGCAAAAGTTAGGTTGTGTTGGGGTTTCGAAACTTGCAATAAATTATTATAAGCGGAAGCTTAGATTGTAGTCAACGTTGCCTATATTGGACAAAAAGACGTAGACGGAGTGTCGCTGAACGAAGTGACATCGGAATGAAATGTATATTCGGAATTAAGATTCTGGCAGGGAATGAAGGATATGAGAAGTGGCAGAATTACAAAATAGTCTGTATAAACTCCATTTGTAAATAACGTTCTTACAGGTTATTTTGTTGTAGAGGAAAATTTTTCCCTGAGAACCGAATAACAAATGGTGTGAGGGAAGATAGCTTGGAAAACTCAATTTTAAAAGGGTATTCTTACAACGCAAGCATTAATAGGGTTGTTATTGCCTATTGGTAGCGTCTCTGCCTGACGATAGCCAGACTGGGGTTCGAGTCCTATTGAAACTCGTTAGTTCCTTCAGTGCCTGCAACCTCGCCATCTTTGTGAGCTAAGTATCGAAACTTTGAGAAGCATAGAGGTCTACCTGCTAAGTCATCAGCAGCCATTGCCTGGCCCTTCATGGTCCTAGCTAGAGAGGGGCTTGGGTGCTGATCATTTGTATATATGGTTAGTGTCTAGGCCAGGATATTGTTCTGCTTGCTAGGGCAATGCCAGTGTCCTTTGCCTTTTAAAGCCTTTAAACCGTAATGAAGAAAGTTGTTTGAAAACTAGTAATGAAAATATAGC
>NC_090757.1:73634232-73639232 GCF_036898095.1 Palaemon carinicauda
AATAATCTGTTCACTTACTCAGGGAATTGGGTACTTATTTGTTAGAAGACCGTTGCTGGTCTCACCTTTACCTTGACCTTTGACCCAATCACTCCCAAAATCTAATCAAAATGTCCTTAGATCATGCCCAATCATCCCGCCACGATATAGTTAAAAGACTTTTTTGACCTTTTCGTGACCTTGATCTTGAGCATGTTGTATATCACAAGATAGGCAATTTAATTATGCACATTTTGTCACTATTTTCTTGCAAATCAGATAAAGATTGAGGAAATAGGAAAGTCATTTCTGTTTTAGGGGTTGTGGAGGCAGGTTAAGTGTAGATTCTTGATACAGCCTGTAAGATATTGTATCATTGTCTAAATGTTATTTGATAACTGTTAATGTTCTAGCAAATTTGGCTATTCTAATTCATCATTAGTTGATTTGTGAAAGATAGTAGGCAGCATTAGAGTAAAGTAGCTGCTGTTGATGGAAGGTTGATAAGTAACGAAATTCAAGTCTTAACTTTGCATAATAGATAATCGATGATGGATATAGTAGCCTAGATACTGATGACTGGAAAGCATCTTGAATACAAACACAATCTAGCATTTCGTATCGAAAATAATTTATAGCGAGGTAAATGAGGACGCTATCAAATTCTGGCAAAGGGTTTCAAAAATTATTTTTATTGACAAATCATATATAAAAAACTATTTAGTCTCCGAACGACATAATTTTCTGAAATTTTGTCATGAAACTATGATATACCTATTTTCCAAAAATTAATTCTCTAATTTTCTTGAAAAAAATACATGAATAGATGGCAGAAGCACGAAATGATTCCCTATTCTAATACCCTGATTGTAGGTTATCAATGATGATATAATTGCTAGTAGCTGTATCTAGAGAAATTAAACAGCTTCGAGATCAAAGTAACTTCTTATCAATTTCATGCACAAAGGTCTTATAATCTTGATTCAAATAGGCTTAGCTTTGTATGACAAAGTCCTTATTTACAGTGATCAAGTGCCCTTATTAGCACAGCTGTGTGGTGCTAGATGTGGTCTTTTGACCGGGTGAATTACGTCTGGTAGATGGGCGCTTAACAAGCGAAAAATGCATTACTGTCCGTGAAGTTCTACAGTAGTTCGGATTGTTCGAGCATTAGCTATCCATACCAGCTCCTCAGCCTATAGGGGTAGTAGTTAAACCATAATTTCTACAGCTGGTGCCGTAAGTGGGGGAAGGTAAAAACCGAATATTAAAATATCTCTGAAATAAATGTTTGATTGTCCTTTTAATCACTAAATCATACAGTTGAGGAGTGATACTCATGGAATCCTTTTTAGTTTCTGTCATTCTTTGGATATTATCTCCTGAGCTTCTTCCTCTATTCCATGATTCATTATTTAACATTTGTGTTCCTTTCTATCATTATTTATTCATTTATTTATTAAACATTATCTTTAAATTGAATACCCTTCTGCCTCGGTGCTCGTTTTAGAGTGTCAATTTGGGTTCTTAGCTTCTCACTGTGCCTTCATAAACGAAATCTCTCCCAAGCGGCAGCATAAAACACCTTCACTTGACCATTCCAACTTGGAACTATTTGATATTTGTGTGAAGCCAAGACAAGATATTCATTAGCTGGATTCCGGAACAAGGAATTTGGAGATCTGTATTTCATTTTCTTCTATCTTAGTTTTTACAATCTCCATCAAACTAAAAAAATTGCATTGTGAAGCATGCTTCCATGAATAAGTGGTGCCACTCAGATTTTTATACAATATATATCCCATTCCTTTATCATTATTCCTTTGATTTCAAAGAAACCGGTTAGATTTTCCTACAGAGCATTTAAGGTATATGGAGGAATACAAAATATAAGGATCAAACTGTATGCAGCCGGACAAAGGGTGGCATAAGGAACCTTGAGGAACAAAATCCTCCAAACGCCCAAAAGCAATAGACGACTCACTAATTATAGTTATTTTTCCCCAAAATCACCCATTGTTTGGATAAACATTTGAATCTAACAAAATAATCCCGTTATTTATACCCTGTAATAACTATCTCCAATTTTTCCATTTGGTCACAATAATTATCAAGTGAATTAAGCACTTGCGATAAAGATTGAATTAGCAATGTAGCAAAACTTTTACTTATATGTTTAACATTCTAGTTCAAATGGTAATGCTAACCCTTTTAGGCCAAGATAACAGACGGTGAGACGACAAAGCTCAACGAATGGTAATGTAAAAAAATGATGAATAAAGGGAAAGTGGCCTTGAGTCTAAAGACTGAAACGGCGCATACCCCTGAATCTGAATAACTTGTGAAATATTTTACAATAAAGTATCCTCACGTATTACGAAATGTTACAAACTAAGAATATCTATAAACTGGAAGAAGTATTTAGCAGTCAATCTAGCATCTGAAAAATAACAATAAACTTTTGGGAGCATAATACAATCATTTCTATTGGAAACATTGTATAATAATGACAAACAAAATTTTGATATGCATAAATGTCTAAAAAGGAGTTTATATGCTGGTAGATTACTTCATTAACTCAAGTAAGATCCAACCATTTGTTATCTCTCTCTCTCTCTCTCTCTCTCTCTCTCTCTCTCTCTCTCTCTCTCTCTCTCTCTCTCTGAACGTCCTTTAGGTGGGTATAAC
This sequence comes from Palaemon carinicauda, assembly GCF_036898095.1. Lineage (NCBI taxonomy): Eukaryota > Metazoa > Arthropoda > Malacostraca > Decapoda > Palaemonidae > Palaemon > Palaemon carinicauda. The sequence goes on from NC_090757.1 coordinate 73,636,900, forward strand.
TCATTTATGGTTTTTTTTTTTTTATAAATATTTTGCAACGTCGAACCATAATTAAATCTACTTTTTTCTTTCATCGGTAACTTGAAGAAGATCAATGTCAAAATAAGCTATGTATCTGTTAACGGAAGGAATTGTTTAGCTACGACACTCCAAGATTTTCTACACAATTTTGTGGGTTGATGATATATATATATATATATATATATATATATATATATATATATATATATATATATATATATATATATATATATATATATATATATATATATATATATATACACATACATACATACATACATACATATATATATATATATATATATATATATATATATATATATATATATATATATATATATATATATATATATATATATATATATACAGTATGTATGTGTGTGTGTATTTGTATATTCAGTATTTGTAGTGAATATTTGAGACTTCAAATGAGAACTTGAGTATGATAGGCATATATGGCAACTCGATTTGTAACATTTCAATGCTTTCGCTAACAAAGACAGCCCTTCACTCTCTTTGATTCGGTAAGGTTGGAGGAGGCTCCTCCCATTTCGTAGCAAGTAGCAGTAGTAAGAAGAGCAACTCGTTGTCTGTTTTGTCATGGGAACACTAGAGACATCTGACGAAAGATTTCCCTTCAATGTCGGCGTTCTTTTTATTCTAACTGTACTTTCAGCTTTTAACCGATTGCACTTTCTTTCTTTATGTCTTTTTTCCGTTTTTTTCGCTAAATTCTCTCCAGCAAACCAAGGAAATTGGCCTTTTACAGTTATAGTCTTTTCCATCGGTGGGCACATGGTATTATATTCACTTTACTCATTTTATTGTAAGTGGTCGTAAGACAGTTAACACACTTAGCTCCCAACAGACGTTGGTCATCATGATCACAGGGAACATTGATAGCATCGTTTATTTTCTTTGTAACTTCTTCAATAAATACGGTTGGAGAAAATTTTGATTTTTTCCTAAGTTTATTTTCTTTACTATTGCATGTTTCTGTAGAGGTAGACTAAACGTAAGAAGTTTGTATATTTCTCTTCAACATTTATATCACATCCAATATTATTTATGTCATCATTGAAAACACGGTCCAACGTTTTCCCAGCCGATATTATTCACTATAGTCCATTTCTTTTAGCGATGCATATTTGCACCGACTCGCAGCGGTGGCCTTTTAGCTCGGAAAAGATTCCGGATCGCTGATTGGTTGGACGAGATAATTCCAACCAATCAGCGATCACGAAACTTTTCCGAGCTAAAAGGGCAGCGCTGCGAGTCGTTGCAAATCTGCATCGCTAAAAGAAATAGACTATAGTCGACATGATTCTAGTAAATCACTAAATGCCAAAGCGTCAGGATTTGATGCGTCATCCTTCCAAAAATCTAAGTCTCCACAGATAACTAATTCGTTTTTCTCTATGATAATCATATCAATAAAAGCTCCAAATTCTTCAAAAAAGATACTAATGTTTGTTCTCGGAGGTTTGTAGATTGTTACAAAGGATTTTATTTATTTATTTTTTTTCTTTTGGCCTAAAGTTTATTTCTGTATATTCAAAGCTTGTTACACTCGTTCTTTTTAACATTTTGAGATTTGAGTAATTTTCATGATTTATGAGTCCGACATCCCCGGTATGTGAAAGAAGGTGCGTGTTGGGGGGGGGGGGTGTCATTTCAGCGATCTTTGCCTTGTCCAAGTTGTTTAACCATGTTTCAGATAATGCTAGTATGTCCAAATATTTCCCGTTTATCAATTCTCGAATTTGAATAGTGAATAGTCTTATTACCTACGGATTGTGTGTATATATATATATATATATATATATATATATATATATATATATATATATATATATATATATATATATATATATATATATATATATATATAATATATATATATATATATATATATATATATATATTAATATATATATATATATATATATATATATATATATATATATATATGTATATATATATATATATATATATATATATATATATATATATATATATATATATATATATATATATATATATATATATATGTATATATACAGCTTAAATATCTTTTTATATTTCTAATTAAAAAAATAGAAGTAAAAGTTAATGATGATGATGTACAGACAGAGAGCGAAAATATTATTCAATCATTCTCTCATATCCCTGGGGAAGTGGGGAATATGGGGAAAGGAAGAGTACTCCTGGATACAATCCAGTTTAAGTGAGAAGAATTTCTAGAAGTTACAAGAACTAAAATTTCAAGCAAATAATAAGGAGAATGTTATGAAATATTTTGAGTCTGTAGA
>NC_090757.1:73644232-73651732 GCF_036898095.1 Palaemon carinicauda
GAGAAGTATTGATTTAAAAGCTCAAGATAGAGACGGCTGGCGAAATGTAACCGGGGCCGTTAGGGTCAATAGGCCTAGGAAAAGATGATGACCATATGTATATTGAATTTTGATTCAAACTCTTTAAAATATTAAAATATTAAAACTGGTCAGTTTGATTCATGAAAAGTAACTCATCAGAATAGTTTCTCTTAATAATTTTTTTTTTCTTTGAAATCTGAAGTTGTCTAAATTTCTGTGAAATTGCGTAATTGTTTGTACACTGAAATAGATTATATTTGCTGTTACTGAAGAAACACAGAGGAATATAAATGCTTGATTTTAGAATACTGCACTAAAGCCACGATGTGCCGGTAGTGTCAGGTAGGCCTACAATGCAACGCTTAAAACATGTAGATGCAGAGCTGTAATGTCATATAGGCCTACAATTCAACGTTGAAAACATGTAGATGCAGAAGCTATAATGTGACATGACTCAGTTTTCTCTCTTTCCTCGGATGTTCTAATGGTATTTCTTTTAAAATTAGTATGCCTTCACCTAAATGAAAACTTACTATGCAGTAAATGTAAATTAAGATAATCTGCCTTTAGGAGATATGATTATTGTTACAGACGAAAAGAAAAATGGCATCTCATCAGTCTGGGACTTTGACACCACGAAGGAAGCGCTATCTCTTCATAGTGACTTTCTTTTTTCAGGTTTTTTTCTCGTAACTCATTGATAAAGCCAAGGTCTTTAGTAAGGTCTACAGATCTTGGTTAAGTAAAAATTTTATGTTTGATACTGGAGGATCATCGGTGCCGTGATGGTTGAGGAGGCTCTACAGGAGGTGCTTTTGCTTTTTTATCCTCACTTAATCTGCTGCAACCCCTGTTGGAAAAAATGATAATAGTAATGACAGGAAAAGTGAAAAATCAAATTTGAAATCTCGTTGACGTAGCCTAATCCTTGGCCCAAAAAAGTTGAAAAAAATTCAAAGGAAAACATGGCGAGGATTTTTTATTTTGATGTAGCCTCATTTGAAAAATCTTCTTCAACCGAAAGAAATGGCATGCTGTTCTATCTTAATTCTCTTCCTCTTGTTTTGTTAAATGTGTATAGTTTATATCGGAGATATTTGTTTTGGTGTTGTTGCTGTTCTTACAATATTTTATTTTCCCTTGCTTCCTTTCTTCACTGGGCTATTTTCCCTGTTGGAGCCCCGGTGTTTATAGAATCTTGCTTTTCCAATTAGGGTTGTCACTTTGCAAGTAATAATAATATTATTATTAATGTGTGTGTATATATATATATATATATATATATATATATATATATATATATATATATTATATATATATATATATATATATATATATATATATATATATATATATATATATATATATATATATATATATATATATATATATATATATATATATCAGAAAAAAATCCATGTTTTCAGAATACTAAAGCTATTTTGTTCTTATCTACGACACTTTTAGTATAATCAAGTTATGGTAAATTTCAGGTTGTTTGCCGCTCTTTTAAAGAAATTTTATTAGTTATTTGGTCTACATTGTTATTTAAAGAAAAAACCCTTTCGGAGGGAAAATAGCATCAAGCTTAAGATAGACAGCTGGGCACAAAAGGAATCTTTTCTCTTCCGGCATTTCGTATTCAGTTTCATTAGTGTGAAAGCCAAGGGCATCTTTATCTTTGATAAAAATACGTTAGATTCTAACAGGTTTCCTACACGTTTCTTTATTCCCTCTGGTGAAATCGTTCAAGGGTAATTTATAAGGTCAAGAGGCCTTTTATAATCCAATCTTTTTCTGAGAATAGAAAATATCTATCTATATATATATATATATATATATATATATATATATATATATATATATATATATATATATATATATATATATATATATATATATATATATATATATAGCAGGACGTAAAGAAATTACTTCAACCTTTTGTGAAGTAAAATTTGATGATGATGATGGAGCAACAAGAAAACGATGTAAAGACAGAGAGTGAAAATATCATTTAATCATTCTCTCGTATCCCTGAAGAGTGAGAACTTGAGAAGACTTTCTGGAAGTTACAAGAATAGAAATTTCAAGCAAATAATAAGGAGAATGTTATACAATATTTTGAGTCATTAGACAATTAATAATATATGTATTAATAGTTTTAATAACAAAATAAGTTTTACTTTAGCTAGAAAAATAATATTGATTATATATATCAATATTTGTTTCTATAAATTAAAATCTACTGAGGAAATTAAATGTTCAAAGTAGGGAAGGAAGTCTTGTATCAATCACTTCCGAGCGAATTTCTTCCGGAGTTCCAAAGGAAAATTTGAACTTGTTCGGAGACATAAGGCGGAATTAGCGGAATGTAAAGAATAAAAGATTTTCAACTTGATCCCGTTAAATATTTGTTAAAATTACAATTGGGAATCATTTAGAAAAATATTTTTGCTTTTTTATCGTGAAAGTAATTCTAATTCCAAAAATAAGCCTATTAAAATTCAGTGAGGTCGAATTTCATAATAATTTACATAATAATATTCGAGATTTTCAGTTGAAAAAATTATTCCGACTTGAACGTTCCAAATTCCTCTCCGTCTTCAGGGATATGATATGATGATTAAATACTCTTTTCTTTACTGCGCTTCATTCTACCTTGAGGCGTCAGTGACTCTGGCAGTTATGACGCCGCCTAGTGTCAATGACCTTTGTAGTTGCGACGCTAGGCAACCCAATCAATCTTTAAATATGAACATATTAATAAAACTCTCTCTCTCTCTCTCTCTCTCTCTCTCTCTCTCTCTCTCTCTCTCTCTCTCTCTCTCTCTCTCTATTTTACTGGTATATATGTGAAATGTGATAAAATTCGAGAACTAATTGATATCTCTATTATTTCCCTGCATGGAATGATATACAGTATGTCAGCATTAGAAATTTGATTCCTTTGCGTTAATTTCATATTTGAAGTTTGCAATCGGGGAAATAAATCTATTAAGAGGAAATAGTCACTGACTTGTAGAGTTTCATAACGTGACTAACGTTCTTTTGGACATATACACACACACACACACACACACATATACATATATATATATATATATATATATATATATATATATATATATATATATATATCTATATATATTTATATATATATATATTTATATATATACATATATATATATATATATATATATATATATATATATATATATATATATATATATATATATATATATATATATAAACACACACCAATAAATGGACGTCGATTAATCAATTAAGTTTTTTCGTGGTCTAGCAATAAATATATATATATATATATATATATATATATATATATATATATATATATATATATATATATATATATATATATATATACACACAGTAAGTAGTTTCACCTAATATGGAATGACTTTAGAGATAAAACAACACATCCACTGTTACCTTCATCTTTTTAACTGCAGAATTATTGCATTCAAGAGCAGTCAAGTTAAGAAGAAATATGAAATTAATGCTTCTAAAGTATTCCATTCAGTAACGCGCAGAGGCTTCACCCAAGTTCCCACATTCCTTGCTACTCTATATCAAGAAAAAGTTGTTAATATATTATTCTCCTAATTGCATACTTGTCTGCTCAAGAGATAATAGTCTCCTTAATTGGAATATCTCCCTTTTGCCGAAAATAAAAAAAGTCCTATGAAATGGAGATGAACGACTAAGGGCAACTCCGCCACCATTGCATTAATGGTGAGCTGTGTGTTGTTGAGTTTCTGATAACTCTTGTGGGAATTTAGGTTGTTATGTGGTGCCTAGTTGACCTTTACTTCGACCAGCTTCACATTTTTTTGTGATAAAACTTAGTGGACGTTGTTACTTGCATACACTATATTATTATTATTATTATTATTATTATTATTATTATTATTATTATTATTATTATTATTATTATTATTATTATAAGCTAAGTTACATTCACTTGGAATGGAGAACCCAACATTTGTTAGTGGGTTGAGGGATAATTAAAATCTGCTTGCCTCCAACGTCTGATATTCTTACCGAGTTTTTCCAACCGAGGAATTTGTGATAAAGCACATTCGTTTAACTTTCCAACTTCACCAGCAATTATTGAGCGAGGTGCATCACGAGATGAAATTGACTTTGCTTTAATATTTGAGACCATAGTCTTCGCATTTACCTCTGCGGCTGTTGAAGCGTGATTGTGGATACCAACCTTCTTAGTCTCTATATAGTTTTCATCAGTATGAAGTCTCGCCTTGCATGCACGATTTTCACACCTCCAGTAGATCTTCAGTCTATCTGCACTCTCCTTATTCTTAGTATATATATAATTCTCTTCATCAACAACTTTGTTTTTTCCTTTCTCTGAAATTAATATAAAACAGTTAAACAACCTATGGTCAATTTTTTTTTTTAACGAAGCAGATTTGCACCGACTCGCAGCGGTGCCCTTTTAGCTCAGAAAAGTTTCTTGATCGGTGATTGGTTGAACAAGATAATTCTAACCAATCAGAGATCAGGAAACTTTTCCGAATTAAAAGGGCACCTCAGCGTGTCAGTGCAAATGTCCCTCATTATAAAAAATTGAGTATAGTGTCTTTTAACTTGGGGACAAATTGCCCAACGACGAATTGACTTGGTGACAAATTGAGCAACGATGAATTGAGCGGGACGAACTGGGCAACAACGAATTCACCAGGGACGAATTGCCCTAGCACCATATATATATATATATATATATATATATATATATATATATATATATATATATATATATATATATATATATATATATATACACACAACATGGATATCTTTCTAATTAAAAAAAAAATAAAACAGGACGTAAAAGAATTACTTCAACCTTTTGTGAAGTAAAAGCTGATGATGATGATGGAGCAACAAGAAAACGATGTAAAGACAGAGGGTGAAAATATTATTTAATCATTCTCTCGTATCCTTGAAGAGTGAGAACTTGAGACGACTTTCTGGAAGTTACAAGAATAGAAATTTCAAGCAAATAATAAGGAGAATGTTATACAATATTTTGAGTCAGTAGATAATAATATATGTATTAATAGTTTTAATAACTAAATAAGTTTTACTTTAGCTAGAAATAATATTGATTATATATATATATATATATATATATATATATATATATATATATATATATATATATATATCAATATTTGTTTCTATAATTTAAAATCTACAGACGAAATTAAATGTTCAAAGTAGGGAAGGAAGTCTTGTATCAATCACTTCCGAGCGAGTTTCTTCCGGAGTTCCAAAGGAAATCTTGAAGAAGTCGTCGGGAGACTTAAGGCGGAATTAGAGAAATGTGAAGAAAAGTTGATTTTCAACTTGATACCGTTAAGTATTTATTAAGATTACAATTGGAAATCATTTAAAAAAATATTTTTGCTTTTTTATCGTGAAAGTAATTCTAATTCCAAAAATAATCCTATTAAAATTCAGTGAGGTCGAATTTCATAATAATTTACATAATAATATCCGAAATTTTCAGTTGAAAAAATTATTCTGACTTGAACTTTCCAAATTCCTCTCCGCCTTCAGGGATATGATATGATGATTAAATACTCTTTTCTTTACTGCGTTTCATTCTACCTTGAGGCGTCAGTGACCCTGGCAGTTATGACGCCGCCTAGTGTCAATGACCTTTGTAGTTGCAACGCTAGGCAACCCAATCAATCTTTAAATATGATCATATTAATAAAACTCTCTCTCTCTCTCTCTCTCTCTCTCTCTCTCTCTCTCTCTCTCTCTCTCTCTCTCTCTCTCTCTCTCTCTCTTTTACTGGTATATTTGTGAAATGTGATAAAATTCGAGAACTTCTTGATATTTCTATTATTTCCCTGCATGGAATTATATACAGTATGTCAGCATTAGAAATTTGATTCCTTTGCGTTAATTTCATATATGAAGTTTGCAATCGGGGAAATATATCTATTAAGAGGAAATAGTCACTGACTTGTAGAGTTTCATGACGTGACTAACGTTCTTTTGGACATACACACACACACACACACACACACACACACACATATATATATATATATATATATATATATATATATATATATATATATATATATATATATATATATATATATCATAGACTCCTTTAAGGAAAGACTGGAACGTCAGGACCTCGGGGTTTTTAACTTGAGTCTGAGAGACTTCATCCCTGATTTTTTTTCAAAATGACTTATGTTATGTATTTTCAAATTTTAAGATCATTTTGTTCCCACAACTTTTCCTGTTTTTATCTCGTTTTCTATGCAAATCCTATTTTCTGTTCAAATCTCACTGACTAATGTGTTTTGTTTCTGTTTTTGTTATAGAAACGGTCCAGCTGGTGATCTCACAATATGCCACGTCACTCTAGCTGCTTTGGTTGTAAAGGGAACTATGATGGGACACCTTATGTAAAAGTCATATCCTTCCCAAAAGATCCTGAGGAGAGGGAGAGATGGATATTGGCAATGCCGAATGAGAAAGAAAGCTTGAGACGCTTGAAGGAGATATATATTTGTGAGACACATTTCAATTGTGAATGGGTGTCAGTTAAGGGTGGCAAGCGACCCAAACAACCTCCATCAAAATTTCCTGGAATACCAAAATCAGCTTTGAAGCAGGTTACCTCAGCCCCACGCCCAACATCGTCTTCTACATCACAATCAAGAGCTAAAAAGGTGCATGCAGCTGCTGAGGTTGCAGACAAAATCCGAGATTTCGACCAATTTTGCGCCAAAATTAGCTCCTATTTTCCTGGTTTTAACGTCATAAAAGACCAGAAAGATCTCTACCTATCAAGAACTGACTCTACTGGACAAACTGTTAAGCAGTTCTTTCATCTACAACAAGTCAACTCACCTTTTGGATTCCTATTCTTGAATAGAGTTGAGAAAGATGGCATTGAGGTGCCTAAACGAATTTTTCCTTTGCAAAAGAACAGCTTGCTCTCAAAATGGTCCCAGATTAGATCCATAACTGAACAGGTAAACACCTATGAGTACACAAGCCAGGAATGTCTTCAGTACATAATAAGCCAGCTCTGCAAAATGACTGAGGCACACGAGCTTCCTCATTTAACCTTCATTCTGTCACAGCTGCGGCTTGTGTTCAAACTTCCTGATGGTCATCGATTTCATACCGACACTCTGATATTCGCAATGTAGCTTCACAACATATCACCCAGTGCATACAAAATGATTCGTCGATCTGGCTTAATCAATCTACCATCAACAAAAAAGATAAAGAGGTGCTTTCTAGTAGTCTGCAGGACTCCAACCTCAAAACGTTATTCGACCAGCTTAAGCTGCAGCAGCGTTTGGTGAATCTAATGTTTGATGAAGTAAAGCTGATAGAGACATTGCGATTTTCTGGAGGACATGTTCTAGGATATGCTCAAAACGTTGCAGC
>NC_090757.1:73656732-73669232 GCF_036898095.1 Palaemon carinicauda
CCCCACCCCCCTACATCGTGCCCTTTATTAGTAGAGGAAGAGAAGAAGGAAAAGGATGAGAAAGGGTTACTAATGAGAGAGAGAGAGAGAGAGAGAGAGAGAGAGAGAGAGAGAGAGAGAGAGAGAGAGAGAAGGAAGAGGAGAATTCAACACCAGACCAAAGAAAGCCTGTTGCTGTTTTGCTGGATAACCGGGGGACGTCAGTGACAGGATACTCTCTTTCTATCCTGCCTGTCTCGGAACCCCAAACCGAGAGGTAGTCCTGAATCGGAAGACACCCAAGAGGAAGGATCCTCAACGGAGTCGATTTCTTAGGGCTTGACCCGACCCAGGACTCTCAGAAAACCCGAGTCTCTTTACTTCAGGTTATCCAGGACGATACAGATATCACTGCCATTACTTGTCGGAATATATTCTCCATTTAAGAAGACTCAAACATTTTATGCAAAGTTCATAGATTTGTTGATAAATTCATAATTTTTTTTTCATAAAGTTTGATAATTAAGAATTTAGTTGCCTTTCATAATAATCATCATTATAGCTATTTATGAATTTTGAATATTCTTTTAGCAAATAGATCAGTATTTTGATGGCCAGTGGGAGGCACCCGCTGATACTATTGCGAAAGTTATTGGGTACTGTCAGATCCCTCGCTGGATAAAGCACATTTTCCCTTTACTTAATTTTCGAGTCAACACAATATGAATCTCTTTATTAACTTTTAAAAGACAAAACTGGATAACACTATTCCTATTTAAATGTGATTTCAAAAAAATAGTTTATTTATAAAATCATTGATTAAAATTTTGTTTTAATGTACTGTAAAAAAGAGGAAAATCAAATAAATAGATTCGAACCGAGTAGAATCGAGAGGCCGACCCTGTTATAAAATGGGATAATGAGGTCGAAAGAAGCAGACAGTTACTTGAATTGCTAAACTCTTCTAGAGTCGATGCTTTGCAATGAGAATATAGCTGTTAGGAACCTTGTTTTCAATTATGGCTCATATTTGCTGCTACTGAAGAAACACAAGAGGAATATAAATGCTTGATTTTAGAATACTGCACTAAAGCAACGATATGCCGGTAATGTCAGGTAGGCCTACAATGCAACGCTTAAAACATGTAGATGCAGAGCTGTAATGTCATATAGGCCTACAATTCAACGTTGAAAACATGTAGAACCAGGTTTCCTAACCCTGGGGTCGCGACCCCAAGTGGGGTCGCCAAGTGCTTTTCCTGGGGTCGCCAAAATCTCTAAATATCAAAATAAAAATAAAAATTCAAAATATGGCAGAACTTGCAGTAAAGAAAAAATATATAAACGTATTTGTGGATTTTTATTTATCGACTTTTATATATCTATCTATTCATATATTAATATAAAAAAAACAAATTTTAATGGTGGTATCCCTGAGTGCGGTATGCATTTGATACGTGAACAGCGTCACTGTCCACGTCCAACCAGGCAGCCACTCCAGCCGTATTGCCGCAGCAGGAAACACTGTCTACTATTTGTTCGTCTTATATAGTTGATGCATTTATACCTGTATAGTGATTTCGAATGTGCTGCGTAAGTTGTACTCAATCTCTGTTTCTTTAAAATTCTTAATCATTCATGAGAAAGTGGTATGCCAACAATAGAAACTGAGTACTTCCCTTACTGACGAAGTATTGCATCACAGTATGTGAGTGGATGATAGCCTATCACATTGTTCATAATTGAGGCTTCTAAAACCACATGGTACCCCCCCCCCCCCACCATATTTAAAGAGAGAGATGGGCAAGGGAAGAGGAAGAGAAGGAGAGGGGCACTTTTCATGCCCTCTCCTCCTACATTTTCCCCTTTACCTTCGCCACCCTTTCCTTGCAACTCTCCCGCCTTCCCCGTCTCTCCAGGCCCCTTCTCCCCCTGCTTCTTTTTTACCCCTGCCCTCCTCTCCTCCTTTTTAACCCCGGCCCCCTCCCCTCCTCTTCGATATTTCCTTGCCATTTCCCTTCCTCTCCTCATCTTTACTCCTCCCCTACCTTTTTATTTACCTCTTGTAAATTTGTATTGTTTCGATTATTATTTCATTTAATAAAACAATTGTGTTATTAGATGTGTTATTTTATTTGTATGTTCTTGTGAAGTTGGCACGTCTCCGGCGCTGGTCGCTCGGTCGAAAAGGTCGTTGGTTTGGCGGTTGTTTAGAGATTTGGAGGATTTTGTCGCTAGTTTTTGAGGTTGTTGTTTTGGCAGTTGTTTAGAGATTTGGAGGATTTTGTCATTGGTTTTTGAGGTTGTTGTTTTGGCAGTTGTTTAGAGATTTGGAGGATTTTATGTCGCTGGGTTTTTGAGGTTGTTTTGGCAGTTGTTTAGAGATTTGGATGATTTTGTCATTCGATTTTGAGGTTGTTGTTTTGACAGTTGTTTAGAGATTTGGAGGATTTTATAATATTGGTTTTGGAGGTTGTTGTTTTGGCAGTTGTTTAGAGATTTAGAGGATTTTAAGTCATTGGTTTTGGAGGTTGTTGTTTTGGCAGTTATTTAGAGATTTGGAGGATTTTATGTCGCCGGTTTTTGAGGTTGTTTTGGCAGTTGTTTAGAGATTTGGGGGATTTTATAACATTGGTTTTGGAGGGTGTTGTTTTGGCAGTTGTTTAGAGATTTGGAGGATTTTATGTCATTAGTTTTGGAAGTTGTTGTTTTGGCCGTTGTTCAGAGATTTAGAGGATTCTAAGTCATTGGTTTTTGAGGTTGTTTTGGCAGTTGTTTAGAGAATTAGAGGATTTCAAGTCATTGTTTTTTTAGGTTGTTGTTTTGGCAGTTGTTTAGAGATTTGGAGGATTTTATGTCGCTGGTTTTTAAGGTTGTTGTTTTGGCGGTTTTTTGCAGATTTGGAGGATTTTATGTCATTGGTTTTGGAGGTTGTTGTTTTGGCAGTTGTTTAGAGATTTGGAGGATTTTAAGTCATTGGATTTGGAGGTTGTTGTTTTGGCAGTTGTTTAGAGATTTTGAGGATTTTGTGTCGCTGGGTTTTGAGGTTGTTGTTTTGGCGGTTGTTTAGAGATTTGGAGTATTTTGTCATTGGTTTTTGAGGTTGTTGTGTTGACAGTTGTTTAGAGATTTAGAGGGTTTTAAGTCATTGGTTTTTGAGGTTGTTGTTTTGGCGGTTGTTTAGAGATTTAGAGGATTTTAAGTCATTGTTTTTTGAGGTTGTTGTTTTGGCAGTTGTTTAGAGATTTGGAGGATTTTTTGTCGCTTGGTTATGAGGTTGTTGTTTTGGCAGTTGTTTAGAGATTTGGAGGATTTTATGTCGCTGGTTTTTTAGGATGTTTTAGCCGTTGTTTAGAGATTTGGATGATTTTGTCATTCGATTTTGAGGTTGTTGTTTTGACAGTTGTTTAGAGATTTGGAGGATTTTATAACATTGGTTTTAGAGGTTGTTGTTTTGGCAGTTGTTTAGAGATTTAGAGGATTTTAAGTCATTGGTTTTGGAGGTTGTTGTTTTGGCAGTTATTTAGAGATTTGGAGGATTTTATGTCGCCGGTTTTTGAGGTTGTTTTGGCAGTTGTTTACAGATTTGGGGGATTTTATGTCATTGGTTTTGGAGGGTGTTGTTTTGGCAGTTGTTTAGAGATTTGGAGGATTTTATGTCATTAGTTTTGGAAGTTGTTGTTTTGGCCGTTGTTCAGAGATTTAGAGGATTCTAAGTCATTGGTTTTTTAGGTTGTTTTGGCAGTTGTTTAAAGATTTAGAGGATTTCAAGTCATTGGTTTTTTAGGTTGTTGTTTTGGCAGTTGTTTAGAGATTTGGAGGATTTTATTTCACTGGTTTTTAAGGTTGTTGTTTTGGCGGTTTTTCACAGATTTGGAGGATTTTATGTCATTGGTTTTGGAGGTTGTTGTTTTGGCAGTTGTTTAGAGATTTGGAGGATTTTATGTCATTGGTTTTGGAGGTTGTTGTTTTGGCAGTTGTTTAGAGATTTTGAGGATTTTGTGTCGCTGGGTTTTGAGGTTGTTGTTTTGGCGGTTGTTTAGAGATTTGAAGGATTTTGTCATTGGTTTTTGAGGTTGTTGTATTGACAGTTGTTTAGAGATTTAGAGGGTTTTAAGTCATTGGTTTTTGAGGTTGTTGTTTTGGCGGTTGTTTAGAGATTTAGAGGATTTTAAGTCATTGGTTTTTGAGGTTGTGGTTTTGGCAGTTGTTTAGAGATTTGGAGGATTTTATGTCGCTTGGTTATGAGGTTGTTGTTTTGGCAGTTGTTTAGAGATTTAGAGGATTTTAAGTCATTGGTTTTTGAGGTTGTTGTTATGGCAGTTGTTTATAGATTTGGAGGATTTTATGTCACTGGGTTTTAAGGTTGTTGTTTTGGCGGTTGTTTAGAGATTTGGAGGATTTTATGTCGCAGGTTTTTGAGGTTGTTGTTTTGGCGGTTGTTTAGAGATTTGGAGGATTTTGTCATTGGTTTTTGGGGTTGTTGTTTTGGCAGTTGTTTAGAGATTTGGAGGATTTGAAGTCACTGGTTTTTGAGGTTATTGTTTTGGCAGTTGTTTACAGATTTGGGGGATTTTATGTCATTGGTTTTGGAGGTTGTAGTTTTGGCGGTTGTTTAGAGATTTGGAGTATTGTATATGATTGGTTTTTGAGGTTGTTGTTTTGCCAAGATTTGGAGTGCTGTAAATCATTGATTTTTTCGTTTCTGCTTCGTCTTATTTACTGCGATTTGCAAATATTTTACACCTCTTTTCCTTGTTACTCTTTCCTTGACTCCTCCCCTCCTCTCTACACCTCCTCCTCCTTGTTCCTTGCCCCTTCACTTTCCTTGCTACCTACCCTCTTTCTAAGAGTGAACCACGAATAGAGAAACTTTGCATCATGATCCAGGACCAAGGCTCCCATTAAAATCAATTTATCATTTAACAGAAAACATTTATATATACTTTGTTTGTTTTTGTAGAATGTGACAAAACATTTTTTCCAGAAGTGGGGTTTTTGATTAATAATAAGCCTTAAAATTTATAATCCTATAATGAAATTTAGTTATGTTAGCTCTGTCTTTTCCAATCTTATAGCACCTATCTTATAGAAGGATATTTACTGTCCCTTACTTTTACAGCCAACAACTAGTAATATATAATAATACTTATACAACTAAACTAGTGGGGTCGCGGTCATGGCTTGAGGTGCATGATTGGGGTCGCCTGAAAAAAAGGTTGGGAACCACTGAATTGTAGATGCAGAAGCTATAATGTGACATGACTCTGTTTTCTCTCTTTCCTCGGATGTTCTAATGGCATTTCTTTTAAAAATTAGTATGCCTTCACCTAAATGAAAACTTACTATGCAGTAAATGTAAATTAAGATAATCTGCCTTTGACACCACGAAGGAAGCGCTATCTCTTCATAGTGACTTTCTTTTTTTAGGTTTTTTTTCGTAACTCATTGATAAAGCCAAGGTTTATAGTAAGGTCTACAGATCTTGGTTAAGTAAAAATTTTATGTTTGATACTGGAGGATCATCGGTGCCGTGATGGTTGAGGAGGCTCTACAAGTGGTGCTTTCGCTTTTGTATCCTCAATTAATCTGCTGCAACCCCTGTTGGAAAAAATGATAATAGTAATGACAGGAAAAGTAAAAAATCAAATTTGAAATCTCGTTGACGTAGCCTAATCCTTGGCCCAAAAGAGTTGAAAAATTTTAGAAGGAAAACATGGCGAGGTTTTTATGTTTTGATGTAGCGTCATTTGAAGAATCTTCTTCAACCGAAAGAAGTGGCATGCTGTTCTATCTTAATTCTCTTCCTCTTGTTTTGTTAAAATTTGTATAGTTTATATCGGAGATATTTGTTTTGGTGTTGTTGCTGTACTTAAAATATTTCATTTTGCCTTGCTTCCTTTTTTCACTGGGCTATTTTCCCTGTTGGAGCCCCTGTGTCTATAGCATCTTGCTTTTCCAATTAGGGTTGTCGCTTAGCAAGAAATAATAATATTATTATTATTGTGTATATATATATATATATATATATATATATATATATATATATATATATATATATATATATATATATATATATATATATATATATATATATATATATATATATCAGAAAAAAATCCATGTTTTCAGAATACTAAAGCCATTTTGTTCTAATCTACGACACTTTTAGTATAATCAAGTATATGGTAAATTTCAGGTTGTTTGCCGCTCTTTTAAAGAAATTTTATTAGTTATTTGGTTTACATTGTTATTTAAAGAAAAAACCCTTTCGGAGGGAAAATAGCATCAAGCTTAAGATAGACAGCTGGGCACAAAAGGAATCTTTTCTCTTCCGGCTTTTCGTATTCAGTTTCATTAGTGTGAAAGCCAAGGGCATCTTTATCTTTGATAAAAATACGTTAGATCCTAACAGGTTTCCTACACGTTTCTTTATTCCCTCTGGCGAAAACGTTCAAGAGTAATTATTAAGGTCAAGAGACCATTTATAATCCAATCTTTTTCTGAGAATATATATATATATATATATATATATATATATATATATATATATATATATATATATATATATATATATATATATATATATATATATATAAATAGAACAGGACGTAAAGGAATTACTTCAACCTTTTGTGAAGTAAAAGTTGATGATGATGATGGAGCAACAAGAAAACGATGTAAAGACAGATTGAAAATATTATTTAATCATTCTCTCGTATCCCTGAAGAGTGAGAACTTGAGAAGACTTTCTGGAAGTTAAAAGAATATAAATTTCAAGCAAATAATAAGGAGAACGTTATACAATATTTTGAGTCAGTAGACATTAATAATATATGTATTAATAGTTTTAATAACAAAATAAGTTTGACTTTAGCTAGAAATAATATTGATTATATATATCAATATTTGTTTCTATAAATTAAAATCTACTGACGAAATTAAATGTTCAAAGTAGGGAAGGAAGTCTTGTATCAATCACTTCCGAGTGAATTTCTTCCGGAGTTCCAAAGGAAATTTTGAACTTGTTCGGAGACATAAGGCGGAATTAGCGGAATGTAAGGAATAAAAGATTTTCAACTTGATCCCGTTAAATATTTATTAAAATTACAATTGGGAATCATTTAGAAAAATATTTTTGCTTTTTTATCGTGAAAGTAATTCTAATTCCAAAAATAAGCCTATTAAAATTCAGTGAGGTCGAATTTCATTATAATTTACATAATAATATCCAAAATTTTCAGTTGAAAAAATTATTCCGCCTTGAACGTTCCAAATTCCTCTCCGTCTTCAGGGATATGATATGATGATTAAATACTCTTTTCTTTACTGCGTTTCAATTTACCTTGAGGCGTCAGTGACCCTGGCAGTTATGACGCCGCCTAGTGTCAATGACCTTTGTAGTTGCGACGCTAGGCAACCCAATCAATCTTTAAATATGATCATATTAATAAAACTCTCTCTCTCTCTCTCTCTCTCTCTCTCTCTCTCTCTCTCTCTCTCTCTCTCTCTCTCTATTTTACTGGTATATTTGTGAAATGTGATAAAATTCGAGAACTTCTTGATATTTCTATTATTCCCCTGCATGGAATGATATACAGTATGTCAGCATTAGAAATTTGATTCCTTTGCGTTAATTTCATATTTGAAGTTTGCAATCGGGGAAATATATCTATTAAGAGGAAATAGTCACTGACTTGTAGAGTTTCATAACGTGACTAACGTTCTTTTGGACATTTACACACACACACACGTATATATGTATATATATATATATATATATATATATATATATATATATATATATATATATATATATATATATATATAAATCTATATATATATATATATATATATATATATATATATATACATATATATATATATATATATATATATATATATATATATATATATATATATATATATATATATATATATATATACATATATATATATACACACCAATAAATGGACGTCGATTAATCAATTAAGTTTTTTCGTGGTCTAGCAATAAATTGGAAGAAAGTTCATACTATGCAGTACACGCAGATATATATATATATATATATATATATATATATATATATATATATATATATGTATATATATATATATATATATATATATATATATACTGTAAATATATATATATATATATATATATATATATATATATATATATATATATATATGTATATATACATATATATATATATATATATATATATATATATATATTTAAACATATATATATACATATATATATATATATATATATATATATATATATATATATATATATATATATATATATATATATATACTGTAAATGGATATATATATATATATATATATATATACATATATATATATGTATATATGTATATATATATATATATATATATATATATATATATATATATATATATATACTGTAAATGTATATATATATATATATATATATATATATATATATATATATATATATTTATATATATATATATATATATATATATATATATATATTCATATATATATATATATATATATATATATATATATATATATATATATATATATATATATACACACGCACAGCAAGTAGTTTCACCTAATATGGAATGACTTTATAGATAAAACAACACATCCACTGTTACCTTCATCTTTTTAACTGCAGAATTATTGCATTTAAGAGCAGTCAAGTTAAGAAGAAATATGAAATTAATGCTTCTAAAGTATTCCATTCAGTAACGCGCAGAGGCTTCACTCAAGTTCCCACATTCCTTGCTACTCTATATCAAGAAAAAGTTGTTAATATGATATTCTCCTAATTGCATACTTGTCCGCTCAAGAGATAATAGTGTCCTTAATTGGAATATCTCCCTTTTGCCGAAAATAAAAAAAGTCCTATGAAATGGAGATGAACGACTAAGGGCAACTCCGCCACCATTGCATTAATGGTGAGCTGTGTGTTGTTGAGTTTCTGATAACTCTTGTGGGAATTTAGGTTGTTATGTGGTGCCTAGTTGACCTTTACTTCGATCAGCTTCACATTTTTTTGTGATAAAACTCAGTGGACGTTGTTACTTGCATACACTATATTATTATTATTATCATTATTACTATTATTATTATTATTATTTTTATTATTATTATTATTGTTATTATAAGCTCAGTTACATTCACTTGGAATGGAGAACCCAACATTTGTTAGTGGGGTTGCGGGATAATTAAAATCTGCTTGCCTCCAACGTCTGATATTCTTACCAAGTTGTTCCAACCGAGGAATTTGTGATAAAGCACATTCGTTTAACTTTTCAACTTCACCAGCAATTATTGAGCGAGGTGCATCACGAGATGAAATTGACTTTGCTTTAATATTTGAGACCATAGTCTTCGCATTTACCTCTGCGGCTGTTGAAGCGTGATTGTGGATACCAACCTTCTTAGTCTCTATATAGTTTTCATCAGTATGAAGTCTGGCCTTGCATGCACGATTTTCACACCTCCTGTAGATCTTCAGTCTATCTGCACTCTCCTTACTCTTAGTATATATATAATTCTCTTCATCAACAACTTTGTTTTTTCCTTTCTCTGAAATTAATATAAAACAGTTAAACAGGCTATAGTAAATTTTTTTTTAAGCGAGGCAGATTTGCACCGACTCGCAGCGGTGCCCTTTTAGCTCGGAAAAGTTTCCTGATCGCTGATTGGTTGGACAAGATAATTATAACCAATCAGAACAGGAAACTTTTCCGAGCTAAAAGGGCACCGCTGCGTGTCGGTAAAAATGTGTTTCATTATAAAAGATTGAGTATAGTGTCTTTTAACTTAGGGACAGATTGCCCAGCGACGAATTGAGCGGGACGAACTGGGCAACGACAAATTCACCAGGGACGAATTGCCCTAGCATCACATATATATATATATATATATATATATATATATATATATATATATATATATATATATATATATATATATATATATATATATATATATATATATATATATATTTATATTTATATATATATATAAATATATATATATATATATATATATATATATATATATATATATATATATATATATATATATATATATATATATATACAGCATAAATATCTTTCTAATGAAAAATAAATAGAACAGGACGTAAAGGAATTACTTCAACCTTTTGCGAAGTAAAAGTGGAAGATGATGATGGAGCAACAAGAAAACGATGTAAAGACAGAGAGTGAAAATATCATTTAATCATTCTCTCGTATCCCTGAAGAGTGAGAACTTGAGAAGACTTTCTGGAAGTTACAAGAATAGAAATTTCAAGCAAATAATAAGGAGAATGTTATATAATATTTTGAGTCAGTAGACAATTAATAATATATGTATTAAAAATTTTAATAACAAAATAAGTTTTACTTTAGCTAGAAATAATATTGATTATATATATCAATATTTGTTTCTATAAATGAAAATCTACTGACGAAATTAAATGTTCAAAGTGTTGAAGGATGTCTTGTATCAATCACTTCCGAGCGAATTTCTTCCGGAGTTCCAAAGGATATCTTGAAGAACTCGTCCGGAGACTTAAGGCGGAATTAGAGAAATGTGAAGAAAAGAAGATTTTCAACTTGATCCCGTTAAATTTTTATTAAAATTACAATTGGGAATCATTTAGAAAAATATTTTTGCTTTTTTATCATGAAAGTAATTCTAATTCCAAAACCCTTTTATTTAGAGCATATTCCTTATGTTCGGACTGGCATAATTTTCATAAAGAAATTTCATTTTTAAAAACCTATTTTACATACAATTGTATTCCTTCACACCTCTATGACAAAATTTTTAATAAATTTCTTAATGGTATTTTTCAGCCTAAATATAAATGTCCTGAAGTTCCCAAAAAACTAATGTATGTATCATTGCCTTATGTTAAAAATGCTCTTTTCAAAAACGAGCTCACCACAGCCCTCAGCACTCTGTACCCATATGTGAATTTTAAGTTTATATTAAAAAACCCTTTAAATATTGGCAAACTTTTCAGGTTCAAAGACACCCTCCCAGAGTTGATGCGGTCCTTCGTTGTTTACAAGTATACTTGTCCAAAATGTAATTTTGGAAACTATATCGGGTCTACCCGACGATTACTGAAGGTCCGCATCGATTCCCATAGGGGTGTCAGTCATCGCACTGGTTCCGTATTAAAATCCCAAGAATTTTCCTCTATAAGAAATCATTCAAACTCATGTAAAACTCATATACAATACAACCATTTCGAAATTCTTTCCCAAACATCCGATTGCCTTTCGCTCCTTCTCTTAGAATCTCTCTATATAAAGAAACTGTCCCCTTCCTTAAATAATCAAACCACCTCCATACCATTACATATTGCCTAACTGCCATTACCTATCATCCCTTGTTGATCTATTTTTTGTTCGTAGTTAAAGCATTTTCTTCAAGAATTTTCTCAAATATTCCTATAGTTTTCAGCCACATCTCTTGACAGTAAGTTCGACCATTCATTTACATATATGTATATTTTTTATTCCATTTTGATCACAAGTGTTTTTATCATCATAATTGTAAAGGACCTCTGTTAGCCACATGTTTTTATATACCGTGTAGGTTTTTGTATTTTGATTCTTTTAACCGTTTTTTAATATTTTTTATACCAAAGCAATTTTAAGCAAAAATGTATAATGAATTTCTAATGTAAACATAATTTCATGTTTTATGTAGCCCTGATGATGGGAATGGATTCCCGAAACGTTGGTGTAGAATAAATATGTAAGATGATCCGAAGTCTTCTTGCTGTCCTCTTCATTCTTAAACTTAAGCTTGCCAGAAGCGAAAATGTTACTAGTTATATATATATATATCTATTTACAGTATAAATATATATATATATATATATATATATATATATATATATATATATATATATATATATATATATATATATCTATTTACAGTATATATATATATATATATATATATATATATATATATATATTTATATATATATGTATATATATATATATATATATATATATATATATATATATATATATATATATATATACATATATATCTGCGTGTACTGCATAGTATGAACTTTCTTCCAATTTATTGCTTAATTGATTAATCGACGTCCATTTATTGGTGTGTAAATATATATATATATATATATATATATATATATATATATATATATATATATATATATATATATATATATATATATATATATATATATATATATATATATATATATATATATATATATATATATATATATATATATATATATATATGTATATATATATATATATATATATATATATATATATATATATATATATATATATATATATATATATATACAAATATATATATATATATATATATATATATATATATATATATATATATATATATATATGTGTGTGTGTGTGTGTGTGTGTATGTCCAAAAGAACGTTAGTCACGTTATGAAACTCTACAAGTCAGTGACTATTT
>NC_090757.1:73671732-73674232 GCF_036898095.1 Palaemon carinicauda
TGGAACGTTCAAGTCAGAATAATTTTTTCAACAGAAAATTTCGGATATTATTATGTAAATTATTATGAAATTCGACCTCACTGAATTTTAATAGGCTTATTTTTGGAATTAGAATTACTTTCACGATAAAAAAGCAAAAATATTTTTCTAAATGATTCCCAATTGTGATTTTAATAAATATTTAACGGGATCAAGTTGAAAATCTTCTTTTCTTCACATTTCTCTAATTCCGCCTTAAGTCTCCCGACGAGTTCTTCAAGATTTCCTTAGGAACTCCAGAAGAAATTCGCTCGGAAGTGATTGATACAAGACTTTCTTCAACACTTTGAACATTTAATTTCGTCAGTAGATTTTAATTTATAGAAACAAATATTGATATATATAATCAATATTATTTCTAGCTAAAGTAAAACTTATTTTGTTATTAAAACTATTAATACATATATTATTAATGTCTACTGACTCAAAATATTGTATAACATTCTCCTTATTATTTGCTTGAAATTTCTATTCTTGTAACTTCCAGAAAGTCTTCTCAAGTTCTCACTCTTCAGGGATTCGAGAGAATGATTAAATAATATTTTCACTCTCTGTCTGTACATCGTTTTCTTGTTGCTCCATCATCATCATCAACTTTTACTTCAAAAAAGGTTGAAGTAATTCCTTTACGTCCTGTTCTATTCTTTTTTAATTAGAAAGATATTTTGACTGGCCAGATAGTACTACATTGGATCCTTCTCTCTGGTTACGGTTCATTTTCCTTTTGCCTATACACTCACACACCGAATAGTCTGGCCTATTCTTTACGTATTCTCCTCTGTCCTCATACACCTGACAACACTGAGATTACCAAACAATTCTTCTTACTGCACTGTAATTGTTCAGTGGCCACTTTCCTCTTTGTAAGGGTAGAAGAGACTCTTTAGCTATGGTAAGCAGTTCTTCTAGGAAAAGGAAACTCCAAAATCAAACCATTGTTCTCTAATCGTGGGTAGTGCCATAGCCTCTGTACCATGGTCTTCCACTGTCTTGGGTTAGAGTTCTCTTGCTTGAGGGTGCACTCGGGCACACTTTTCTATCTTATATCTTATATCTCTTCCTCTTGTTTTTAAAAGTTTTTATAGTTTATAAAGTGATATTTATTTTAATGTTGGTGCTCGTCTTGAAATATTTAATTTTTCCTTGTTCCCTTTCCTCACTGAGCTATATTCCCTGTTGGAGCCCCTGGGGTTATAGCATCCTGCTTTTCCAACTATGGTTGTAGCCTAGCAAGTAATAATAATAATATATATATATATATATATATATATATATATATATGTATATATATATATATATGTATATATACATATATATATATATATATATATATATATATATATATATATATATATATATATATATATATATATATATATATATATATATATATATATATATGGTGCTAGGGCAATTCGTCCCTGGTGAATTTGTCGTTGCCCAGTTCGTCCCGCTCAATTCATCGTTGCTCAATTTGTCCCCAAGTCAATTCGTCGTTGGGCAATTTGTCCCCAAGTTAAAAGACACTATACTCAATCTTTTATAATGAAACACATTTGCACCGACACACAGCGGTGCCCTTTTTGCTCGGAAAAGTTTCCTGCTCTCTGATTGGTTAGAATTATCTTGTCCAACCAATCAGCGATCAGGAAAGTTTTCCGAGCTAAAAGGGCACCGCTGCGAGTCGGTGCAAATCTGCCTCGCTTAAAGAAAATTTAGTATAGTTTGTTTAACTGTTTTATATTAATTTCAGAAAAAGGAAAAAACAAAGTTGTTGATGAAGAGAGTTATATATATACTAAGAGTAAGGAGAGTGCAGATAGACTGAAGATCTACAGGAGGTGTGAAAATCGTGCATGCAAGGCCAGACTTCATACTGATGGAAACTATATAGACACTAAGAAGGTTGGTATCCACAATCACGCTTTAACAGCCGCAGAGGTAAATGCGAAGACTATGGTCTCAAATATTAAAGCAAAGTCAATTTCATCTCGTGATGCACCTCGCTCAATAATTGCTGGTGAAGTTGAAAAGTTAAACGAATGTGCTTTATCACAAATTCCTCGGTTGGAACATCTCGGTAAGAATATCAGACGTTGGAGGCAAGCAGATTTTAATTATCCCGCAACCCCACTAACAAATGTTGGGTTCTCCATTCCAAGTGAATGTAACTGAGCTTATAATAATAATAATAATAATAATAATAATAATAATAATAATAATAATAATAATAATAATAATAATAATAATAATAATAATATAGTGTATGCAAGTAACAACGTTCACTAAGTTTTATCACAAAAAAATGTGAAGCTGATCGAAGTAGAGGTCAACTAGGCACCACATAACAACCTAAATTCCCACAAGAGTTATCAGAAACTCAACAACACACAGCTCACCATTAATGCAATGGTGGCGGAGTTGCCCTTAGTCGTTCATCTCCATTTCATAGGACTTTTTT
>NC_090757.1:73679232-73694232 GCF_036898095.1 Palaemon carinicauda
TTGTTCATGAATTTTCTCTTCAATGTTTGTTCACAAACCTTAGTATTGTGTTGGTTTACAGAACATTCGATAATTAATTTTAGTAATTTGAATGCGTTTCTCGGAAAAAGTTCAAAGTTAAGTCGAAAGCTAATAATAATAGTCTTTATAACAGATTTTATCAGAACCACAATTTTCAGTTATACCTGTTAATAAAGTCTTATAATGTTGTAACTGACAAGTTATAATTAACTTTTTTAACTACTTTGATGTTTACTAGTTATAATCAACTTTTTTGTTTTCATAATGAACCTTCATCAGTTCTGTGAGTCAGTTTATTTTTCACCTCGTTAATTTGAGTAATCGATAAATACTTTTTAAAAGAACCTCTTGAGAATACTTTTATGAAATATGAATATTGGGTTAAGCTTTTAGATTTATGATGCTCTCCGAAAAGGGCTGAAAAAGATGAAAGCTTTATTTCTCTTAATTTTTCGCTCCAGGGAAAAAACTGAGAAAGCTATGTAGTTTTTATGTATCGATCTCTCGAAGATGTTTACCTTCCAACGTCTCCTCTCGTGATATATGAACATTCTTGGGTCAAAGATGAAACAGAGAAAGTATTTTGCATTTGACGAAAAGAAAAAGGATGAGGGAATTGAATTGCCAGCCAAGATCAGGTATCAAGATGGATTGCTGGAATATCGCTAATGGGAAGCATGGGGAGTCGGGTCACATAGAAGAAGGTGCGGTATATGTAATGTAAGAGAGGAGCAGCTATATATATATATATATATATATATATATATATATATATATATATATATATATATATAATATGTGTGTGTATATATATATATATATATATATATATATATATATATATATATATATATATATATATATATATATATATATATATATATATATATACACACAGCCAATATCCAGCTCTAGGCAGTCGTGACAGGATATAATTCATTAGGTTTAGATTTAGCAAGTATCTACACCATGTTAATCATTATCATTTAAGGAATATAAAGTTGCAAAGTCTTTTTCAGGAAACTAGTCTTCTGGCAGTTTATTCGGTTCAATGAAATACCTCCTTATTTCATATTCTCTTATCGTTTTATTTCTGTATATGTTTATTAATCATGTCATTGTACAGGATAAGATACTACGTCTAGTGGAAGCCCTCTTGAGTGGTGAGGACATGATAGGAAGAAGAGAGAGTGAGGGGAGGCGGTCTGTCAGCTGGTGGCATTGGCCTTTTGGCCCATACCCAAAGTTACACCCGAAATATAACGGGGAGAACCAGACCCTACACTCTTCGTGTGCATGTTAAAAAAATCTTTGCTTCAAATATCTTTATATTTGAAAATATTTCCTAATTGGTTGGGAAATATCAATATCAGTTATTTGAAGAAGATTTATGTAGTATTGCTAAAAAAGTAAGTTAGTTTGAGGAATGAATAATTAGTGCCTTGAAACCTTTTTTCCGTTAGAACGGCCTTGTGGCGCAACGGATAACGCGTCTGACTACGGATCAGAAGATTCCAGGTTCGAATCCTGGCAAGGTCGAGGACATTATTTGTACCATTAGCTCTTTGAAGTCATGTTAGAGCGATAAGGAGATATGTTGTAATTTGTATTGATATTGTTATTATTTGAAGGTGGGGAGATCGTCTCGGGTTCCTCATTTCGTTTGTGACAGTCTCGTATTTCACTTCCTTATTTATTTGTTTATTTATTCCTTGTTATTAAATTGGTGTTTTGGTTTTGCTTATTTTTCTTTTATTATTTTATGAATTTGGATTTATTCTTTGTAACTTTTCCTATATATTTATTCTACTCACGGATATCTTCATTGGATTCTTTATTTATTTCCACAAATAGAATTTACAATTTCTATCTCTGTCTATCTATCCATCTATCTATCTATCTATTCATCTATCTATCTATCTATCTATCTATCTATCTAATATATATATATATATATATATATATATATATATATATATATATATGTGTGTGTGTATATATAAATACATATATATACATACATATATATATATATATATATATATATTATATATATATATATATATATATATATATATGTGTGTGTGTTTGTGTGTGTGTGTGTGTATGTGTGTGCGTGCGTGTGTGTGTGTGTGTGCATGTGGAGAGAGAGAGAGAGAGAGAGAGAGAGAGAGAGAGAGAGAGAGAGAGAGAGAGAGAGAGAGTTGACTATACATACTATCTCAGTCTTGTGTTGTTTGTTCATATTAACCAAAAGGGGTTTTATTCTTGGCATATAAATATCAAATTAAATATTAAAAGAAGAAAAGCCTCAATATTATTTAAAATTTTAAATTTCCACATTAATTTAAAACTTTAAATTTCCACATTTCAATCCAAGCAGTATGATTACCACATTAGCCTAGTGCAATCTGAATGATGCTTAATAGTATATTACATTTGTATGTAGTTAATAGTACAAACCTCGCTTTAATATTGATATTGTCAGGCAATGTATTCTTGGCTAACGTTATAGAGACAAATCATTAGGACTCGAGCTTCTCCCTTCCTCTTGGAATCCTAATGTCCAGGAATTATTCTGATGAAAGGAATCGGTATCGGAGACGTGGCCGAGAATAATGAAGGTCTGCTTCTGATGTGTCCTCGGGATGTCGTTTGTACTTTGATGAGGAATTGTTACAACGCGTCTGGTTATTCAGCCATTCCTTCGGTGTTCTTATATGTTTAGAAACTAGTGTATGCAACCCGTCAAAAAGGATGGCTGAATGTTTAGATAGATATGCATACATACCCACCCCCTTCTCACCGAGGTATGATTAGCATACTCCCCCCCTCCCCCTCCTCTACCAGTGGGACGGTGAGTGACAGACTAGTTATACGACTGGTAATGCCGCTGAGCGTTATCATATACACACACACACACACACACATATATATATATATATATATATATATATATATTATATATATATATATATATATATAGTGTGTGGTGTGTGTGTGTGTGTGTGTGTGTGTGTGTGTGTGTGTGTTTATAACCAGACACTTGCTGCCTGTTTTATAAGGGAGATTCTGTTGGCTATTCAGACAGCAGTTTATATGGTTAAAGTTTGTGCGTATGTTTACTTGCATTACGTTGTTATATCGTGTTTCATATTGATATGGCAGATTCAGATGGTATTTGTTTATTTGATTTATAATACTTTAAGAATTTACCCGAAATAAGAATTAATCCTATTGGTTTCATGAAAAGAAAACAGAAAAGTTTGATCCTGGTAAACATTGACATCTAATATCGTTTCAGAATGTAAATTTATGATCTCTGCGATTCCAAGTAAATTGCATTATTGTATTCCTGTTCCTAAAGAAGAGAGGAAATTGAATTTGCTTTCAAGTGAATATCTTTTGAACAATCACTAGACCTCCATAACATTCTTATATTGGAGTTTGCACTCTTAAGGAATTATGTTCTTATTTAATTGTTTGAGTTTTTTCTTTTATACCGTTCATTAAAATTAAGGAGGAATATCTCTTTTTTATTTGATATAAGAGTTGGAAAATCTCTTATCAGTTTAGAAACACTAGAGTATAGACAGTAAGAAATATTCTAAAAACTTGTATGTTGATGAAATATTAATAATGAATGAAGGTTTCGTATCAGAAGATTTTGTGGTTTTATGAATCTAGTTCAAAGTACGGGAAATTTATCCCATGAAGATTTACCGTAGTTTATTATTTTAATGATTGAATTTTGCATTAATTTAATCCTAGATCAGAAGCATTTAATTACAAGGGAGTTCTCACAACAAAAAAGGTTAATGGACTGAATGACAATGCTGTTGTATGCTAAGAAATTGTGCTAGTTTGACCTGTTCCTGTTTTGAGCTAGGTTTCCTCACTAAACGACTTGGAACTGACATTGTCAACACAGTCAACCAAACCAAATTCGTGATGCCTGCGTACATAAAAAGAAGTTCGTGATGCAAGCTTACATTTGATATACTGTATACTCAAAATATACTTAATTAAAAATGGATTAATTACTCAAAAGTGTCCATAAAATATGCAATTTACAAATAGTGACACTTTTGAGTAATCACTCAATTTTTGATTAAGTATATTATGAGTATACAGTATATCAAATGTACGCTGGCATTACGAACTTCTGCTTATGTACGCTGGCATCACGAATTCAGTTTGGTTGACTGTGTTGACAATGTCAATTCCAAGTTGTTTAGTGAGGAAACCGAGCTATTTTCTTTTTTATAACCCCTTCCCCCTTCCTCAACATATGGTGCTAATTATTGCTTTCCCAGAATTTAAATAACCACCTAATTACTGTGCAAGAAGATGAGAACTGCTGGATTGTATCATTTTGGAGTAAATGAAGAGCGTGGTGTTATAAACAATTACCATATAACCATTTGTAGTATACTGCTGGACAAAGGGATCAGACATTTCATTATTCTTGTCTAGAGGTTGGCCATTTTTCAGCACCACGCTGGCCACTGCAGATTGGCTATATTGTGATATTTTAGTTTGAGCGCTCATATATATATATATATATATATATATATATATATATATATATATATATACAGATTAAATATATTTGTATATTTCTAATAAAAAAATAGAACAGAGCGTAAAGAAATAATCTCAACAATTTGTGAAGTAAAAGTTGATGATGATGATAGAGCAGCAAGAAAACGATGTACAGACAGAGAGCGAAAATATTATTTAATCATTCTCTCGTATCCCTAAAGTGAGAGAAGATTTTCTACAAGTTATAAGAATAAAAATTTCAAGCAAATAATAAGGAGAATTTTATATAATATTTTGAGTCAGTAGACATTAATATTATATTTATTAATAGTTTTAATAACAAAACAAGTTTTACTTTTAGATAAAAATAATATTGATTATATCTATCAATATATGCTTTTATAAATTAAAATCTACTCCACGAAATTATACGTTCAAAGGAGGGAAGGAAGTCTTGTATCAATCACTTCCGAGCGAATTTCTTTCAGAGTTCCAAAGGAAATCTTGAAGAACTCGTCCAGAGACTTGAGGCGGAATTAGATAAATGTTAAAATTTTTTTTTTTAACTTGCTACAATGAAATATTCATTAAAATTACAATTGAGTATCGTTTAGAGAAATATTTTTGTTTTTTATATTGAAAGTAATTCTAATTCTAAAAATAAGCGTATGAAAATTTAATGATGTTTAATTTCTTATAAATTTACATAATGACCTCAGAAATTTTCAGTTGAAAAAATTATTCTTACTTGAACGTTCCAAAATCCTCTCCGTCTTCAGGGATATGATATGATGATTAAATACTCTTTTACTGCATTTCATTCTACCTTTAGGCGTCAGTGACCCTGGCAGTTATGACGCCGCCTAGTGTCAATGACCTTTGTAGTTGCGACGCTAGGCAACCTTATCAATCTTTAAATATGATCATATGATAAAACCCCTGATATATTATTATTGTTGTTAGCTAAGCTAGAGTCCTAGCTGAAAAATCAGTATGCTTTAAGTCCAATGGTTCCTACAGGAAAAAAATAGCCGTGTGTGAGAAGGAAAGGAGGAAATAAATAAACTGCAAGAGATGTAATGAACAATTCAAATAACACAATTTAAGAACTGTAACAACGTTAGAATCGATCTTTCATAAATAAACTATGAAATAGAGACTTAAGTCAGTATTTTTAACATAAAACATTAGCTACAAGTTTGAACTTTCGAAGGATATGTAGACAAAAGACTATGTCGGTATTCATCACTGAAATCTTGTGCAAGAATGGAGTTGTTGACAAGTCTTGAAATACGATATGGCTCCCTTCATAGTACTTTCAAAGCTGGCACGATGAGCGGTTGAGTACATTATACTTTATATATGACTGATCTATTTTAATATTGTTACTGGTTTTTAAGTATTTTATATTTTTATTCGTTTTATATTTCTATTCGTTACTAATGTATGATTTATTTTCTATTTCCTTACTTCCTTTCCTCAGTGGGCTACTTCACCTGTTGGAACCCTTAGCCTTGTAACCTTGTGCTTTTCCAACCAGAGTTGTACTGTTGCTTGGCTAGTAATAATAATGATGAGACTGATGTAGGCGACTGGAAATACTTGATTGGATTATTGGAATTTGTATTCCCTTCGCATTGCACATGTTAATGTGCCCAGCCAGGCAGGGTTGTTCTTTAGTGTGACACAGCTGAGCGTTTTATGGATCTTGGATTACAAGTGAGCGGTTTAGGGGTCGTGTCGTAGATTGCGACCTGATTTGTTATGATATTAAGCAGGTCATGTTCAGCCTTGTGGCCTCAAAAGCATAAGTAAGCTTGAAAGGTCGTGGGTTCGGGTTAACGGAAATAAGCTTGATAATGGCATCTAATAGAACACCACTGTATGGTTATTCTCATACTAGTGCTTGCAACCCGTCAAAAATGGCAGCTAATTGTTTAGAGAGATATGCACACGCACGCACACACATTCAACCTCCCCCTCCCCATTTGCTAACTATAACCTGCTGGTTTGGCAATTTGTGGGAGATTATTGTTTCCGAGTATACCTCTGGCAGTCCCCTTTCACCAGAGTAGGATTGCTCCCTCTCCCCCTACGTTTGGCAATGCCACTCATACTGACAGGAAAGAGATATATATATATATATATATATATATATATATATATATATATATATATATATATATATATATATATATTATAACCAGACATGTGCTCTTCATTATGTAGGGGAGGAATATTAAGGAGGGAATCATTATCCATTCTTATATTACCTGTAGGGATCAAAGGATTGGTTAACAGGAAATAACCTGAGCAAGAGTATGCCGATGACGCTGTCCTTCTTAACAGTACACCACAGGACTTGCAAAGGTTGCTTACCAGAATGCATGAAATATCACATGTTTGGGTTCAAGATGAAAACAAGAAAGACAGATGATGACAACCGAATATGCAATAGAAGATTAAATATCATTAGAAGGATAAAGGAATAATGAGGTGGAATCATTTAAAAAATTAGGAACTATGCTCTCTAATGGAGGGTTTTCACAATTGGTGTTTAATGAAAGATTAAAAGAAAAAAGAAATCAGACAATGGCTAGGTTTGGTAAATTGTAGACATAAAATCGCCAGAAATTACTGATGAAAAATCGGGATATATATCAGTTTAAGTGAGATCGGTGTTACTGTATGGACATGAGTCGTGGTATGACAAAATAATATCTTAGGAGTTTGCAGGTTTGAGAACAAAGCACTCAGAAGATTATTACGAGTTGAATAGCAGGACAGAATTAGAAATGAAACTATATGAGAAATTACTCGAGCGTCATATGTGGATGAGAATCATGGTAAGGGGTAGATGAAGATGGTTTGGGCATGGTCTTCGCACTCCCCAAGAGAGATCAGTTTACCATGCTTTCAACTAGGCCCCAGAAGGCAATGAAAGAGTTGGAAGACCCAGGTCTACATGGCTGAGGAGTATGAAGTGTCTCAGTGTGAAGGAGATGATAAATGGAGAAGCATTGATTTAAAAGCTCAAGATAGGGACGATTTGCGAAATCTAACTGAGGCTCTTTGGGTCAATAGGCTTAGGAGGAGACGATGATGATGATATATTTATATACAAGATAAGCGGTATATATATATATATATATATATATATATATATATATATATATATATATATATATATATATATATATATATATATATATATATATATATATATATATATATATATATATATATATATATATATATATATAAGCATGTGTATATTATAAATGCAAATGGGTGTGTGTGTATATAAATATATATATATATATATATATATATATATATATATATATATATATATATATATATATATATATATATGTGTGTGTGTGTGTGTGTGTGTGTGTATGTGTATGTATAAAATTCACTTGTGATGTCTATTTGCTATTAGAAAATAGCATATAGCAAAAATATCTATGATATAATTATTAATATTTATACACAACAAATATAACCATTTGAAGTCTACTGCTGGACAAAGGCATCAGACATGTCATTATTCTTGTCTAGAGGTTGGCCATTTTTCATCTCCACGCTGGCCACTGCAGATTGGCTATATTGTGATATTTTAGTTTGAGCGCTCATAGAAATTCAATGTAGTATGGGTGACATGGACTAGTATAGCTTCGACGATCATTATATATATATATACATATATATATAAAAAATATATATATATATATATATATATATATATATATATATATATATATATATATATATATATATATATATATATATACATATATATATATATATATATATATATATATATATATATATATATATATATATATATATATATATGTGCGTGTGGTTATATATTTATATATTATATATATATATATATATATATATATATATATATATATATATATATATATATATATATATATATATATTTATATATATATATACAGCTTAAATATTGTAGTACATTTCAAATAAAAAAAAAGAACAGAGCGTAAAGGAATAATCTCAACAATTTGTGAAGTAAAAGTTGTTGAGGATGATAGAGCAATAAGAAAACGATATACAGACAGAGCGAGAATATTATTTAATCATTCTCTCATATCCCTGAAGAGTAATAATAATAATAATAAGAATAGGGAAGTGGGGAATGTGGGGAAAGGAAGAGTACCCCTGGATACAATCCAGTATATAGCTCAAAGGCAGGTACTTGGGATAGGAAAGATTAAGGAAATAGGGAGAAAGAGAAGTACAGGAGAAGAATAAAAGAGAGGGGCACACCCTCTTGAGAGTGAGAAGACTTTCTAGAAGTTATAAGAATAAAAATTTCAAGCAAATAATAAGGAGAATGTTATACAATATTTTGAGTCAGTAGACATTAATGTTATATTTGTTAATAGTTTTAATAACAAAATAAGTTTTACTTTTAGATAAAAATAATATCAATTATATCTATCAATATTTACTTCTATAAATTAAAATCTACAATACGAAATTATACGTTCAAAGTAATGAAGGAAGTCTTGTATCAATCACTTCCGAACAAATTTCTTCCGGAGTTCCAAAGGAAATCTTGAAGAACTCGTCCAGAGACTTCAGGTGGAATTAGAAAAATGTAATGGAAAAAAAATTCAACTTGATCCAGTTAAATATTCTTTAAAATTACTATTGGGAATTATTTAGAAAAATATTTTTGTTTTATTTATTGTGAAAATAATTCTAATTCCAAAGATAAGCGTATAAAAATTCACTGATGTCTAATTTCATATAAATTTACATAATAATATCCGAAATTTTCAGTTAAAAAAATTATTCTGACTTGAACGTTCCAAAATCCTCTCCGTCTTCAGGGATCTGATATGATGATTAAATACTCTTTTCTTTACTGCGTTTCATTCTACCTTGAGGCGTCAGTGACCCTGGCAGTTATGACGCCGCCTAGTGTCAATGACCTTTGTAGTTGCGACGCTAGGCAACTTAATCAATCTTTAAATATGATCATTTGATAAAACCCCTGATATAGGGTCTCTCTCTCTCTCTCTCTCTCTCTCTCTCTCTCTCTCTCTCTCTCTCTCTCTCTCTCTCTCTCTCTCTCTCTCTCACGGGAGATAAAAACATGATTTTTACTAAGCGTGGGTCTAAATTACTCAGTCAGGACTTGCTGTTCCTAAATACGAATTTCTTCTTATCAACAATCATATAAGTGATGATAATATATCTCTTTCTTTAGACAAGTTCGTGACAAGAATAATGGCATCCCTGATACTTTTTTTCCTGGAGTAAACTAGAAACGGCTATATGTGTTGTACATAAACAAATAGTTTTATTGTAAATAGATATTTTTGCTATTTCCTATTATTTAATAGAAAATAGACATAAAAAGTAAATTTTAAACATGCACAATCACACGTACATATACCTATATATATATATATATATATATATATATATATATATATATATATATATATATATATATATATATGTACATATATATATATATATATATATATATATATATATATATATATATATATATATATATATATATATATATATATATATATATATATATATATATATATATATATATATATATATATATATATACATTTTAATTTAAGATAATATGCACATGCTTATATGTGTATGTGTAATTGTTCAGTGGCCACTTTCCTCTTGGTAAGGGTAGAAAAGACTCTTTACCTATATCTATCTATATCTATATATCTATCTATATGTCCATCTATATATCTACCTATCTATCTATCTATCTTTGTATCTCTCTATATATCCATCTATCCATCTCTATCTATCTATCTATCTATCTATGTGTGTATCTCTCTATCTATTTATCTATCTCTACAAATCTATCTATTCATCTCTCCATCTGTTCATCTATCTATCTATCACCTATCTATTTATCTCTATCTATATATCCATCTATCTCTCTCTATCTATCTATGTGTTTATCTATATATCTATCTATACTTATCTAACTATCTGTGCATATATCTATCTATCTATCTATCGATCTATCTATATCTATCTATCTATCTGTGTATCTATATAATCTATCTATCTATATATCTATCTGTGTATCTATATATCTATCTATCTCTACCTAAAAATCTCTATATATCTCTACCCATCTATATATCTATCTAGCTATCTATCTCTCTATCTATATATCTGTGTATATATGCATCTATCTATCTGTCTATCTATCTATATCTATCTATATATCTATCTATTCATCTATCTATCTTTGTATCTCTCTATCTATCTATCTATCAAATTCTACCTATCTATCTAGTTATCTATCTATCTATCTATCTATCACTACCTATCCATCTATCTATCTACCTGTGTATCTCTCTGTCTATCTATCTATCTTTGTATATAACTATCTACATATCTATCTATCTTTGTATATAACTATCTACATATCTATCTATCTATCTCTACCTATCTATCTATCTATCTCTACCTATCTATCTATATATCTATCTGTGCATTTATCTATCTATTCACCTATCTATCTATATCTATCTATCTTTCTATCTATGTATATATCAATCTGTCTATCTATCTATCTATCTATCTTTGTATCTATCTATCTATCTATCTATATGTGTATCTATCTTTATCTATCTATCAGTCTATCTATCTATATATCTATCTATCTTTGTATCTATCTATATCTATATGTGTATCTATCTTTATCTATCTATCTGTCTATCTAACTATCTATCTATCTATCTGTGCATCTATCTATCTATCTATCTACCCATCTATCTCTCTATATATCCTTATATCTCTATCTATCTATCTATCTATCTCTACCTATCTATCTATCTGTGTATAAATCCATCTATATATATATTTATATATATATATATATATATATATATATATATATATATATATATATATATATATATAGTATATATATATATATATATATATATATATATATATATCTTCTTACCTATCTATTTATCTATCTATCTATCTATGGATATAACTATCTATCTATCTCTACCTATCTGTCTATCTATGTATCTGTGCATCTATCTATCTATCTATCTATCTTTCTGTCTATCTCTCTATCTCTATCTATCTATCTGTCTTTGTTTCTATCTATCTATGTATCTATCAATCTCTACATATATTTCTATCTATCTATCCATCTATAAATCTGTGAATCTATCTATCTGTCTACCTATCTATCTATATCTATCTATCTATCTATATATCTCTTCCTATCTATCTATCTATCTCTATCTATCTATCTATCTATCTCTACTTATCTATCTATATATATATATCTATCTATCTCTATCTTTCTATCTATCTATCGATCTAACACTTCCTATCTATATATCTATTTATCTATCTATATATCTATCTATATGTGTTTCTATCTTTCTATAAATGTATCTATCTGCTCAGCTATCTATATCTATCTTTTTATCTATCTATCTGCCTATCTATCTATCTATCTATCTATCTTTGTATACTTCTCTCTATCTATCTATCTCTATCTATCTATCTATCTCTACCTATCTAACTATCTATCTCTATCTATCTATCCTTATATATATCTTTCTATCTATCTATCTATCTATATATCTCTACCTATCTATCTATCTATCTATCTCTAACTCTCTATCTTTATGTATCTAAATATCTGTGTATCTATCTATATATCTAATTGTAGTGATAATAATGAGAAAAAGTAATAATAATAATAATAATAATAATAATAATAATAATAATAATAATAATAATAATAATAATAATAATAATAATAGTGATGATAATTAATTGATACGCCATATAAAATCACTATAAGAAAGAATCTAGCTATTGGCTGAATACCTATCATTATGGATTTATATTTTTTTTTTTACGAAAACAGCAATATATATGTGTGGGAGAGTGTCGTATATATTATATATATACCACACGCACACACACGTATATATTGACCACTGCTATCGCGATGATGAAAGCATCAGGTGTTCCAAGGCGGTCCACCAATCCAAGTCCTGAACATACCCAACGCTGCTTAACTCCGCTGATCGGACGAGAACGACGATTCCGTATGGCTGCTCAGATCCCAAGATATTTTGACTTGGAACTTCTATTTATATCTCATTTTTTTTCTTCCTTGCCGAGGAAAGAAAGAAATTGCATTTCAGTCTGATTATTATTATTATTATTATTATTATTATTATTATTATTATTATTATTATTATTATTAATTTTTTTCCTCATTAATTGGATTTCATTAAAGGGCCGAAACACACAGACAATATGAATTCATATTATATTACAAATGTGTATGGAACGTGCGTACAATTGAATAATATATACCTATCTATCTATCTATCTCTATGTATCTATATATCTATCTATCTATCTATTTATCTTTGTATCTATCCAACTATCTATCTATCTGTAGCTATCTATCTATCTATCTATCTATATATCTGCGCATCTATCTATCTATTTATATATATCTATATATCTATCTATCTCTACATATCTATCTATATCTATCTGTCCCTCTCTCTCTCTGCCAATCTATCTATCTATCTCTACCTATCTATGTATCTATCTATCTGTGCATATATCTATCTATCTATATATCTATCTGTGTATCTATCTATCTATCTCTATCTTAAAATCTATCTATCTATATCTACCTATCTATCTGTATATATATATATATATATATATATATATATATATATATATATATATATATATATATATATGTATACATATATATATCTATCTAACTCTATTTATATATCTATCTATCTCTCTATCTATTTACATATCTATCTATCTATCTCTACATATCTGTATATCTATATACATGTGCATCTATCTATCTCTACCAACCTATCTATCTATCTCTCTCTATCTATCTATCTATCTATCCATCTATCTATGTATCTATGTATATATTTATCTATATATCTCTATCCATCAATCTATCTATCTATCTGTGTATCTATCTATCTATCTCTATCTATATATCTATCTAACGCTACCTATCTATATATATGTCTATCTATGTATCTATCTATCTATATGTCTATCTGCCCATCTATCTATATCTATCTATTTATATATCTGTGCATCTATCTTTCTGGCTACCTATCTATCTATATCTATCCATCTATCTATCTATATCTACCTATCTATCTAAATATCTATTTATCTATCTATATGTGTATTTATCTATCTATCTATATATCTATCTATCTTTGTGTCTATATATCTATCTATCTATCTCTACCTATCTATCTATCTACCAATATATTTATCTGTTCATCTATCTATCTATCTACCTATCTATCTATATCTATCTATCTATCTTTCTATCTGTCTATCTATATATATATATCTATCTATCTATCTATCTGTGTATCTATCTATCTATCTCTACCTTTCTATATCTATCTATCTATCTCACCTATCTATCTATCTATCTACATATCTATCTATATCTATCTATCTATCTATCTATCTTTGTATCTATCTATCTATCTATCTATCTATCTGTGCATCTATCTATTTATTTATTTATCCATCTCTACCTATCTATCTATCTATCTATCTTCGTATATATCTATCTATCTACTTATTGCTATCTAACTATCTGTCTATCTGTGCATCTATCTATCTATTTATATATATATATATATATATATCTATCTTTGTACATATCTATCTATCTATTTCTATCTATCTATTTATCTATCTATCATTCTATCCGTGCATCTATCTATCTATCTATTTCTACCTATCTATCTATCATTCTATCCATGCATCTATCTATCTATCTACGTATCTATCTATTTCTACCTATATATCTATCTATCTATCTATTTGTGTATCCATATATCTACTTATCTATCTATCTGTGCATATATCTATCTACTTAGCTAGCTAGCTAGCTAGCTATATATCTATCTATCTATCCATCTTTGCATCTACCTATCTATCTATCTATCAATATGTGTGTTTTTATCTATCTTTTTATATATCAATCTATCTCTCCATCTATCTATCTCAGTTGTGTATATCTCTCTATCCATCTTTACCTATCCATCTATCTATCTACCTGTGTATCTCTCTATCTATCTATCTTTTTATATAACTATCTACCTATCTATCTATATATCTTTACCTATCTATCAATCTATTTTTACATATCTATCTATCTATCTATATATCTATTGTGCATTTATCTATCTATCTACCTATCTGTCTATATCTATTTATCTATCTATATATCAATATTTCTATCTATCTGTCTATCTATCTTTGTAACTATCTATCGATATGTGTATCTATCTTTATCTACCTATCTGTCTATCTATCTATTTT
>NC_090757.1:73698442-73703442 GCF_036898095.1 Palaemon carinicauda
CGGTGTAAAGGATTCAAGTTACCCCCCGTTTCAAATTACCCCCCGGTAACTTGAAACCGGTTTCAGATTACCGGGGGAGTAGTTAGAAACCGGTTTCAAGTTACCCCCTCTGTTTTCAAGTTACCCCCTCATCAGAATGATAAATAATTCATGTGACATCGCAAATATGTATCATGCATTTATTGTTGGCTTCGCAGCAGTAGGAAAAGTAGTTTAATCTGGTATTTAAGACCAAAAATTGTGTATTAGTGAATTATATGACACGTTAAAAGTCACAGAGTGTAATTTAAGGTTTTGTGATAAAGGCGAGGTAAAATTTTATTTTGTTTCTGTTCGTGTGATTGTTGATATTTTCGTATTTAAGTCCTAAAGTGTCATATAATTCCCTAATTCACAATATTTGAAGTTACAGACTTTCATTTAAGGTTTAGTGATTACGGCGAGGTAAAACTTTATTTTATTTCAGTGTGCGCGTGATTGTCGAGATTTTTTTTTTTTTAATTTTAATTATCTGGCCTTATCTTTCAATTAAACACAAACTATGACGCATCTAACTTTATACAAAACAATTATTAAGTAAAAAAAGATAGATATTACCCGTAAAAATATTTGAAATCAAAACCATCATAATGAACCCTGTTTTTAGCATTACATGGAAAAAAATATTTACTAAATTAAATATTAAGAAAAAAAAATGGGAAAATGGTAATGAAATTGTTAAATTTGGAATTGACCAAACAATCAAACGTGTCACAGATGCAACCAACATATCAAAAACGACTTTGTTTCAGATTTGCTAGGAAAATTGGGTCAAGGGTATTAAGCATACTGATAACATTATAAAGGAAGACATGAAAATGGTCTGAATGAACTAATTTATTGAATCTTATATGATAGCACTAACTTCATCTGACGAAGTCACCATAACCACGTTTGGTAATATAACCTTTGTTGTAAAGAAATTAATTTTGTCGATTAATTAAATAAATTCTAAAACAATACAATCACCTACGTAAATATACCATATTAAACATAGTTAATTAAATCCTTTGTAAAGAATCCTGTCTTTTAATAATCAATCAGAATTGAGAAATGAATTCATTTGATATCAAAATTAAGATTATTTCTGTTAGTATGATGATCGTTTTATAACAATTTTGCTATTTGTTATATTTAAGAGTTTCAACTTGTCACCACGTGGTTGTAAACAAAAAGAACGAAGGAAACAATTTAGGGAGAGTATCAAATTAAAGGATTATATTCTTAGACCGTTCAAATCCGGGTGAATGACTTATTAGTTGACCCTTTTCTCCTATTCTTGGCTCGCCCATAGATTAAAGCGGCTAAGCCAGGTGTGCTTTAAAAATGACCCAAGAGAACTGGCAATGCCACTATTGGGCTCCGAGTTTGCTCTTAAAATAGTTTGACTATACCCATAGATGCAATATTACAATAGAACTCCTTGTGTCCATATATCTCTTTGTTTATTCATTTATTCTGTCACTGATAATGCATAGTAACTTCGTAGTATTTGGATGCTATGCACGTAAAAAATAAAAGCTCAAATATAAATTACCAACATGCATGTCGTCGTGCAGAAAGAATTAACGTTGTGTAAGCTACTGTTAGCTCGATTCATTTTAAACCAGAGGACATTAAAGATGGTATGAAGTCTCGATTACTAGGTATTGCTGTTTTGTCATTTGATGAAATGAGTAATAAGAAAGAATGGAGCTATGACAAAGGGGCAGAAGTGTTATATAAACCGCATGGAAATGTACAGGTGACCATGTGGCGAGGTCTTTTTTTTCTTTATGATACATTTCAGGTAAAATTCTTGAACATTTTATGACACCGTTTTTCAATAATTTTCCATTTCGAGATCAACAACAGAGAAAAAAAATCCATACACGAATCCATCACTTACTATTCTGGAAGATGGTTTAAATAGGATTTGATTTAGCCCATGATAACACACAGCTGCCTGCCTTTAGGCTAAAATCAGTAACAATAGTTGTGAGATTAACACAAGCTGTGTTCAATGTCATCCATAGAGGGCTATAAAGTGTAACGACTTTTCCGTAGTCCAGGTGTTTTCGTATACAAACAACCAATGTAAGTACAGTAGAAGCAAACAGCATGTACTGTATCATGTTTTATTAAAACTGTTATAATTGCTTACAATCTTGCTTTATTAAAAGTGTCAATTATTTACAGATATCATGAATGATATAGTATTTACAACATACATACAAATACATATACATGTATTATATGTATATATATATATATATATATATATATATATATATATATATATATATATATATATATATATGTATATATATATATATATATATATATATATATATACATACTGTATATATATACTATATATATATATATATATATATATATATATATATATATATATATATATGTATACATATATACTTATGATCAACATGTTGATTATACCTTATATAATATTAGCTTGCAATATAATTATGAAATATTTCAAATAATGGAAAAAATAACCGTCAAAATCAAATTTCACCTCGTCTTCCTGTCTCGGTCAAATATGCGCCCATGACTGATAATGGAATATCCGACATTTATTAGCTAAGATATAAACATAAGACGGATAAAGGCTGGATATTAATAAACGATACCAATAGGTGAAACAGTACATGTATATACATATTACCTAATGATTGTGTTGACCCTGATCAAAAGCAATTTATTAATATTCATAAATGATGAGATCCTGCGCAAAAACGAGGGGGGTAATTTGAAACCAGGGGGGTAGCATAAAACCGGTTTCAAATTACCCCCGGGGGTAGCTTGAAACCGGTATCAAGTTACCCCCCCGGTAGTTTGAATCCGGTTTCAAATTACCGGGGGGTAAGATTTGGAGGGGGTAATTTGAAACCGGTACACCGGTCCCAAGTTGAGGCTGGCTTAGCCCACCCTCAGTGACTGGGTTTTGAAGTTCATGAATTCTCTTATACAAAATTAATTAAAAGATATAATACGGACAGGCACTTTTGAAAAGCAGAGATGACTCTCTCCTGTAGAAGGTATTGGAAAGGGCGTATAAGGCAAACGACATTTTAATGTAGTGATAACAGTGGAGAAGAATTGTAGGAGAAGTAAAAAGACGAGAATGGACTCCAAGATTAAGTGGTGGAAATTGAAAGAGGCAGAACTGAGAGTCTTGTTTAAGGAAAGAGTGCTGGAAGAAGTTAGGTTACATGAGGATGTACAGGAATAGTGGACCAAGAATAGTAAAGTGATTCTGAGGATCGGTAGGGAAGTACTTGGAAAGACATCAGGAAGAAGACCCCTAAATGATAAAGAATCATGGTGGTGGAATGATGAGGTGCAATAACGGGTAAAAACCAAGAAAGAAGCCAAGAAGAAGACAGATCTAGGACAAGAGCAGGATAAAGAAAACTATAAGCAGGCAAAGAAAGAAACAAGAAGAGCAGTAGCAAAGTGGAAGGCAGAGAAATGAAATGAAGTCTATAAAGAGATGAAACTACCAGAAGGACAAAAGAAAATATTATGAATTCCTAAGGCCCGAGATGCTGCATCTAAAGACCTAATGCAGATAAGTTAAATAAAAGATAGAAATGGTATAGTTCTAGCAGAAAAGAATGAAATTAAAAGAAGATGGAAAACTTATTTTGAAGGACTATCGAATGAGGAGAACCCAAGAAAAGTATTTGAAGATGGACTCCCAAACTAGGCAGTTACCATAGGAGTGACTAGAAGAGAAGTAGAACATGCAGTAAAAAAGATGAAAAATAGTAAAGCTGCAAGAGCGGATAATATACCAGTAGAGGTATGGAAGAGTCTTGGAGAGGAAGGCATAGATATCTTGTGGGACCTGATGCAAAAGATTTTCAATCAGGAAAAGATGCCAAAGGAATGGAGAGGAAGCCT
This sequence comes from Palaemon carinicauda, assembly GCF_036898095.1. Classification (NCBI taxonomy): domain Eukaryota; kingdom Metazoa; phylum Arthropoda; class Malacostraca; order Decapoda; family Palaemonidae; genus Palaemon; species Palaemon carinicauda. Next base: position 73,702,391 of record NC_090757.1, read on the forward strand.
AATCATCCCCATCTATAAGGGGAAGGGGGACATCCAAAAATGTGGTAACTACGGAGGCATAAAGTTGATAAGCCATATTATGAAGATATGGGAGAAGATCATTGAGAAGAGACTCAGAGATGAAAAAATAATTGGTGATAAACAATTTGGATTCTTGCCAGGAAGAGAGACTGTAGATGCAATGTTTGCTTTGAGGCATGTGATAGAAAAACTTGGGAGAAATAAAAAGGATTACATATGGTCTTTATTGACCTGGAGAAGGCATACGATCGAGTACCACGTCAGGAGCTGTGGAGATGTATGAGAGAAAAGGAAGTCCCTGAGAAATACGTAAGAATCACCCAGGATATGTATGAGAGGGCAGAAGCAAATGTTAAGAGCAGTATAAGCCTAACAAAAAGTTTCCCAGTAAATGTGGGACTACATCAGAGGTCTGCATTGAGCCCTTACCTATTTGATCTGGTCATGGGTGTGGTAACACAAGGTATTAGAGATCAGTCTCCTTGGTGTATGCTTTTTGCTGATGATGTTATACTGTGTAGCACTAGGCGAAAGGTAATAGAAGAGAAATTGGAGGAGTGTAGAAGAGAAATGGAAAATAGAGGATTGAAGATCAGCAGGAAAAAGACAGAGTATTTGAGATTGAAAAATGGGGAAAATGGGGAAGTTAGTTTATAAGGAGAGAGATTGAAAAGTGTTGAAAATTTCAATTATTTAGGATCAACAGTTGCAGAGGATGGTGATCTGGAGACAGAAATAAACCACAGAATAGAAGCAGGATGGAAGAATTGTTTAAAGTTTGTGGAGTACTATGTGACAGGAAATAAGGGTTAGGTTGAAAGGAAAAGTACACAGGACAGTTGTGAAACCGGCAATGATGTATGGAGCGGAGACGTGGGCAATAAAGAAGACAGAAGAGAAGAAGCTGGATTTGGCAGAAATGACAATGTTGAGATGGATGTGTGAGGTGACAAGAAGAGATAAGATACGGAATGAGGTAATTAGGGGTACCACAGGAGTTAGATAACTATCAGATAAGATCTAAGAAAGTA
>NC_090757.1:73710942-73723442 GCF_036898095.1 Palaemon carinicauda
AATTGGCCTGTAATTAGAAATTTCGTCTCTATCTCCGCTTTTAAAATAAGGAACATGGGGATTTTTCCACGTTTCTGGGTAGATATTAGTTACGATAGATGTATTAATAATTATAGTAATGTAAAATAAAATTATATATAGAGTATCTTTTATAAAACGTAGCGGTATGCCATCGGATCCGTACGCATTTGACTCTTTGAGGGAACTAATGACTATAATGACAGTATTGCAGTCAACAGGTGACGGTTTAAAAGAATATAAGTGATTGTTTGGGAATGTAATTATTTCATCAGTTTGTGCACTTCTATCATTCCTGGCCAGTTCTTCTTGCGTTCGTTCATATGTCTTTCTTCCTACATTCACAAAATACTCATTAATTTTTTCTGCCTTGTCAGTTAAATCTTCATTTTCTATTTGAGATTCTTTGTTAGTGTTATTGGGCAGAATTGAACGCACCATTTTCCAGGAAGTACGTAAGTTATTCTTATTACTTAAAAGTTTGTTCCTGTAGTGTTGTTTCATACTATTATCCATTTCAATTTTTACTTCTTTCTTTTTCTCTTTAAAATTATTTCTCAATATTTTATTATTCCTATCCATCTTGATATCGTTTTGTAATTTATCTCTTATTATTATATTTTGTTTGATGTTATTAGTTATCCAGGGTTTAGGGGGGCGGGTGATTACTTTCGTTACTATTGGAGCACATTTATCAATATATTTGGTTAAAACATTCGTTAAAATTTGTACTTGAGAACTTACATTATCAGTGTTTAAAATGCCATTCAAAGTGGGTGTTTCTTTCATCACCAAATTACAAATACTCACTTGAGAATAATTCTTAAGACATCGGAAAGTTTTATGAATGGGTTGTTTATTAGGTTGACGTAAATTTAAGGTAACTATGATAGCTTCGTGGTCGCCTACTGGGCTTGGAATAACGTCCGAATCGAGTACCATTTCCTTATTATTAGTAATTAGTAAATCTATCAACGTTGCTGAGTCTGAAGTTACTCTGGTTGGTTTTGTAACGAGTTGGTGTAACTTTAGGTTATTTACAACTTTATTCATTTTGTTGTCTGTTTTGAGCAAGTCGTCGTTAAAATCTCCAAGTATAAAAATTGGCTTGTTTCGTAAAAGTACGTTTTTAAAAGAATCTGAAATATAATTAAAAGATGAAACATTTGCTTTTGGATGACGATATATACAACCTAAAATAATTAACGGTAATTTACGGTGTTGTACTGATAACCACTTAGCTTCAATGCCTTCCTGTTTTTCAATGCAATTATTTATTACATTTACCTTTAAATAATCTTTGACATATATGCAAAATCCACCCCCTCAGCCATGATCATCTCGTTAAAGTTGATAAGAGGGAATATTAATATAGGCATCATTCATATAAGGATATAACCACGTTTCACTCACACATAGAATATCAAAATTGTCTTTTTCTAATAAAAGTTCAATTACCTGTTTATTGCTTGGAAGTGATTGTGCATTAATATATATAATAGTCATAAAATTACAGCGATTGGTAGACCTAAACTCTTCGGCACTATCATCTTGGCCATCTTTCTAGATCCCTTGCAAAATACTACATAATTTGCTCTTAGAACCATATTCGTGGCAGTAATTACATTTTAGTTTATGGTCGTATCTACAATTTGACAGTCTGTGGTTAAATTCACCACAGTTGTAGCAACCTCTTCCGTATGCCGGTCTATTGTCAGAAAAATTATTCCCAGGAGCATAACAATTAAAATGGTTCAAACTATTGTTTTTTTTTTTTTTTTTTTTTTTTTTTTTTTTTTTTTGTCTATTCCTAACACTGAGTCTCAACTTGATCTCTCCTATTATTTCCAGTTCTCAATTTATATGGCATTGAATGGCTGGGGTCACTTCCATATCTAGAGTTTCTATGGTTTCTTACATGGTGATTTCCATAGTTATTCTCTATTACAGATCTTTTTCCAACATTCTTTTGTTTGTGTGCCTTCCATTTAGTCTCATTCCAGTTTTCTCTAACAATACTACCCTGAGATGTGGATACGATTGCATCCAATAACCTGACTGCTCCTATTCTACTTAAATTATCATATGACAGACCATCTTTATTATCATAGCAGTTTTCATCTATGTCTCCCGTTCCAAGCCTGAAATAGTTCTGGGTCCCAAGGTAAATAACACCGTTGTGTTGACACCAGCCAAGCAACTTAGTATTAAAATCATTAATTTTGTTAACAATATCATCTGATTTCAAGCTTGGAACAAGCTTACATATTTTAATGCTGATATGTTCATTTTTTACTTTTCAACTCTGCGACAATTTCTCCAATTTCATCCAAAACCATCTCCGATACATAATTTTCCCCAAGAATGTCCTGAGCACCACCATAGATAATGCATTCGCTTAACGGGTGATCCAGATTTTCCTTTATCCATGACTTAATTAGGGACATATTTGCTTCTGGGAGGGTCTTAATTAGTGTATTCTTTAAAGTCACTTCTTCTTACTTCCTGTAAACTCGAATCACCTATAAGCAACGTTTTCTTCTCATCTAAAATCGAACCGAGTCTATTGCCATGACCATCACCTCTTTCGACACTCTTCTGTAATGCTTCTTGCAGTGTTTTGATTTTCTCCTCTGCTATAAAGACTAGAGTTTTAAGTTCAGAGCGAACTATTACAAATAATGAGAAATCACTCATGGAACACAGAAAATAAGTATGTGATTGACAAAAGATCCTATATGGGGCCAAGTAATGAGCTCTATTGCAAGAAGAAATCGTTTTGTTGTGAGCTGTAAGATATGCCAAGGCTTTGTAACATGAAGATGCAAAGAAGGGTTATTGTCATGGATAAAGTCCTAGACTCATTTGGCATCGACCTACACTCCTCTGGCGACGACTGTTTTTGTCCAAGAAACTTGAGTGACTGTGTGTGTGTATGTGTGTGTGTGTTATTATAATCAGGGTTTAAATCAAGGTCTTTATACTTTAAAAATTTGTTATATAATAAAGTTTTGTGTGTGCATAGGTTTTGAAGAAAGTTAATGATCTACGTATTGATGAAAAATAAATAAACAATTATCTTTGTTTCCCTTCAGAGATAAGATGTGTATTATAGGATGCCAGTAGCTTAAGCTTTAAGTTTTACTTTATTCATTGATACCCAAACTGGAAAATTATCTAATTTAGTAATATATAGGAAGGAATTAAATAAAATCTGGAATGAAATAGAGAGATAGAAGAACGGTTGCACTTACGAATCAAATTTTCCCAAGTCAAAAAATAAAGCTGGTGCCTATGAAATATGAAAAACCATCCTGAAAATGGTCCAAATATTAGGTCAAACACGATGTCACCAAGACAAAAAAAGAAAAAGAAATAAATAAAAATAAAATGAATTGAAATAAAAGAATGTAAGAAATGTATCGTCATAGATAGTTTTCAGTTTTCAAATATTGTAAAAGAGGAGAAGGGATCTCAAAATTTCTCAATCAATAAGTAAGACACTTCCAAGAAAACAAACTGAAATTCTGTACTCCATAACAAAAACCTTATATGTTACGCGGTCCTGACTTATAGCTAATTCCCTAAAATACTCAGGACTTTATAAAACCTATATTGACCTGACATTTTGAAGAAATAATTACTGAAAACTAAAGAAATATTCAGAACATAGATTAAACACACTTACATGATAAAAGTATACCGGATAGTAAATAAATCTTCTCACTTCAATTAGATTATTGTTCATGAAGTAGCGATGAACATAATTGTTTGAGGAATTTTTTTTATTTTCAAACCTAAAACTATTCTGAAGGAAGTGATCATATTAAAATATGAGTTTATTTCCATATATATATTATATATATATATATATATATATATATATATATATATATATATATATATATATATATATATGTGTGTGTGTGTGTGTGTGTGTGTGTGTGTATGTATTTATATATATATATATATATATATATATATATATATATATATATATATATATATATGTGTGTGTGTGTGTGTGTGTGTGTGTGTGTGTGTGTGTGTGTGTGTGAATGTATACCTCTAGATTTTGATAATGACTATACGTACTTAAGACAGATAGAATGTCTTTCCCAAGGACATGAGACGGGAATTAAAAGAATGATAAGCTAGGATTGAGAGATTTTGGTAACCAAAATGAGATTATGAAAATTAAAATGACACTTTCTCTAAAAAGAAAAGAATTTAATAAGATGGTACTACCAGTATCAAGTTATGCATCAGGAACGTGGAGCCCTACTAAAGCCTTAGAATAAAGCTTGTTAGACCTCAAAAAGCTAATGGAAGAATATGACGGGAATAACACTAAGAGACAGAAAACGAGGAACTTGGATATGAGAGGAAAACTCAAAGTTGGAAAAAGAAATGGACATGGACAAGATATAATAAGAATGACAGATAGCAGAAAGATATTAGGAATAACAAAATGGGTCCCTAAAGATTGCAAAAGAAGCAGAGGAAGGAAGAGAAGACGATGGATTGACGAACTAAGAAGTTTTGGGGTGTTGATTGTCATATAAAGAACATAAACAGACCTGAATGGAAGGACATGTCTGAGGCTTTTTTCTGCAGTGGACTATTAACGGCTGATGATGATGATGTATACATACATCATACATATATATATATATATATATATATATATATATATATATATATATATATATATATATATATATATATATATATATATATATATATATATACATACATATATATATATATATATATATATATATATATATATATATATATATATATATATATATATATATATATATATATACTGTATATATAAATATATATATATATATATATATATATATATATATATATATATATATATATATGAATATATATATATATATATATATATATATATATATATATATATATATATATATATATATATATACTGTATATATAAATATATATATATATATATATATATATATATATATATATATATATATATATATATATATATGAATATATATATATATATATATATATATATATATATATATATATATATATAACATAATCCATAGTGAGGATACCTTACGATATAGAAAAGTTTTGTGTATTGTTAGGATAAGCAAAGCCATAATAGTCAGGGGGACCCATACTAGGTTGGTTTATAGTGAGTGATCAGACTAAAGTCTTCCACCATCACCAATGTGCAATGGCCAGGGGGATAATGAAAACTGTGTAAACCACAGTCATGAATAAGGACATTTCTGAGGCTTTTGTCTTGCAGTGGACTAGCCATCGTATGTTTTGGAGTGTTTTAGTTGTTTTGCCCTTGTTGCCCTCAACTGTTTGTATAAAAGCTCGTTATTTTGTTGAAAAAAAAAACTTACGTGCATTCAGCTCTCTTATAGTACCTATCAGCACACCTTTCCACCGTCTGATAGTTCTCCTGGGTTTGATAAAACATCGGCAGTGTATCGATCATATTTGGATCTTTTCAAATATGCTACTTTGGGTGTTCAATTCCTTTTATCTTGTAATATACATATCTTTTTAGTTTACCTTTGAGCCTTTGTGAAACTTTTTCATTCTTCAGCTGAAGAGGCACTTTGAAAAAGTGTGAAAGCTCCTATGTTTTTTTTCAAAAACACAAGGTTTATAACTGTGGATTCTTTATACCTATAAATCTTTTCCTTATCACCTCGAGATAAAAGAAAGGCGTAGAAGAAATTCACAACAGAGCGCCAAGTACGGGAAGAATATGATGATCATTTTTCCTTACACAGGGTGTGCCTGCTGTTCCAGTGGTTTCATTGATTAGTAAAAGGAAACGGACCAGTGACTCCTCCAACTTATTAATCCTCCTTTGTCCCAAAGGGAATTACAAGGTCATTTAGCCAACAGCTTATCCTGGATTGATCCACCAGATGCGGAACTAATGAACATAAAACCAAAGCGCTAAGCTTTTAACTGTCTTTGGTATACCAACTGTCATTTAGCTATCCATAATCCATTCCCAGGCCAAGAGTGGGTATTCATCTATTATGGCCGGCTTTCAAGGTCGATAGATATTTAGCTATTCTTGTGTCCACGTGGTTCGCTTTGATTTCTACAAAAATGGACTGAACAGTTTCATGTATAAGAGAAAATGAAGGAAAGGTTGATTCTGAATCCGGTTACTCATGCATAACAGAAATTCATCTATTCACATTTCTTTATATACCGGACGTTGAATGATCTACCAAAATAGCTTGTAATAATAATAATAATAATAATAATAATAATAATAATAATAATGTTTATTGGACAAAAAATATTTACATTCAGAGATTTACAAAAAGAAAAAAAGACTCAGTCCAAGCCCATGTGGAGCAGAGCTCTTCGGGCAATAATACAACAAAATAATATCATCAATTAAGTAAAAATAAAAAATAAAGTAAATATGGATATAGATATACAAAATGTACGCATACATATACATAATCATATGTATACAAATAGATACATATAAATGAGAATCTTAGCCTAAAAACAAATGGAAATGCATATTTATATGATAAGGAAAGATGGCATATGAAAGCTAATGGTATATACATTGAAAAAATTGTAGATATTAAGCAAAAAACTCAGTAAAAGAACTAGTTTTACAAATAAAAAAATATTCTAAACAATGAAACATACTTGCGTTGTGGTTAGGTAGGCAAGTATAAATATTTATTAATAAAGCTTAATACCCAGATAACAGGAGATTTGTATATGATTTCTTAAAAGACCGAACGCTAAGCAGTGCCTTTAGATAAGCGGGCAGAGTATTCCAAAGTTTAATACCTTGGTATAGATACGATTGCTCGCATCTATTAATACGTATGAAAGGGAGAGTTAAGTTTGAATTTCTTGTTCCATATGGATGAACTGATTGTTCCTGAATTATTTTTCGTCTTAAATCTGGAAATTTGTTCAAAATAAGTGTTTGGAACATCATATTCATTAAGGAGAGCTTATAATTGTCTTCCAGCTTCAATATCGAGAGAGACCGGAAAAGTGGCGATGTATGAGCTAAGTAATCACTGGAGCTTATGATTTTTACCAGTCTTTTTTGAATTACAATTAATGGTTGCAAGACATTTCTACTACTACTCCCCCACGCCGTATTGCAGTAATTTAGGTGAGGAGATACTAACGAGTGATACAATTGTTTTATAATATATAAGGGGAAATACTCTTTTAATCTATATATGATACCCATTACTTTGGCAATTTTATTAACTGTCATATTTACATGCTCACAGAAAGTTAGTTTATTATCAAGAATTATCCCTAAAAATTTACCACTGGACTTCTGATCCAGAGTGTGATTTCCTATAGAAACCCTTATGTTATCAGGAACTCTTCGTAGAGAAAAGATTATGAAGTATGTCTTTCTTTCATTTAAGGTTAACTTATTTGCTAGTAGCCAGTTTTTTACATGAGTTAAATCATTGGTTAGTGTATCACAGAGGGAGTAGATATTTTTATGTCTAAAGTGAAGCGTAGTGTCATCGGCAAAGAGTATGGAGCTTAACCTACCTACTGATCGAGGTAGATCATTGATATAGGCGAGGAAAAATAACGGTCCTAGGACTGATCCCTGGGGAACACCTATTTTGACATCCATAACCTCTGAGAGATGGCCATCGAGGGTCACAAATTGTTTACGACTCGTTAAGTAGGATTTTAGTAAGAGTAATGCATTTCCACGTATTCCATAATCTTCGAGCTTTTTAAGCAGCACATCATGAGACACTGTGTCAAAGGCTTTACTCAAATCTAAAAAGACCGCACCAAGGTATTCATTTTTATTCATCGCATTGTAGATATTTTCAAGAAGGTCATTTACAGCATCACTTGTACTAACGCCACGCAGAAAGCCATACTGACAGGAAGAAAAGATATTACATCTAGTAAAGAAAGAGTAGAGTCGATTGTACAATAATTTTTCAAAAATTTTATTCAATAAGGGAAGGCAACTTATTGGTCTATAGTTATTGACATCCGATTTATCACCAGACTTATGTAGCACAGTAACGCATGCTATTTTTAAAATGTCAGGATAAATGCCAGAGGCAATACAACGGTTGAACAATAAGGATATAGGAAAGGCAAGTAAACTAGCATTATTCTTATATAGTTTAGTAGGGGGAGAATGAATATTTGCTTTTTTGTTCTTTAGTTTTTTTATAATGTTGATTACTTCAAGTGGAGAAGATGGGGTCAAATAAATAGAGTGCTGATTTGAAGGAGGCAAATAGGAATGAAAATCTAACTGATTATTTTGAGGCAGGGCATCTCGGAGAGTAATGCCAATTGTAGAGAAATGAAGATTAAAAGCATTTGCAATCTGTTGGCTGTCAGTAATAGTTTCGCCGTTACGACCAATGAGTTTTCTTAGCGAAGTGCGCTTTTTCTTTCCAGGCCTAAGGGACGAATTTATGAGATCCCAGGATTTTTTAGCATCATTTCGGAGTTGATCAAAAGTACTATCAAAATATTTTTTCTTTGCCACGCGAATTAATGTAAGCAACATATTACAATAGTTTCTATAGCGTTGGGCACTATAAGCACCCAATTTCATTCTTCGATATAAATTATGTTTAATGTTAATTGATTTCAGTAGCCCTTTGGAGAGCCACTTATTCACCAATCTTTTAACACTTACATATTTTGTTTTTAAAGGAAAGCATTCATTGAAAAAGCTGTCTATTTCATCCGTAAAAGAGGCCGCCCCCAGGTGAGGATCTAATGAGGCTTGACCATATTCGGTCCAGTCTTTCCCCCTCAGGAGTTCCGTGAATTTCCTGTCATTCACTTCGCTCATATCTCTGAATTGAATTTTTATTTTGTTGTCTACGTTGTTTAATATAGGCATTAATAGACTACAGAAAATTGGGAAATGATCTGTGATATCTGCTAAGAATATCCCACTATTACCAACAAGATTATTATTTGCCCAAATATGGTCGATACAAGACAGCGAGTCATTCGAGCCGACTCTTGTTGGTCTAGTTATTGACGGGCGAAAGTCAAAAGATCGCATTGTGTTAATCAGTCTGCGGGTGGTCTCGCTCTCCCCTTCCCTCATTAAGCAGATGTTAAAGTCCCCAGTGACAATTGTATTCATAGGGGAGATACCTGGATTTCTTAGCACCTCCTCTAACGAGTCGAAAAACATATTTCCGTTACCTCCTGGACGTCTGTAGATACCTAAGATTACTGTTTTATGAGGCGAGTTTGGTATAGAAACCGTTACACCGACACTTTCAAAATTATCATTAGAAATGTTGAAGAAGTCATCAAGAGGTTGAAAATCAATAGAGTCTTTAACGAAAATGCTCACACCGCCGCCCCTCCGACCTTCCCGATAATTGTGACACGCATTATACCAAGGAAGATAATTCATGCAGTGAGTTTCTTCCTTAGCCCATGTTTCGGTCAATACAATGATATCAAATTCATGGTTGCAGTTATTTAAGTAGCCAATAAATTCGTCATGGTTTTTCTTGAAACTTCGAATATTAAAACTTATTAATGAAAGGCATTGCCGCATATGATTAGGGAGAGAATCATTAAATGTGTCAGTAGTGTAATATTTACAGGAAAACAGATCAGATGTGTTCACAAAATCAATAAAGTTTTCATCAGGATCAATGTGATATACAGGATTTGTGTTCATGAGACGTAACCACAGTTAAAATTAGTAATTAATAGTTTAGTAACAATATGCTTAGAAATACAAAAAATGAAAATATTTCGTTACGATGAAAACTGGAAATAGTTGTAAAAAATATAAACAAGGAAATAATTGTTGTAATTACAATACAGATATAGGAATAATAAAGATAATATTAACAAAAATAGTAGTAATAAAAAAGGAGAAAAAAAAATAATAATGATATTAATATCAGTAAAAGTAAAAATGGTAAATTTGATAATAGTAATGATATTACTAACAATAGTGGAAATGGCAGTGTTAAAAGTAAAATAATGCAATTTGAAAAAAAGAAAAAATTGTGAGTGTAAATTCAAAAATTTAAATGTGAAAAAAACTAATGAGGTTAGAAAAAATGGTTACAGAAACTGAAAACAATGGAGTATTTAGCACATATTTTGAAATCACTCAGGGGCACTGAGCCCTGTACTACTGTAGAATAGATCAAGGTCCTTTCGGGTACGGATAGCAAAAGTTTTGCCCGCTGAGGAAGTTTTCACTTTAATAACTCCGTCGCGAGTATGTAGGAACAGACCGGTATACTGCTGTCTTTTCACTCTACGTAATTCATAAAAAAGCTTATCACGTTTCTTTGTGAGCGCTTCGCCTACAAAGAAACCTTTTGCAGTGTCATTCCTGTGTTGAAAACACGAGTGTCTGATGTCTGCCTAATAATTGTGCAAAAGACTTCGGCTCTCTCTCTCTCTCTCTCTCTCTCTCTCTCTCTCTCTCTCTCTCTCTCTCTCTCTCTCTCTCTCTCTCTCTCTCTCATATGTACATACATACAAACTGGTGTTACGGAATTGAGAGCTAAATTTACCACAAACCCTAAGTATCGACAAACTTCTGAATTCTTTGTGTGATTTGCTTCAGAAGTTTTAATTATTACAAATCGCATAAATGTTAAAGATTTCTCATATTTTTGTGTAGTCAGATGTAAAATCTTCCATCCTAACGATGGGTACATTCAGTAATGCTGTCTAGCGAATTCTATGTCTGAATATTCCTCTTTAATTACACAAGGAATCTGGATGCAACCAAAGTTATAAGTCTCCTTGTAGTTTATTTTTCCCTGTTGGAGCCCTTTGGCTTATAACATCCCGCTTTTCCATCTAGCATTGTAGCTTAGATAATAATAATAATAATAATAATAATAATAATAATAATAATAATAATAATAATAATAATAATAATAATAATAATAATAATAATAATAATAATAATAGTACATGTATTCTTAACAATCAAAATTCATGGCAGCACAATGATTTTTATCACCCAAAGTTTATTGTTCTCGACTGAACAAAATTATCAATAGCTTTTTCATCTATCATTCTTTGTCAACTGCAAAAAATTATACATCTCTGTAAATTTCAACACAATAACAACAAGAAAAGCGCAGACGATATTAAAGAATAACTTCAATCATCCATTTTTTTTATTATAACAAGATGTGCTCGTATATTCTATATATTTTCTATGAGAATTTAATAACAAGGAAATTAGCATACTGATCCAAGCCTGAATCTATGCGTTTGTTGTTAATAACAGTTTTTGAATTTTGGGGCGATGGGACTCTAAAGAAAAAGAAAAAACAAGAAAAAAACAAGTGTGTATGTATGGTCAGTGCTTGTGTGAGAGAAAGAAGGGTTGTGGATGACCAGGTGGCTTTGCCAGGTGTTCCCGTTAGCCTGAGGACTTAATCTGATCCGTCTTGTCACAACTTAACTCCTGCCTTTTCCGTCTCCATATCAATCGACCTACTTCTACCCCCACTGACCAGGCCTGTATTCGAAACGGCCTTGCTTCTACCCCCACTGACCAGGCCTGTATTCGAGACGGCCTTGGCTGTGGCGGGGCCAGGTAGAAAATACGAGTACAGTAAGGGTTGTGTCGTTTAAATGCTTCCCACAAAAATATCCCTTTTGGGGAAGATTTGCTGGAGATATTGGGTGTAACGGGAAAAATTTTATTCTAAGTACAGTCGTTTACTTTAATTCTTTTTTTTTTTTCATTCCAGGTTCGATTTAACTTCTTCCTATGCATTATTAACATATAATTTTTTATCAGTTTTTGTATTGATTGATAAAGTAAAAATTCCAGCATAAGATACTAGCGTCATAAATATATATATATATATATATATATATATATATATATATATATATATATATATATATATATATATATATATATATATATATATATATATATATATATACAGTACATATATATATATATATATATATATATATATATATATATATATATATATATATATATATATATATATATATATATGTATGTATGTATATATACATATATTTATCATAAATGCTGTGCATTTAGACGTGTTTTTCATATCTAAATAAGCCAAATATTTTGGATACATTAATGTCTGGATTCTCTTAACGACCTCGGGATCGGAGCCCCAGGTGAAATTACACAAAGACAACAGCTTCTGACCGGCTGGGAGTCGAACCTTGGTCCAGGAAACTTGTATGAACAATGACTTACCACTCGGCCACATGGTAACTAAATACGGCGATACGTTTCCTACATTCTTTTATCTTATTTAATTTTATTATTATTATTAATATTATTATTATTATTATTATTATTATTATTATTATTATTATTATTATTATTATTATTATTATTATTATTATTATTATTATTATTTAGATTTTACAGCTGATCTTCGTGACATCGTATTTGA
>NC_090757.1:73728442-73760942 GCF_036898095.1 Palaemon carinicauda
TATATATATATATATATATATATATATATATATATATATATATATATATATATATATATATTTCTTTGTGCTTATCAAGTGCTCGCATACAGCAATATATTTAATAAATTAAGACGCAACAAATTCTTTCCACAACTTTCGTTTGCATTTCCTCCCTAAATTTAGCATAAAGATGGCGAAAGTTTTGACCAAATCGACCTTGTGAGAGGTTTCGGCTGACTGCCTGCTTGGTTGGGTTTAGTGTTTTCATGGAAGCCGATAGATTCAATTGTGGAAGTATTAAACGCGGAATGACCTGGTCACATCAACATGGATTCCCGTTTTCTATTCTTCCTCCTATGCTATTTCATAACAAACTGAATTGCATCAAAGACAATGTTGATGTTAAACACTCAAAGGTATTTTATTGTGGTTACCTATGCATATAGAGTATACTGAATTCAAATGTTCAAATGTGTGGATTTAGATGAGTTTTGCTTCTTGTTACAACATTCCACATTTGAAACAGATCCGTGATCTAGCTAATGACGTTTCGGGCCAAGAAGAAACTATTCCAGCATTTCTTCAGTACAATAATTCGTAAACAATTGATTATTATTATTATTATTATTATTATTATTATTATTATTATTATTATTATTATTATTATCATATTACTAGCCAAGCCACAACCTTAGCTGGAATAGCAGGATTCTATACGCCCAAGGGTTCCACCAAGGAAAGACAGCCCAATGAGGAAATGAAAAAATTAAATAAACCATAAGAAGAAATAAGCAATTGAAATAAAATACTTTTACCGACTATTAGATTTCTTATTCTCGATCTAGATATTATTTTCTGGCACTCGTTCAATTAGTTCGTTATGCATGTGGCGTAAGATTTTTGTTATAATTCTGACCATCTTTACATTTAGATCTTCCTGCACAGTACGATCCTGCACCTAGTACTAGGTATTCAGTTAATTCTAACAGTCATGCCATCTCCATAAAAAGGCTCAATACTACACAGTATTCTAATCTTATTTCCTCTATGACCATATAGTAAATTGATCTTTCAAATAAGACGATTGAATCGGTGGAACTTCAAAAGTTAAAACTTGCAGCGACTTTTTTTTTCATGTTGAACATGCTGATCATAAGTTTCTTTTTATAATTTGTATAATGCACATTCATTTTCACGTTGTTACTGATCTTATAATATATTTCATATTAATTATTCATTAATTCTAATACAGTTCATTTATTACCTTATTTCCTATTCTCACTGCGCTATTCAACCTTGTTGGAAATCTTGGGCATATATTCCTGCTTTTGCAGCTATGATTGCAGCTTAGCTAATGATAACGATGATGATAATAATAATAATAATAATAATACTAATAATAATAATAACAACAACAATAATAATAATAATAATAATAATAATAATAATAATAATAATAATAATAATAATAACAATAATAATAATAATAATCTATTTGATATGTTTAGTTATAGCCAAGTATGATTTTGTTTCAGATGTTAGAAAGGCACATTAACCCCAACATCGAGTCCTGTGCTGAGACTGGCCATATGTGGGATCCCTACTTGGTAGGGGCAGCAAGGCTTGGCCACATGAACTGCGTGAGGTACCTCGTCGAGCAATGCAACGCTAATGTTAATGAAGTTGGGTTAGGTGTGTACACTTTTTCTTTTCTTTTGTACCTATGGGTTCAGGGTAAGAAATTTCAGAAGATTTTGCCATGGTGTTTCAAATATTATATATATATATATATATATATATATATATATATATATATATATATATATATATATATATATATATATATATTCTGCATATATATGAACACATGTGTGTATCAGGTAGCTATGGAGTGACTCCACAAAAATCCTCATTGTCAGTGCGCTAAAGACTTATAATTCTTAGTACCTACATCGAATGCTAATAGCTAAACATAAATATATTTTTTGCAGTGTCTACAAATCACATATACGAATCAGGAGTCTCTCCACTTTGGGCAGCAACTATAGGAGAGCATTTAAACATCGTTACATACCTCGTTTCAAAGGGTGCCAACGTAGATGGACTGACCGATTCCAGTTCCACCCCGCTGAGCCTGGCGTGTTCTCGTGGGAGTCTGGACATTGTTAAAGTCCTCGTGCAGAACGGAGCAAGTGAGTTTTCAAATGGCAGTTGATTTTGATTATTGTGAAGTTGAACTAAATGAAGTTCCCTTCAAAGTAAACTGAGTGAGGAAGTCCTTGGACTAAACAGTATTCGAGAAATTTTATTCCAGCTATGACCAAACTGCTAATCAGTGGACCTTCAAAAGTTAAACTTGCAGCAAGGTTTTTATGTTGAACCGGCTGATATAAGTCTCTCTTTATATGATGGATCTATTTTCATGTTTTTACTATTCTTAATTGTCTATTGCTCTGGTAGCTTATCAATTTCTTTGTTTTCTTTCCTCACTAGGTTAATTTTCCTTTAGGGAGCATTTAGGCTTATAGTATCCTGCTTTTCTTCTTAGGGTTGTAGCTTAATCAAGCAATAATAATAATAATAATAATGATAATAATAAAAATGATAATGATAATAATGATAAAAATAATGATACTACTACTACTACTACTACTACTACTACTACTACTACTATTAATAATAATAATAATAATAATAATAATAATAATAATAATAATAATGACACAGCAGTGTTTTTAGAAAGGACGAAGGCTCTTGTCTTCCAAAGACCTTGAGTGGCATAATTTCAAAATGTTACTAACAATTATTCATTGGGTCATTTTCAGATATTGAGGTTACTGACTACCATGGGAGTACATGTTTGATGCTAGCCTCTTCCAATGGCCATGTTAAAGTAGTAAAATATCTTTTAAGTGTCGGCGCTAATCTAGAAAAAAAGTGGATCGATGGAAAGACTGCTCTGCACAAAGGCGTCCATTCCGGATGTCTTGAGGTGGTGAAGGTGTTGTTAGATCACAATGCCGAAATGGATGCTGACTCTTGTGGTGAGTTTCAAATCGGTTCAATATTTCAATTTTGGGAGATTATTTCTAGTCTCCTCTATATTAGATGTAGAGCTGATGAAATTGAAAGTAGAGTTTAATCTATATGTACAGCTGATGAAGTTGATAGTTCATTCAAGTCTACAAGTACAGCTGATGAAGTTGAAAGTTAATTTCAATCTATAAGTACAACTGATGAAGTTGAGAGTTCATATAAATCTGTAAGTATAGCTGATGAAGTTGAAAATTTGTTTCCAGCAAGAAAGGGAGATAATTCATGTAAAAGGTATTCACTCTAAATTTTATTTCTAGGGGAAACCCCTATACTCACAGCCAGCTGTCTTGGACACGAGCACATTGTACAACACCTGATTGCCCGAGGAGATCTGATATCGAAAGAAGATGAAATCAATGCTCTAGAGCTTCTTGGTTCTACTTTTGCCGAGAAAAAGCAAGACACTGCCTTCAAGTATTGGAAACTAGCTATGCAGGAAAGGTGAGTTTTTGATGGGTTTTTGTAATTTCCTCTGAGGGTGAATATTAATTTATAAATGTCTTAATGATGAGCTTATATTAATTGTGTAGGTAAAATGAAATATTTCATAGGTGGTGCAAGCTAGGACTGGCATCAATACCAGACAATATTTCATAGCTGGTGACGTCACAGCAGGAGTGGCTGCTATTCTAATACTCAAGCAAAATTCAAAGTAAAACTCTCAAAAATATCTCTTTGCTTGTTATTTTAGAGACATACCACTTATCTGATCTAATGTACATAACTACAGGTACAGTTTGTTTACAATTGTTTTCGGGCTGCCAGTTTTGTCCTTAAATCTTTTAGAAACATTACATTACAGGAAAGTATATCATGATATATTTCAATATCAAAATGTTCTACTCATATCCTT
The DNA here is from genome assembly GCF_036898095.1 of Palaemon carinicauda. Lineage (NCBI taxonomy): Eukaryota > Metazoa > Arthropoda > Malacostraca > Decapoda > Palaemonidae > Palaemon > Palaemon carinicauda. The sequence goes on from NC_090757.1 coordinate 73,732,374, forward strand.
CCAGATCCATTCATAATATTGTAATTGACCAAAATGAATATCAGACTCCTTTCAACCAATACTTCAAGGAAATCTCAACACCACTGCAATTAGAAAAACTTCAGGGCAACACATCTGCAATTGATACACATTCCTTACTAGTGAAGATGAGAGTACTGGGGCTGGTGCATCGCGCTACAATCGATGCCATAAAAGGCAAAGGGGAAGAGTTCGCAGCTAACGGCCAGCTGAAGGAGTGCTTTGTCCTGTGGATGTACACCTTGGAGACACATCAAAGAATTCTGGATGTTTTAAATCCTAAGCGATTTTTTTTCCTCATGTCTCTGACTAACTTATTCCTTGACAAGGTCTTCACACAACCCTTACTCTCTAACATTTTGTTATATTTTGAAGAATCTATGAAACTGTTTGAAAACTGTACCCAAGAAATTATAGTAGGTATTTCAAGGACGCAGAGGATTCCAGGAGTCAAGAAAACTTTGGGTTTCTATTATCTGGACCGGATCATTCCTGTAGCAATGCATTTAATGTTGTTGTTGACAAGACTGAAGCCCATTCTCTTACCAGTCCAAATACACAGGGTGAAGGATGCTGTGCGCAAGTTAGTGAAATTGAATCCTATAGATTCCAAAGGTGTATCTTTAATGCACTTTTCATTGTTCACTTCTGTCTTTTGTCGCCCTGAAGGAGCTACAGTCTTCACCTTTCCTAGTTTGGAAGTTTTGAACCTCTTGTTGGAAGCTGGAGCCAATCCTTGTCCAAGGGATATTTTTGGTAACACACCTCTCCACACACTTGGCAAGCATAGGAAGGTTCCAGGCGATATGCTGGAAGCTCTCCTTAAAGCCGGGGCGCACTTGGATATGAAAAATGCACAGGGTCATAGTTTTGAGTCCCTGAGAGCTTCCCGAGGTCAGAAATTGCGTCAGCTGGTAAACCCTGTCCGTCACACATCTCTGCAGTGCCTGGCAGCAGCCAGCATTAGAAGACATGGCATCCCCTACAAAGGTGTCTTGGATAAGCAGCTTGAACGATTCGTTGATTTTCATTGATTCTTGTCAATAGCATATGCACCGAAAGCCTATCCAGCTCTTGTAATGCAATAATATTCTTAATCATACACAGAAAAACTGACTGTATGTTACCATTTTATAATATGTATGTTTTTCTTGGAATTGCATATAACAAAGAAATTATAGTTCTTTGCTGGTTTTAACCAGTCTTAAATCAAAGCGGTTACCTGGACCTTCACAAGTACCAAAGATACTTTTCTTCTTATTTACATAAAGAAAAAAAAATATGTATGATTCAGCTTATTTCTAATGCTTGTTTTCTAGTATTATCACTGTATATAATATTTTGAGTTTTTTTTTCTCTTTTTTTTGAGATGTGTAACGATGAATAGGAATGTGTTTTTTTTCCAAAAAGCTTTCTATCTTTTTTATTCACAATTATAGGCATACTGTGATGTATAAGCTTTAATTGATTTGATAAAAGGAATGTGAAAGAATTATTCTTACATGTAATTATCCTCTTAGACATCTGTTAATGATGCACATTTTATTTGCATTGTCTCTTATGCTATCTACGTAAAAAAATATAATAAGAATATTTATATAAATCTTTATAAAAGAATTTCAATAAAGATGCGAAAACTAAAATTATGACCAACTTGACCTCAGATTATATGCAATTGGACAGTGCAAGAGGAAACTAATAGGAATATGTGATGTTAGAACAATTATTTGAGAACAAGATAGATGAAACATATTCCCTTCAGTAGTTCAGATACATGATTATTTGCCTCTAATAATAGCACTCTGATTACTGACACCTTTGATACGTGTAGGTGATAAACTATGTAGTGATGCAAGTCCAAGCGTGCATCTAGTATGTGCGCCCATACCTATGCATATGTATATGACTATATAATCAACCATTATCCTTTCATAATCTAAGGATCTCTGAATTTTGAGAATTTTCACCTTTTCTTTATTAACTTTCTAATTTTTAGAATTTTTAACCTCTTTAGAATAATCTCAACAAATTAATCGTAATATTTATAGTTGATGTATCAAAGGAATTGAAATAACTTGATAGAGAAAGCATTTTGTCAAAACAGTGCTGTAGTCAATAAAGTATGAAGAAAATAAATAATCATCGTTCATTAAACCAAAGGATTATGTCTGAAAACCAAAAGAAGCTGAGGAAATATGAAGATTCCTGTAGGAAACACATTGACGCCACTAAGGCTAACGCCTTCACTGGAAATTATATTTTAGAGAAGCTCTGTCCCAAAAGTATATATATGGTATGCATTTATATATATGTATATATATACATAAATGTGTATATATATATATATATATATATATATATATATATATATATATATATATATATATATATACTGTATATATAGACCAAAAATTTCAATAGCAAACAATATGTTTCAATCAGAGACCAAGTACTGATACCAACTGTTAGAGCAATGTTGATCCCAGAACCGGATCCTATATATCTTGTTATGGATAAGAGCCCCATCCATAATTCTAAATTAGTAACAGATAGGTTAAACCAGAGTCAATATAGTTTGGGACTGTTCACGAGGCGGACTTTAAACATAGCTCCACCCCTTATGCAACGTCATTGGCGTCCATTGTTGCCAGGCTGCCACCTGAAGCCATACGCTTCCATTGTCATGAGCTACACCTTTAAACCTACATGCATATTATTTATGGATGATGCCTCCTTATTGCGCTCTTTTTGGTTGTAATAATGTCAGAACTAACTCAAAATGTAAAGGTTTAAGATATTTCAGGTTTCCTCGAGACAAATCAACACAGAAAGGCTGGTTAATTAGCTGCAGACGCCACGACGAAAGTTACATAAAACATGCCCGGGTTTGTTCCTTCCATTTACAACAAGAGAATTTTGGAGATGATGTAAAGTCCCAGATACGTGGAGTTCCTTTTAAATGTTTAAAGATTACAGCTGTGCCATCAATTCATTGTTGCTATTGTTCATGACCTATGACATGAGAATATGGAAGCATTTTCATATAAACCTAATCAACTCGAATAGAATTTCATTTGAAAAACACAACAGAAAATAATGGATATCTGTTTTTGCAGATGCACCTCATATGCTTAAGTTATTAAGCATATATATATATATATATATATATATATATATATATATATATATATATATATATATATATATATATATATATATGTGTGTGTGTGTGTGTGTGTGTGTGTGTGTGCGTGTGTGTGTATTCATATATCTCACACCATAAGATGGATTGAACGTATAAAAACTAAAGACTCCTATGTTAATTCAATGAAGAAAATCGGCCAAACACCTCCAATAACGTCACGGCATTAGCTCCGCCCCCACCGCCTGAGTTGAACAGACCTTATCTGTATTGACTCTGGGTTAAACAATCACCCTGGGATTATTAGGATCGAATGGCCTACTAAATCACCTGATTTAAATCCAAAGAAAATCTTTGGGCAAACATAGTAAGCCATTGGGATACTATTAACGTCAAGAATAAGAATTTTTTAATTAGGCATGCAAAATCAGTGTGGGAATTATGTAGGCCTATATGTTCTGTAAACTATTGTGAGAATCTCGTTGGATCTATGGAAAGAAATACTAATTGTCGAATTGCAAAGGAATACCAAGCCTTTAATTGCAAAGAAGTAAAAACCTTCAATTGCACAGAAGTACCAAACCTTCAATTTCAAAAAAGTACCAATTGTTAAATTGCAAAGGAATACTAAACCTTCAATCGCAAAGAAGTAAAAACATTCAATTGCAAAGAAGTACCAAACCTTCAATAGCAAAATAGCACCAAATGCTAAATTGCAAAAGGATACAAGACCTTCAAATGCAAAGAAAAAAATACCAAACCTTCATTTGTAAAAAGTAACATAAGTTAAATTGCAAAGGAATACCAAACCTTCAATTACAAAGATGTACCAAAACCCCCAATTGTAAAAAGTACCAAACCTACAATTGCAAAGGAGTATCAAACCTTCAATTGCAAAGAAGTACCAAACCTTTAATTGCAAAAAAGTACCAAATGTTAAATTGCAAACGAATACAGAAATTCCAATTGCAAAGAAGTAAAAACCTTCAATTGGAAACAAGTATCAAACATTAAATTGCAAAAGATTACCGATCCATGAATCGAAAAGAAGTACCAAACCTCCAATTGCAAAGAAATACAAAACCTTCAATGGCATAAAAGTAACAACTGTTGAATTGAACAGAATACCAAACCTTCAATTGCAAAGAATTACCAACCGTTGAACTGCATAGGAGTAACGAACCTTAAATTGCAAAGAAGTACCAAATCTTCAATTGCAAGGAATGTCACACCTTCAATTGCAAAGAAGTGCCAACCCTTCGATTGCAAAAGAATACCGAACCTTCAATTGCAAAGAAGTACCAAATGTTGAATTACAAAGAAGTAACAAACGTCAAATTGCAAAACAACGTAAAACCTTAAACTGCAAAGAATGGAATATCAAACCTTCAATTGCAAAGGAGTACCAAACCTCCAATTGCAAAGAAGTACAAATCTTTCAATTGCAAAGGTACCAAACTTTCAATTGCCAATGAGTACGAAACTTTAAATTGCAAAGAAGTACCAAACTTATATATATATATATATATATATATATATATATATATATATATATATATATATATATATATATATATATATATATATATACACTTTTATATATATATATATATATATATATATATAATATACACTTTCTTATATATATATATATATATATATATATATATATATATATATATATATATATATATATATCAAATAAGCCATATATATTTTTGATACATTAATGTCTGGATTCTCTTAACGACCTCGGGATCAGAGCGGCAGGCGAAATCTCACAAACACAAGAGCTTGTGACCGTCCGGGAATCGAACCCTGGTCCGGCAAGCTTGTATAAACAGTGACTACCACTTGGCCACGAAGAATCCAGACATTAATGTATCAAAAGTATATATGGCTTATTTGAATGTGAAAAACGCATCTAAATGTGCAAAATTTATCGTTATATATATATAAATATATATATATATATATATATATATATATATATATATATATATATATATATATATATATATATATATATATATATATATATATATATATATATATATATATATATATATCATCTCTTCTTATGCCTATCAACACAAAGAGTTTCAGTTGAATTTCACCAATCGCCTCTATCTTAAGCTTTTAAATCAAAGCTTCTCCATTCATCATCTCCTATTGCACACTTCATAGTTCCCAGCCATGTAGGCCTGGGTCTTCCTATTCTTTCTAGTGCCCTTTGGAGCCCAGATGATGCTTGGGGAACTAATCTCTCTTGGGGAGTGCGAAGACCATGCCCAACCCATCTTCATCTACCCCTCGCCATGATCTCATCCACATATGGCACTCAAGCAATCCCTCAATTTTTCAGTAGTAAATAGACGTCAAACTTAATTTACACATACACACATACACACACACACACACACACACACACACATATATATATATATATATATATATATATATATATATATATATATATATATATATATATATATATATATATATATATATATATATATATATATATATTACAGTATAGATGTCTTAATATATTCCCCATAAAAGATGGAATAGAACTTATAGGAATAACTCCAACAATTTGGTAAATGAAATGTTGATGATGACAGAGCAGATAGAAAAGGATGTACAAACAGAGAGCGAAAATATTATTTAATCATTCTCTTATAACCAATAGTCCCGGTACAATTTCATGAATGTCTGAATACTTTTGACCTCCCATAGAAGCGTCAATATAGATTTATGTTGAGCGGAGTTTAGCGTAGCGTGAAACAGGGGGTGTTTTGGTCCACGATGTGAGAACAGCCCCGAGTTGAGTGTGGTCGCTACGCTCTTGACATAGCCCAAGACACAGGACATCAGGATATGTGAGTTGGAAAAAAAAAGGTTAGCAGAAAACATACTAAGGGGAGCTCCAGGCACCCGACGAGTATGTCCCTGAAAAGGGAGAAGGCTTTGTAGGTGTTATAAGAATAAAGATTTCTATCAAAGAATATGGAAGATGTTATGTATCTTAAGTCCGTAGACATTAATCCTATATTTTATCAAAAGTTTTGATAACTAAATGTTTTACTTTAGACGAAAATAATATTGATTATATCCATAGATATTTGTTTTTATAAATTAAAATTTGTACGAAATTATATGTTCAAAGAAGGGAAGGAAATCTTGTATCAACCACTTCCAAGCGAATTTTTCTCGGAGTTCCAAAAAAAATCTTGAAGAACTGGTCTGGAGACAAAGCGGAATTAAAGAATTTTATTGGAAATTATGGTTTTCAATTCGATTTAGTTAAATATTCATTAAAATAACAATTGGGAATCATTTAGGAAATGATTTAGTTTTTTTTTTTATTGTGGAAGTAATTCTAGTTTCTAAAATAAGTGTTGGAAAATTCTGTGATGTTTAATTTCTCATAAATTTACATAATAATATCAGAAATATTGAGTTGAAAGAAATTCTCTGACTTGAACGTTCCAAAATCTTCTCCGCCTTCAGGGATATGTTATGATGATTAAAAACTTTTTACTGCGTTTCACTCTACCTTGAGGCATCAGTGACTCTGGCAGTTATGACGCCTCCTAGTGTCAATGACCTTTGTAGTTGCGACGCTAGGCAATCTAATCAATCTTTCAATGCCAATACAAACCCCGATATAGGGTCTCTCTCTCTCTCTCTCTCTCTCTCTCTCTCTCTCTCTCTCTCTCTCTCTCTCTCTCTCTCTCTCTCTCTCTCTCTCAGTGGAGTATATTGTTCCTAGAATAATTCATATCTCCAAATTAAAATACAGGGATTGATATGAAACATACTTTTTCTGCTCCTGCCAAACTCCATGGGAATATCTATAATTGAAAAGTCACAGCAAGCATGTAGCCTTCTTAAATATACTGCTAAACAATATCCGTCCCGAGTTGCAGCTAGTTATAATTATCATTATCATTATTATTATTATTTCATTATGATTGTTAATGTTATTATCATACCGTGGTTGGGAAGGCAGGATGCTTTAAAGCCAAGAGTACCAACAGGGAAAAAATAGCCCCGGGAGGAAAATAAATAAGGAAACAGATAAACTATGAAAGATGTAATGAAAAATTGAAATAGAATATTTTAAGAACAGTAACTTCATTAAAACAGCCCTTTCACACATGAATTATAAAAAGAGACTAAAATCAGCCTGTTCAACATAAAAAACATTTGCTGCAAGTTTTAAATTTTTGAAATTCCACCGATTCGACTATCTGATTAGGAAGATCATTCCACAACTTGGTCATTATGGGAAAGTATCATTACACATTAAGTGTGAGAATCCGACGTTTTCCAGTAGGTTACTAAGACTATAAGTTTAGTATATATCATTCCAATAAGATTTAATCATCATTTAACTGATTCTAATTGTTCCTGGTTGTATTTAGTGATTTTGCTTAAGAGGAACATATGTGTGATTGAACATTTAGGTTTATATTTCTGATATACAACACACTACCTATTTCCCTTCTCTTCATTTTCTGTATTCTGGGAATTCCTTCAATACCAACATGCGGGCACACTTAAAGGCTCCAACACGGTCTTACTTCACACTTTGACTATGTTCATACAGTTTCCTTGCTAATAAGGATTGGCTGACCGCTATAAGCAAACAACATCTTCCAATAGCTTCACGAGTAATATAGAGCGTTTGGATCATTAAAATTCTGCTCTAATTGGTTGCACGACATCTCATACTACAGGATTGTCTGAAGACGCAACTATTTATAAATGAAAGGTTGAAGGTGTCTGGTTTCAGTTCCAGGTTTATCAGAATAAATACTCGCCAGAACGTCAGTTGGGTAAGCCAAACCTTTCCCTGTGGGGTTCAAACGCAGCCGGGGCCTCCCCAGAAAACAGATGAAACTCACAGATTCGGGTGGGATTCGATCTGCTGCTATGTGAATGCTAGGCGAATGCGTTACCACTATATTATTTAAGTTATTAAACAGAGCGATGAAGAGATGAAGTCCTTCCCTGTTTGTTTCCTACGCAAAAAAAAATACTTTTTTCCATATTTGCATAAACCTGATTAATTGTTCTTAATCCAGCCATGCTAAATCTTTGCAGGAATAAACGTTGTATTGAACATACGCTGTAATGAGAAGATGTATGATAAAGTCACTACAGTATTTTAGGTTAATTGCTTATTAGAGTCATAGCTAATAATAATGGGCCTGAATGAATAGTTAATGGGGACAATCCTTTGCCTCGAGTACCAAGAATATTAAAACTTCGTTAAATTGATCGTTACAGTTACCGTTCCCGTTACGGTTACATGATCTGTTATTAATGTTATTTTGTGATGTTGTTCTCATTTATATCTTCAATATTTTTACATTTATTAAGATTCCTACCAGCTACATGAGTTTTTTTTTTTTTTTTTCAAATCTTGTTTGTCAATTCGTTATGTAAATAGGATTATCATGACTCAACTAATTCTGTTCCCAGTAAATTTTGTTGCAAGTAAATTTTGTTCAAAGTAAATTTTGCTCCAAGAACATTTTGTTTCGAGTAAATTTTTTCCAAGTAAATTTTACTCCAAGTAAATTTTTGTCCGAGTAAATTTGGTTACAAGTAAATTTTGTCCAAGTAAATTTTGTTTCAAGTAAATTTTGTTCTAAGTAAATTTTGTTTCAAGTGAATTTTGTTCAAAGTAAATTCTGTTCCAAGTAAATTTTGTTCAAAGTAAGTTTTGTTTCAAGAAAATTTTGATCAAAGTATATTTTGTTCAAAGTAAGTTTTGTTTCAAGAAAATTTTGATCCAAGTATATTTTGTTTCAAGTAAATTTTGTTTCAAGTAAATTTTGCTTCATGTAAATTTTATTTCAAGTAAATTTTATTCCAAGTAAATTTTTTTCCAAGTAAATTTTGTTCAAAGTAAGTTTTGCTTCAAGTAAATTTTGATCAAAGTAAATTTTGTTTCAAGTAAATTTTGTTTCAAGTAAATTTTGTTTCAAGTAAATTTTGTTCAAAGAAAATTTTGTTTCAGGTAAAATTTGTTCAAAGTAAATTTTGTTTCAAGTAAATTTTGTTCAAATTAAATTTTGTTCCAAGTAAATTTTGTTTCAAGTAAATTTTGTAAAGTAAATTTTGTTCCAAGTAAATTTTGTAAAGTAAATTTTGTTCCAAGTAAATTTTTTTCCAAGTAAATTTGGTTTCATATAGATTTTGTCCAAGTAAATTTTGTTTCAAGTAAGTTTTGTTCTAAGTAAATTTTGTTTCAAGTAAATATTGTTCAAAGTAAATTTTGTTTCAGGAAATTTTGCTCCAAGTAAATTCTGTTCCAAGTAAATTTTGTTCAAACTAAGTTTTGTTTCAAGTAAATTTTGTTCAAATTATATTTTGTTTAAAGTAAATTTTGTTCAAAGTAAATTTTGTTCGAAGTAAATTTTGTTTCAAGTAAATTTTGTTTCAAGTAAATTTTGTTCAAAGTAAATTTTGTTTCAAGTAAATTTTATTCAAAATATATTTTGTTTCAAGTAAATTTTGTTCAAAGTAAATTTAGCTCCAAGTAATTTTTTTTTCAAGTAAATTTTGTTCCAAGTAAATTTTATTCAAAGTAAATTTGGTTTCAAGTAAATTTAGTTCAAAGTCAATTTTGTTCCAAGTAAATCTTGTTCAAAGTAAATTTTGTTTCAAGTAAATTTTGTTTCAAGTAAATTTTGTTTCAAGTAAATTTTGTTTCAATAAATTTTGTTCAAAGTAATTTTTTTTTCAAGTAAATTTTGTTCAAAGTAAATTTTGTTCAAAGTAAATTTTGCTCTAAGTAAATTCCGTTTCAGGTAAATTTTGTTCAAAGTAAATTTTGTTCAAAATAAATTTTGTTTCAAGTAATTTTTATTCAAAGTATATTTTGTTTCAAGTAAATTTTGTTTAAAGTAAATTTTGCTCCAAGTAATTTTTGTTTCAAGTAAATTATGTTCAAAGTAAATTTTTTTTCAAGTAAATTTTGTTCAAAGTAAATTTTGTTCCAAGTAAATTTTGTTCCAAGTAAATTTTGTTCAAGGTAATTTTTTTTTTCAAGTAAATTTTGTTACAAGCAAATTTTGTTCAAAGTAAATTTTTAGGCTCAGGCTATGTCGTCCTGATGGAAGTTCCTAAAGGGTAGCTTCCCAGGGTATATTTGACTACAGTGATATTCCCAGAGAATTTTACCTTAAGGTATCCAGAATTCTAACTCCTGGAGCGAATATCCTTAAATAAATCTAACAGGCATATCGCATAATATCTAAGGACGTATTCTTGACACGCCACATTGCTATCTTCACCCCGAACATTATCAGCGCTTTGAGGGGTTACAGTGACAAGAATCTAAAAACGAGAATTAAATGAGAGCCTATCATAGGGTATTTCTCCTATTCCATTTCCAGCGTGTATCTGTTGAAGGCGGCAGCGCCATCTTTATTCCTTTTCATGTAGCTCTACTACTCAGTGTTTTCCCTTGTGATCTCTTGTAATTTTGGATATCATTCAACATTATGATGCTTTCTCCGGCCCCTTCTGCCTCTGGAAAGTTGAGTATTATCTTTACTTTGTATGAATGTAAGCTCTTGTCATTTTGAATTAAATCAAAAGTGATATTAACGTAAACAAGAACTGTTGCGTACCGGAGGCATCCTGGATGCTGTCGCTCGCTATGTATGGGTCATTTAGTTAGCCAGAGCAACGTTCCCGAATATTATGCTTTAATAAATCTAGCTATTTAGCTCCTCTAGGAATTCTTATATGATGCCTTTAGTTTTCAGTTCGGCGATTTAGGTAACCGATCTTGCCATTCGCGAGGCTTAGTAGCCTAGGCGTCTGGCCCTAGTACTTTCATGCATGATATAAGTTTTCCGAGTGTTATGTTATTGAAGCTATAGGCATATATTTTATACATGTAAGATATTGTTGAATTTTGTTCTCCGAGATTGTATACGAGAGAGTTTCGGTGATTTAGGTAATCGATTCTCACCGCACCTAGGCTAGTAGCCTATGGGGCTTTGTAAACTTTCACACACATCCCCGGTTGTTCTTTTCTCCTCCGGAGACTAAGTTTAATCCCTTTCTCCCTCTGAGTAAGCCTTCGGCTTAGTCCTAGTGTTTCTATCTGAATAATATTCAGGTATAACTATACTAGGATATGTCTGTCCTGACCCGCTAACCAGAGCGACTGGTTTTTGGGTTTGGGGTAGAACATTAGAGTTCTAGTCTGTAGTCTGCGTCTTTCTAGCGTAGAGAATGAGTTTCCTTTGCTAGGTTAGGTGCAGACAGAGAAGGCTTTGCTTCCCTAGCCCACATTTGAAGGATTCTATACGAGATGATTCCTTCTACTAGTGGGCTAGAAGACTGTCGTGTGTTGTTATTCTTGGGCTGGCGTATGAGTTTTATCCGTTGCCTGGCGAAATAACTACACTTAACTTTGTTCCGGTATGGAGGAGGATAGCAAGTATTGCCAACCTTCCTTCCTAATAGACAAACTCTAGGTTAGGATGAGTTTTCTTAACTGCTGAGTGTGTCTCATACTAGAACGAAGTTTACAGGACTCTTATCCCGTTCCCCCTCTCTTTTTTAGTGATGGCCTAGCCATCAAATCTCTTGGCCGCAATCCTACTTCTGTACCTAGTGTAGGTTAGGATGGGGGACCGGCTCAGCTCTCTGCCGGCCTGCAATAATGTGCCAGCCGGCAGAGACCCTTTTTCTTCTGCAGAGGGAACCCAAGACCTCCCTTGGTCTCCCTTCCGTTTCTGCTGGTAGAGCCCGGCAGGCTATGGATATATAGGAAGCCTGAATGCTACATTCTCCCCTTCCATATGTTCACTCTTTATGGACGAAGGTTGTATGGCAATGCCGCCTTATAACCTTACATCCATACTGTTTCTCTAGCTAGTGTATTGTATTCCTAGCCCAGCAGCCGGGTAGGTAGAGGTTCTCTGGTTCGTAGGTACTGCCGGCCGGCATGGGTATCGCTACCTTTGCCCGCCGGCAGTAAAAACACATCCCAACATCTGCCGGCCAGTCGGGTGCTAGTGTTTTCAGTTGCCGGCCGGCAGTGATTGCCAGCCGGCACACATTTGCAAACCAGTGACCTGCCGCCTATCAGTTAAAGGTAGCATACCTTTGAACTATACAGGGGTAAATGCGGCCGGCACGACAGCATGCGATGTACAGTAGTTACTATATTTGTGGTGTAGTACACACTGCATTAATAAAACTACAGGACAGAGTTTTTTGTAACACTAAAGTTCTTCCAACATACTTAATGTTATCTTGTATACCTTTTTGTTGAGACCGTACAATATATAGAAACTGAGTTCGTTCTGTATTCATTCTATCCCGTATAATAAAACGTTATTTCAAGGTGTGAGCTACACCTTAACTTTCCGCTTAGGAAAATATATAAGGTATTCTAGAATAAGAATTAACCTTAGTTTTAATATCTTGGGAGGTTACAGCAATTGGCTGGGCAGGAAATACAAGTATGTGTCTTTCCTTCTTTCCTTTCTAGCTTTACTGTATAAGCTACATGTATTAATAATAAGTGAAAAGCCTTCACTTGATACTCATGGATTTTCTTCTCTTTACAGGAGGACCATCCGAAGTGTGAGAGTATGTTCTGCAATGTCCGCAGCAAGAACTTCTGTGGACATGAGTTATGCAGGAGGCACGCAGCATGCGCAGCCTCCAAAGGTGATCTCCAGTATTGGGACCCTCAGGTATGTATCATATGTACTTACCTGATTACCGAGGCATTTGACACCCCTAAGTCGGCGGAGTCAAGGGATGCTGCTAGGGAAAAGTTGCGAACCTGGGTGAGTGGTTTTCAGAAAAAAACTACAGGCCCCTACCTTCCAAACGAAAAGATGAGGGCCTACTTTTTTCTTAAGGCATCGGCTGATGCAGTCATTCCTCAACCTCAGGAGGAGATACCAACTGTCCAGAATCCGGTAGATTCTCAAGTCTCAGCCGCCCTTCAAGACATCCAATTGGACGATAGGATGTCAGAAGTGTCGGATTATACAGAGAAGGACCTTCTGGGAAAAGGTCAGGAGGAGGAGCTGACCCAGGCTCCAGAAATAGAAGAGGGAGAAATCGACGAGGTGTCGGTTACATCGGTTCCGGCCCCGGAATCTGTTCCCTCTACATCGTCTCCTATCCCAGGTGATCTGGGGAGGACTCTTTCTTCTATTGTTGAGATGATTCAACAAATACAAAAGAAGAATGAGGAAAAGGAAGCTGTGATGAAACTGGAGATACGTAGACTCGCAGCATCACGTGGGCCCCAGAAGCGACTCAACGTGAAGGATCTTCCTTTGTGCTCGGATACCAACCGGGGAGATTGTTATATCAGAGAAGTTGGGCTAAATTCCCCTGGAAGATGTGGAATTTTGGCCCAACAAAGACTCTTACCCGGACTGCTATGTCCGTCTTAGGAAGGAGCCAGCCTCAAAGGAGGAGACGGAGCCGAAGGAGGTCATAGTCCTTGACCATAGTAGGGCACAGGCGTTACTAGCGAGCTCGATGAAAGAGAGGGGCTTCACGAACTCAAAGGAGCCAGCCTTGAGTAAGAAGCTTCCCTCCTTTGTGGCCTCTCCAACCAGAGCCTTTCCCTTCATGGAAAAGGGATATAAGGCAGCCTTGAAGGCGGCGGAGGCAGGGAAACCATGCCCCTCCTTGGAGGAATGCAAGCCGTTATCCCTGACCTTACCCTTGGACCAAAAAGACTGGAAGGACGTCCACTTTACCTTCTCAGTCGGGAAGCTGGAAGCTGATATTGCCGAACGTCAGTTTGGTGAGGAATTTCCAAAGCTGTCGGAGTTTCTCTTGCGCAGAGAGCAAGAGACGAAAGAAAGTCTTGCGGCATCAATTTCATTGCAAACGACATTGGAAACAATGGCAAGTGACCCCAAGAACCAGGACATGTTCATGATAGTGGCCAAAACCCATCTGGCCACAGTTACGAAGGATCTCTATAGCTTTATTAAAGCTAGGAGAGCCTGTAGAGAGTTCGTGTTAGCCTCGGCTGCGGTGAGGCACGAACCGAGGAAGCTGATTTCCTCTTGCATCTGGGGTAAGGACCTCTTTCCCAACGAAGTGGTTAAAGAGGTAGTAGACAAGGTCGCCACGGAGAATAGGAACCTTCTCAAAAAGTGGGGCTAAAATCTTAAGAGAAAGTCTTCTCCGGATGAGGGTCCCCAACCCAAGAAGAAGACAAAAAGACCTAGGCTATCCTCTCGGCTGGCTAAGCCCTACTGACAGCAACAGCAGCAACTTCCTGCGAACGCGGTGCCTCAGATAGTGGCAAAACCTCCAACCACGTACCAGTTGGTACCTCAACAAGTGGCGACATAGTCGCCGGTTTTTAACCCACCTTTTGAAAAGCAGACTTCTTCCTTTCGCTCAAAAGCTAGAGGAACAGTCAGAGGTTATTCTAGACGCCCTTCAAGGGGAAGGGGATTCAGGTCTATCTTCATAGAACTTCAGACTTTAAGGGAGGACATCTGTTCAGAGGAAAAACCTCGGGTTCAAATTTATCTCTGAAACAACTACGGGCGAAACTCACCTATGTTATTCGCAGAGCGGATCCAGACAGTACACCCGCAAGTCATGATCCGAGGAGAGTTGCCTCTTCCATAAAATTTCCTTAATTATATGGACTTTGAACATCTTCGTTCGTACACCGGCTGGTAGTCATCCAAGGTGTTCTTTATGCACTATGCGAAGCAAGTGGAGCAACTCAAGAGGTCTGTGGTAGCAGCAGGTAGAATTCTTAAACCTGCTGTTTAAATTTGCGAGGAACAGTGAAATTAATTTGGGACGATTAATTAAGAGGGTGGGTGTAGTCACAGACTGTTACTACACACTGAGTGATAGGCCACTAACGTGTCCTTACGAACTGTTCTATTGATTTTGGTGAACTAAAAGCATAATACGGACACTTGTGCCAAGCGTTTCTTACGCTAGTGGAAATAAACAGCAATACAGACTGTATGAATATTATTAATAATTCGATTAAAGTGGCAAATCTGTTTCCTTTTAGACGAAACAATATTTTCTGTTTACTGTTTTCTTTATGCTTTGATGGATATCATCCACATTTTATAAATTTTATAAATGTTGACTGATATATGTTTATTAAATTTTTAATAAACTAGTTCTTATTCGCCCACACTCATTTTATTAGAAATGTACTGAGCATTAAGTTTAAAATATGGATAATTTCGACATGGAATGTCTTCTAAGATTGTTCCTTTCTTCAAGCAAATATCCACTTGCTTTAACCCTTCCTTAGGAAGGATTAACGTTGTACCCTAAGGGGATGGCGGTAGAGATGCAAAATTTGTTCCTATACGGATACAACTGTTATCCGATAGTTTAATAAGAGTAGACACACTAGGGGAGATGTCAGGAATTCATACTGACATTAGTGACTCTTAAACAAAATTTGCTTTATAATGTATAGGGCGAGACCACTATTCAAGCTTGTCATTTTGTCATCCATAGTTAATATGTACTCCTCGAGACTTTTTCCAGAGTCTAGTACGACTCTTCCCTGTAGGGGGCAGGAAGCACTAACATAATTCATACTTAGATGAAATGATATATGATGGTAACATCATAGGTCTCTAGGTCTAGACGGACCAGGAAAATACTTTCTTGAGGGCACGGCACCGGTTGAGAATCCACAGATACAGTAATGTTCTGGTAAACTTCCATCAGGACGACATGGCCTGACCCCAAAAAACGGATTTTGAGCGAAGCGAAAAATCTATTTTTGGGTGAGGTAGTTATGTCGTCCTGATGGACCCGCCCTTCCTTTTATTGTAAAAAGGGCTTATTGACCCCTCCCTATAATACAGTATCTGTAGCACCTTGTGTATCGCTACAAGGAATAAAGATGGTGCTGCCGCCTTCGTCAAATACACACTGGAAATGGAATAGGAGAGATACCCTATGATCGGCTGTCATTTCATTCTCGTTTTTAGATTCTTGTCACTGTAACCCCTCAAAGCGTTAATACTGTTCGGGGTGAAGATAGCTATGAGGCGTGTCAAGAATACGTTCTCTGATATTATACGATATCCCTGTTAGATTTATTTAGGGATATTCGCTCCAGGAGTTAGAATTCTGGATACCTTAAGGTAAAATTCTCTGGGAATATCACTGTAGTCAAATATACACTAGGAAGCTACCCTTTAGGAACTTCCATCAGGACGACAAGGCTACCTCACCCAAAAATAGATTTTTCACTTCGCTCAAAATCCATTTTAGTTTCAAGTAAATTCTGTTTAAAGTAAATTTTGCTCCAAGAGAATTTTGTTTCAAGTAATTTTTGTTTGAAGTAAATTTTGTTCAAAGTAAATTTTGTTTCAAGTAAATTTTGTTCAAAGTAAATTTTTTTCCAAGTAAATCTTGTTTCAAGTAAATTTCGTTCCAAGAAAATTTTGTTCAAAGTAAATTTTGTTTCAAGTAGATTTTGTTCAAAGTAAATCTTTTTCAAGTAAACTTATTTCAAAGTAAATTTTTTTTCAATTAAATTTTGTTCAAAGTAAATTTTGTTCCAAGAAAAATTTATTTCAAGTAAATATTGTTCCAAGAAAATTTTGTTCTAAGTAGATTTTTGTCCAATTAAATTTTGTTACATGTAAATTCTGTTTCAAGTACATTTTATTTCAAGTAAATTTTGTTCTAAGTAAATTATATTTTAAGTGAATATTGTTCTTATTAGATTTTGTTCTTATGTGTTTCAAAGCTTAATATTCCATTACATAGAATGAATATGAATGAGGTCGACAAAAGTAAACGTTTTCTTTAACGAAATTTTGCTTAGTAAAATCTTTTGACTTTTTTTCTTAGTTTGTATACAGGTAAGAGGTAAATGACAGACGAAGACATATTTATAATATATTTTGTGAAAACTCGATATAGAAAAAGGCATTTCGACATCTACCTGTCTTCAGTTTACAAGTCTCAATCTATCTTTTGTTCCCGTTCGATTACAACAGTTTCCTTTTGCAAAAACTTTTAACTTTTTCACGTGTCTTTGAAGCTTCTTCTCACGATTACTAATGAGCCTCGAGTCATATACGTTTACACAACGCTATTTAGATATCTTTAACAGATTTTTTCTCTCTAATTATTGAATTAATTGCCTTTAAAATTGTTGTAGTTTAAAGAAATATTTACCCTTATATAGTAATTTTTTTAACGATTTATCAATAGAAATCTGCGACATTAATCGAGATAACTAAAATATTTAAAGGGGATAGTCATATTACTGATATGATTTGATACTGATATTTCTAATTTAATCGGATATAAAACGTCATTGAAAGATATGTCATGAAAATAAAAGTCAGATTGAAAATGAAATGACCAGAAGTGCGGGATATTGTTAAGTAAATATATTATTTATAACTCCAAAAAGATGTCTTTCTGCCGATGAATAAAAGGAATAAAGGGTCCTAGTTTATGTTCTCACAACCATAAACAAATGGCTTTGAATATTGAGATGATATCTCTATTCGTGAGTGATTACCTTATTATTATTATCATTATTATTATTATTATTAGTAGTAGTAGTAGTAGTAGTAGTAGTAGTAGTAGTAGTAGTAGTAGTAGTAGTAGTTCGGAATTACTAAATGAGCGAATGACTATCTTATACATAAAACCATTAACTGAAAATCGTTTAAAAAGGCAATTGGTGCAATAATTTTCGAAAGTATCCTTTCTCACTCTTTACTTTTAAGAACCCCAGGTTTCTTCCATTCTCTCTATTCGCGTTTTTCCAGAACGAAAGTTGATTCGTTATAGGATCTCTTAATGGACGGCCAAAGTTCTGTCGTGTTTTGGGAGGCAAAAATAACTTTCTCGTAAACCTGCAGGAAAATGGCGATTTTTTTTTTTTTTTTTTATAAAAACTTAGATCTATGGAGTTTAATACACTTCCACGACAATTCTTGGGATGTGTGTTGTAGGTTTTAGGTTTACGAAAAACACACAATCAAAGAGAGTTATGACGTAGTAGTGACGCGTATGCTATTGGTTAACGAATAGGATAAACAAAAGTTAATTTTTATGATATTATTAATATATATATATATATATATATATATATATATATATATATATATATATATATATATATATATATACATATATATATATATATATATATATATATATATATATATATATATATATATATATATATATATATATATATATATATATATATATATATATATATATATATCTCATTTCATAAGGAATGACCATCATAAATTAATGTAGTATTCAAATTTCCCTGCTAGATTAAAGATTGTATTTTTAGTAAAGCTATAAAAATCTAGAATTACCAGGAACATTCCAGTATAATTTAGACAGTAATATGAATACCCACGCAGTGACATTCCCCATAAAAGATATTATTAAAAAGAAGAAATTTTGTCAAATCTAAATATCACTTCTGTTTGTAATGAAATATAACATTATACACTTTTTTTTTTTCTTTTTAAATCGTCATTTGTATTTTGTTGTCAAAGACAAGTGGTTTTACTCATTTTTATGCGTCTTTTTATTTCATAGGCTTTATAAATTATCTAAAGAAACGAAAGACATTATCTATGGAAACGTTTGTTAGTGATTTCAGTATCGTTGATTTTGTTGCACAGAATGTAAAGCTTCAAATTCATTCGATAAAATAAGCACAAATATTCCAAAATAATTCATAAACATCATGAAAGTTTAAATGAGCTACACTGTTGAAAATATTCCGTGAAAATACAATTAAAATCTTGGAATAAATGTTGCCAGGCAATTGCTGTTCTAAGAACGGGGATTTGTATGCAAAGGAGTGATATCACGGTCACCAAGCCGTAAACGATAATAACAAAGTAGGGTAAAAATACTGGTCGCCTGTATTTTACCGAAATACGACTGACAACAGTATATTTTTACAGAAATTCTCCGATTAAAATTACTGGGTTTTTTTTTAAGGCGCGTCGAAATATGAGCTCAAATTATTCCGGTAAACTCCAATGAAATATCATTGAAAGCAAATATTTTCTTCATAAGTTACACATAAAAAACGGTAGAAATAAACGACCTCGTAAGTAAAAGGTCTAACGATTTATTAGACATATTTTCCTAATGCTTGATTTATGAATGCGGTCTCTCCTGAGGACTTATGAATTATTCATGTTTAACAATGAAATATGATGGATAGAAATAGTACGAAAGAAAATCAATAGATAAAACTGAAGTAAAGAAATATGAATGTAATTTGTCTTGGAATGTTACACATGATTTATTTTGGAAGAAAAATGTCACTTTACATAAATGAGAATGATCACGGTGATGCAAAGGGACCATTGCACTTGAGAAATAAAATCGATTTAACTAGGTGTTACGGTACCTCGTACCAATGAGCAACTCTATTTCTTTAATTTCTTTTGAATTGAATCATTTGACTTTTTCAAAATATTTCGGTTTATACCATCGCCTTCCCCGTCATCCAGGTTTCTTTGAAAATTCTATACGGGACATTCTTGTTCCAAGAAAAGTCCCTGTCTGCCGATCTATCAGACTAGGATTCGAGTTTCACTCAAGCTCGATAGTTTCTTGCAGTTGCAACCTCACTATCATTGTGAGCTAAGGATAAGGGTTTTGGGGAGCGTATAGGACTACTTGCTGAGTCATCACCAGCCTGGCCCTCCCTGGTCCTAGCTTGGGTGGAGAGTGGCCATGGATGTTGATCCAATGTATATATGGTTAGTCTCCAGGGTATTGTCACTGTCCCTTGCCTCTGCTATTCATGAGCGGCCTTTAAAAGCCTTTAAAGCCAGACTAGTACATTTTGTTTTTCAGTTAAAGTTTATTCTTTAACAGCTTTTTCTAGAACTCCATTTTCTTATAGCAAGTAAGCTTCCTTTTATAAAGTTTCATGTTTGAAATATATTTGTTTTCCATTCAGTTAGATCTTGGCTCTATCTACCTATATTCATCCATGTTCCTTCGCGTAATGACATAAATAAGGCCTTGTGTTCCACAGGCTATAAGTAAATGTAAGCCCGACCATCAGAATACTTGTAACCTAAACTTTTTACTTCATTATATATTAGAGAAGGAAAATCATAATATAAGCGACTCTATCACCACGTTAGGATAGTTTAAGGCAAGCTTCTAAGGATCTGTAAACATTCTTTAAAAAGTAACTGTGTCAATTCACTGTGATGCACATATTGATATATAGAGGACTGGCTGGTTTTAAATACTCCATAGTATACTAAACATTTTATCTTTTAGTCAGAATGTGCGATCATGTGTACCAATTTTGGACGATGAAAGTTGACACTGAAGGTGAACAATGTATTTAATACCTGTGTATTTGAAAAAAGATTTTTTTCTTTAAATTCCTATACCCATAATGAGCAATAACTTCTTTAAATTCCTATACCCATAATGGGCAAAAGCTTCTTTGAATTCCTATACCCATAATGGGTAATAACTTCTTTAGATTTCTATACCCATAATGGCCAATAACTTCTTTAAATTCCTATACCCATAATGGGCAAAACCTTCTGTGAATTCTTATACTTATAATGGGTAATAACATGGTATTAGGTAAACCAGATAATTAGCGGGCCCTGAGTGCACTTTTTGGAAAATAAAAAAAAATACATCTCTAAAAATGTCTTGGAAATGCCTCGTAATTGACGTAGTAAGAGGGCTTTTTCATATCTCCTTCATTTCTATCAGTGCCCTCTAAAATGTCAAGATGTCTCCTATTATTTGTATTGACCCGGCCAAGATATCTTCCATCCCTTTGAATGGTCAATACTAAAAGCATTTCTAATATTATTACTCTTACCGCATTTGCGAGATATGTTTAATACTTTCATATCACTAGAAGAATAAAACTTTAATTCTCAAAGTTGACCAGAACAGAGAATCATTCATTTACTTTATTGATAAATCATTTCGAATATTCCTATCCACTCCTGATTAGTAGTATATGTCTAGAATACTCATTTTAGAATTCAGCTGGAAAATAATTACATTACTAAGAATTGTTCGTCACGAAAAGGAGTCTTTTGTTCAATTTACTAAAAATATAAGAAGACTTTCATTCGTGTTTTTAGCCGTCACAAGAATATTCTTATTCAATTTCCTCTTAATTGTAAGTTTTTCCTTACTCCGATGACCAGCATAAGGAAAGTTCATTTGGTAGTCTGTAAAACTTGTCAATTTTTTTATATCATAAGATTTTTTATTCTACGAAAACAGATCTCCAAGGAAGAATGTTTTTTTTTTTTTTTTTTTTGTGTTTTTTTTAATCATAACTTGCTTCAAAACATTTTTCCCTTCTTGAGATTCTAAGAACTCTCCTCTTTCGGAAAGTAAAAACATTTGCATCCAGTTGATGAATTAATGAACGAAATGTAATGAAAAAGTGTACATGGGTACAAAGCGTAAAAAAAAATGATCTAAACATAATCCACAACTCGTACAGGAGAGCTCTCAAGATTTGAGTGTAACTACTCAACGATCTGGAATCTTAGTTATCAAAGGGCAGGACAGGCCTTTTGCAAGTCCCAAAACCTTGAAATAAGGTTCACTTCAAACGAGAGGTTTTTATCCACACGGAAAAATTTTCGCTCGTTAGGAGGTATGTCTTCACACAAGCGGATTTTACCTGAGCGGCCTCGTAGTATTCTAGAAGCTACTACATTGGAACTATGATGGTTAGCGGCTGATAAATCTCATTGCTCTTCATTTATCTTTAATCCACGTGGAGAAACCGCGCGGCATCAAATCACTCGTGTGAAGGGAGCCTAAGAGTCACCCGATTGCTCTCTATTTGAAGTAACCTCAAAGGTGCTTCCGACTTTCAGTCATGAAATGCAATACCTTTATTCAAACCGCAATAGGCATATCACTCTTCCGTATATTAGTAAAATTTCATTTAAAAAGTTTTCGCCTCATTTGCTTAGGAAGCCTGCTCATTAAATACAAAAGAAAAACTGCAGAGATTGTTACCATGCATTTCAAATGTATTACTTTTATAGTTACTCTTACAATTAGGTTAAAAACCATATCCGAAAAAAAGCTTTTATTGCATATAATGATTATTAACAAGGTCATATTTTCAAGTCCTTAACAGAATTTGACCTACATGAACAGCAAAATTTGAGTTCTTTTTATTTCCATTAAGTTTATTTTTTCGTAATTATCATTCGGAAGCAAATTAAATTCTATGGATATCTCTCTCAATAATTTCTTTTACTTAAAACCCATATTTAGGAAACCTGACATATATCTCTCTATAAAAGACTTGGCTTGAATAATATATATATATATATATATATATATATATATATATATATATATATATATATATATATATATATATATATATATATATATATATATATGTGTGTGTGTGTGTGTGTGTGTGTGTGCTACTTTTATAAGCACACATTGATTATGTGTTGTTTAAGATGTTAAGGCTGGATAACGAAGTACATCTTAATAGCTTTAAAAGTATTTATTCTCTAAAAACAAGAGAGTTAAACATCTCCATCATAGGAGTGGAGCTGGTTTGGTCTGATGACCAATTCTGGTGAAGTATAGATATGAACTGATTAAATTATCGATATCACAGATATCGTATGCTTAGTTGACGTAGCATTTTAAACACAATCTCGGAAGACACCTGCATCCGGTGACGTCACAAACTTTCACACACTGATGCATTGGTGTTGACGTTTAAGAAAAATGTTACATTGCCGAGGCTGCATAGTGCATCCTGTTTATGATTTTACATGACTACAGCAAATCTCACGGCTAGCATCTTCATCCAAAATGACATATTACGTCATGTGTTTTAAACATGTAATAACAATTATTTCATTTATTACATTAGCTCGGCTAGCTATCTCAATTTTTTCAAAAAAAACTTAACAACAAGCCAAAACATGTTTACTAGGTGTGACTGGACATATGTATTATTCTTTGTTTAACTTTAGCCATAAGCAAATGAGGACGAATGTCCAAATAGGCACATCAAAAATGATAACAATCATGCATATGAAAAGATATTACCAAAGCAAAGAAAAAAATGCATGATAAATACAGATCATATATATGGTACATTGCTAGCAAATGATTATATGGTACCAAAAAAAAAAAATACTGACATACGTATGATTCGGTAACTTGTTAAAGAATAATTGTTACCTTTGTCAGAAACATAGATTAACACAATACGGTAACTAATAAAAATATTTGTTACCTTGGTAAAGATTCAATTTTTTAGTGCACAAACACGAATTCCTGGTACGTACACGTACCACGGTTTCGTACACACACACACACATATATATATATATATATATATATATATATATATATATATATATATATATATATATATATATATACATATATATATATATATATATATATATATATATATATATATATATATATATATATATATATATATATATATATATATATATATATATATATATATATATATATTTATATATAGGGCTGATATATTTTATTAGATGCCCATAGATTCTGTTAATTTTTTTTTATTTTTTTTTTTCTCTTTTCTTTTTAACATTCCGGCTTATATATTTTATTAGATGGCGAGAGAAAAAATGATTTATATTTTTTTTTTATTTTTTTTTTAAAAATGTATTTTCAACTATGCAAAGTTCAAAAATTTCCTCATTTACATATTACTAGCGTACTAACAGCTTTTCTTACAAACTCAAATTCCAACATTTTACTCCTTTATCGAATGAGGTGGCCACTTCAAACGGCTTTAAACTGAATTAAATAAAGAGTTTTGTCTGGACATGGCGAAACGTTCTGTTTTAGCTTCCTGCTGTACCGTAACCTACGCCAAACAAGGATGTTCACGGCGATAAATATCATCACCGTGATACCCAGTCCTGCTAGTAGTATGGGGTGAAGAATTTCCTTATAAGTCGGTGACAGGTGGTCCATTTCGGTTAATTTCATCAACAACTTGGCAACCTGTCTGTTGTACGGGAGAGGTAGTGCTGGCATTGTAGAGGTCCACGTAAAGTTCGCGAAGTACGCTCGTTCTCTGATGAGTGTCCTTATACCAGTCACCATGGAATTAGGGGAAGTCCCGATACAACCATCTGCTGCAACAAAGATGTGGGCGAAAGACGTGGATCCGTCAGGGCATGATACATTGAAGCCGTCCCTGTCGTATCGTATCCACCAGCCATTGTTCAGTTAGCAATTGAACTCATTATTGTCAAAGGGATAAAGCTTATCCAGACAATTTTCACTTGTATGGGAGAGAGCACCATCTAGCACTATACCTAACTCGCATGAATCCATTAAGTTTTTATGGAATTTAAATGAGTCAGCTGTACATATTTTTCTATCCATTGCGTCTGAACAGTGAGTTAATTGATTTAAGTCTTTAATGACCGTATATGTTTCCTTGTCTGGAGAAATCAATACGTGTCCTGTCAAACTGGATATTACTGGATTTGAGTGATTCGTCATGAAAGTCGGAAATGGTGATATCCTGTAAGATTGCCAGGCATCAGAAGAATCAAAGGGAATTGTAATCCTAATCTTGTTATTATCAACGCTTACTGTAATTAGGCTGTAATAAAATTCTAACCTACGTTCGCCTAACAAAGGAACATAGCCTAGTTTATCCCTTCCGTTCTCCAGAATTACCTTTAAGTAATTTATAGGCAACAAATGGGGCGACAGTACACCTTTAGTTGCTAACGTGATAGCTTCTACATAATCCTTGGATTTCTCAATGAAATGTGCAATTCTGTTATGTATGTGATCTATCTTTGAATCATAATACGTTAACGTTGCCAACAAATCCTGTACTTCCATAATCTGAATGATATTATTTGAATGTTCATTTACTAAATCCATAATTTGATTGATTGAAGCTAACTGATTCCTTAGTTCTGACATAATCAATTCATCTTCATGAGTCAAGAACTCAATTTTCTTATTTTGATTACTAATTTTAAGACGATTGGAAATTCCTAAACCTAAACTTGCAACAGACCCAAAGATGTTTAATGCAGCATAAATAAACGGATTTCGTCTTTCTTTATGTTCGTGTCCTACAGTCCACATCAAAAGGTCATAAGCCAAAGATCCTGTCTCGTAAGTCTTATTTTTCAAGTCATCAGATAGCATCTCTGCAACTTTTAATGTTGATCCAAGCAAACTCTCTGTAGTCAAATGAAAATGTCTTCTATGCAACTCATCCAATGAGGCAGAAAACTTTGAAATGGCGGTTCTTAAGCTAGTGACATCATTATCTTGAGGAAAAATTGCTTGCATATTCACTTCTACAACTACGTTGCTCGATGTAATAAAAACGTCTTCTTGTCTTTCAACTATAGTGCCATATTTAAAATTTATACTTTTAGTTTTAGAGCTCATCCCACACGAGAAAAAATGTCTGAGCGAACAATATCACTCCCAACAACAAAAAATTCATCTTGGAAACCTGTAACGAGAAAAATATATGTAATTACTCCTGTATTAAGAAGAAAATTTTTAATCACATAAAATAAAAAAAATTTTTCCTTCACTTCTTTCCCTCTCTTTTTTTTTTTTTTTTAATTTCTTATGTGGGCCAATGGTACTATTCTCTCATCCGTGGGTTGGGATACGTTTTGAACTCTAAACCTATTAGCCGTTAATGTTTCCAAAATGTTAAATGGGCCTTCAAACTTAGGTGTTAGTTTATAATTGAGGCCTTTGCGCACATTGATTTGAATATACACGTTATCACCCACGGTATATGTTTTAGTTGGCTTCGCTATTTTATCATGATTCCTTTTCATTATGATTTGTGATTCTTCTAAATTCTTTCGAAGGATATCATATCGACTTATACTTGCATTTATACATTCTTTTAAAGGATTTGATAGATTAGTTGTAGGCATTAATACATGGAAAGGCGTTCCAACTGGGGTACCATACAATGCTTCATGCGGTGACATTTTAATTGATATATGATATGAATGATTCAGAGTACTCAGTGCCGTCGGTATTGCAATATCCCAGTTGGGCTCTGATCACCCTAATGTTACTCTTAATATATTTAAAATCTTCCTATTTGCTCTTTCCACTAGCCCATTCGACTCTGGGTGATATATCAAGGTATTTATTTTCTTTATGCTGAGGAATTCACACAATGAGGTAAGAAAGTGATTATTAAATTCACCACCCGAGTCTGAGATTATCATGTGTGGAATTCCATGTTTACAAATGTAACACTCGTAAAACTTCCTAGCGCATTCAATCGCAGTTTTAGTTTTAAGCGCTATTAGTTCTGTATATCGAGTTAAAGCATCTATAATTACTAAGAGGTGCTTATTTCCTCTGTCTGACTCGTAAAATCCTGTTAACAAATCTAAATGTATTCTTTCAAAGGGTTGATTGGGCACAGGATAAGCCCTTAGGCTGACAGGAGTTTTCGTATGCCCTTTGTTTTCCTGACATGTGCGACAATTAGCTATGTGTCTATTTATATCTGTAAGTATCGTATGCCAATAAAACAATGATTTGGCTTTCTGTGACATTAATGAGAACCTTGGGTGTCCATGTAATGGATTTGAATGCAACCAATTCAGGACAGTGGAAATAAGTGAGATTGGTACTACTACCTGGTCGTTAGTTACATGTGGTGTATTGCGGGTTTTTCTTGTCACAGTCCTACACAGAATATTATCTTTGATTATATAATTCTGCTGCTTATACTTTATATATCCCTTTTCCTTATGATTGCCTTTCAAAGCATTTATAATTGTTTCTATTTTCTGATCTTTTCTTTGCTCAGTCTGTAACAATTCAGTGCTCCAGCCTAAATCTTCTTGTTCAGATATCGTTTTAACAATAGGCATGGATGTTGATATATCTATTAATTCAGCTAAAGGCTCCGTACAAGATGACACGGGGTTGCGTGATAATCATCTGCAATGATATTTGCTTTACCAGGTAAATACCCGATTCTTGCGCCAAAATCTTGAATGATCAAATGCCACCGAGTTCGTTTAGGGCTGTGGTTGAAGCCTTTAAAGAACTCTGTTAGTGGTTTATGGTCAGTAAGAACCTTAACGGGATAACCGTAAATTATGAACTTAAAATGCACTAGTGAATTAACAATAGCTAGCCCTTCCTTGTCTATTACTGCATACTTACTTTCGGAAGTTCTCAATTTTCGAGAATAGAAAGCTATCGGGAAAAATTGTTTATCATATTGTTGAAGCAATACCCCTCCTACTCCTAAGTCTAAGGCGTCTGTTGCAATGAAGAATTCCTTACCGAAGTCAGGAAATTTTAAGATAGGAGAACTACACAGTTCATCTTTCAAGGTATTAAACGCCTGTTGATGTTGCTCAGACCATATGAAATCTACGCTTTCTTCGTAAGATCAGTTAAAGGAGCGGCTATTATTGAATAGTTGCGTATAAAACGCCTGTAATATCCACTACAATCCAGAAATTGCTGTATTCCCTTGACATTAGTAGGTATGGGAAAATTACGTATAGCCGACACCTTATCATGGACTATTTTAAGACCTTGGCTTGACACCATGAAACCCAAATATATTAATTCTGTTTTGAAAAACTCACACTTACTAATCTTTACCCTTAAGTTATGTTGTCTTAATCTCTGTAGTACTAGTTCTAACTTACGTAGATGTTCTTCTAAGGTGTTGGAAAAGTTTACAAGATCATCCATATAGGCATGCAATATATCCCCTAACAAGTCTCCAAACTCTATGTTAATCATTCTTGTAAATGTTATAGGTGCACAACGTAAACCAAAAGGCATCCGTAAAAATTCATAATGTTCCCTGGCTGTGCTGAAGGCTGTGTATGGGATACTATCTTCTTCTAATGATATCTGGTGAAAGCCTTTAAGTAAGTCCAAACTGGTAAAATATTTATTCTGACCTAACAAAGACAAAATATCGTCAGTACATGGCACTGGGAATCGATCAGGGATCGTCTCCTCGTTTAGACGACGGAAGTCGACGCAGATACGCCATGTTCGATCTTTTTTCGGTACAACTATTAAAGGAAAATTATAAGGGCTGTTTGATTTCCTAATGACTCCTTCTTCTAGCATTTTACCTACTTCATCATTTATTTCATTCTGGAATTTCATAGGGAGTCTGTACGAGGGTACATAGATAATATTCTGCTTGTCCTTTAACCTTATTTGATGCTCGATCACATCTGTTTTTCCTAAGGATCCATCCGTAGTGGAAAAAACATCATGATATTTAGTTAAAAGTCCAAAAATTTTCTGCTGAATTTCTTCGTCTTGAATGT
>NC_090757.1:73765942-73775942 GCF_036898095.1 Palaemon carinicauda
GCTACAACCATAGTTTGAAAAGTAGAATGCTATAAGTCCGAGGGCTACAAAAGGAGAAAATACCCCAGTGATGAAAGGAAATAAGGAAAATATAAGTCATTATTCTTAATTCTTGTTATGAATAATACCTTCAAATATCATTTACTATTTTCAACTTAAAATAGATGATTCTAGATTCATGTGCACACAACAATTATGTTTAATACATTCCTAAAGGCAGGAGTCCATTGTAGTTTGTGTGAAGAACTAGTGAAAGCGAATTGTTAGTTACGATGGATTATCCATTGTTTAAATTAAGAAGTTATTTGATTTCCCTCTAAAAAAGGGAAAAGAAAGCTCATCACTCGGTCTTTATAGTGTGCAATATTATATGCGGTAAAAGCAGCAACGGATTCTGCTGATAAAAAGATAAATATCTAAACCCCGAATGTTTATTTACTAGGTGAAAATACATTGAGCTTGCCAACAGAAAGTTATAAAACGTTCTCAACAACCTGGTTTTGAAAGCCACAGCCTTCCCAGTAAAGAATATTTCATAGTTGATTTTTGAACACCAGTTCTTATGCAAAAGCCCCATTAACAGGGTTCAACCTCTTCCTCTACTGTAGGTACAGCTGCATAACATGCAGCTTTAGCCTTGAGAAGATGCACTGAACATCTCTGAATCTTTCCCAATTACTTTAAAGTTAGGTCGAGCATATTTTGCATTTAACATTCGTTATCGCATATGTATGAGAGAAAAGGGTGTCCCTGAGAAATACGTAAGAATCACCCAAGATATGTATGAGAGGGAAGAAGCAAATTTTAAGAGCAGTATAGGCCTAATAGAAAGTTTCCCAGCAAATTTAGGACTACATCAGGGATCTGCATTGAACCCTCACCTAATTGATCTGGTCATGGATGTAGTAACACAAGGTATTAGAGATCAGTTTCCTTAGTGTATGTTATACTGCGTATCACTAGGGGAGAGGTAGTAAAAGAGAACCTGGAGGAGTGGAGAATAGAAATGGAAAATAGTGGATTGGAAATCAGCAGGAAAAAGACAGAGTATTTGAGATTGAAAAATGGGGGGAATGGGGAAGTTAGTTTACAAGGAGGAGATTGAAAAGAATTGAAAATTTCAGATGTTTAGGATCAACAGTTGCAGAGGATGGTGATTAATAGACCACAGAATACAAGAAATATGAAAGAATTTGAAAAAAAAAAAAAAAAAAAAAAAACGTGGAGTACTATGGGACAGGAAATTAGGGGTTAAATTGAAAGGTAAAGTACACAGGAACGCTGTGAGACCGGCAATGATGTATGGAGCGGAGGCGTAGGCAATAAAGAAGACAGAAGAGAAGAAACTGAATGTAGCAGAGATGAGAATGTTGAGATGGATGTGTGGGGTGACAAGAAGAGATAAGATACGGAATGAAGTAATTACAGGAACCAAAGGAGTTACAAAACTATCAGATAAGATCCAAGTGAGTAGACTGAGGTGTTATGGTCATATCATGAGAAGAGATGAACAGTATATTGGGAGGAGGGTGCTGGAAATTGAGGTACAGGGAACGAGAAATGGAGTGAGACCAAAGCGAAGGTGGGTGGACTGTATCAAGGATGACCTTCGATCAAAGGGATTAACTGGTGTTGAAGTGTGGGACAGAGATAGATGAAGAAAGCTGGTCAGAAACATCAAACCCACATAAAAGTGGGAAAAAAACCCAGACAAAGAAGATGAAGAAGAAGACATGTGTTATCGTAAACTACCAGCAAAACTTAGATGAAATTGCTATTTCCCTCGCTGAGGTTTCCCCTCAGTCAGGTTGCCCTTTTAAAATGAAATTGTAATTCTTCCATCAAGTAACATGATACGCCATTATCAAGCATTAGCAAGAGGCTAATGCCAGGATTCAATTATGCAAAAGTGCTTTTTAGGATAATTGTACTGACCTTTATCTCTGCCAACGATATTTTGCGTTGTTATATGTTTACTATTGTACGCAGCCCGTCAGAAATATAAATATCACCCACGAATGCCATTTAATACCGAATTCTATCTTGGGAATATATACCCACTTGGAATTCCTTTTATGGTAACAGCTTCTGGCCGGGTAGAGATTCGAACCCCTGCCCATTCAGCCGGAAACCTGCCTGCGAGGACTCTACCAGCTGAGCCATCAATCCATCAATCTCTCTTAATGGTTCAGTTGGTAGAGTCCTCGCAGGTAGGGGTTCGAAACTCTACCCGGCCAGAAGCTGTTACCATTAAATGAATTCCAAGTGGATATATATTCCCAAGATAGAATTCGGTATTAAATGCCATTCGCGGGTGATATTTCCATATATATATATATATATATATATATATATATATATATATATATATATATATATATATATATATATATATATATATATATATATATATAATGTTTGCCTAAAAATGTTATTCAAAAAGGATAATGACGTCTTTTAAAAGATGAAATTTTCTTTATCTTTATTGGTTTACTGAAATTTTTTGGTTTTATTATTCACATAAGCTTATGTATTTAAAAAATGATACATATGTTTTAATAAATGATTGTGGTCTACCATTCCCTTAAACTATCATATTCTTTTTATCAGTCTTAATCTTTTTATATTACTTGGTTCATTAGCGTCTTTAGGAAGTTTCGTCTATTGAGATTTACTTATTATTCTGTTAGACCCAACAAGTGAAGTTTGCCCTCCTCGCCTTACTCTTATATATGACTGGAAGTTCGCACTTCTGATAGCATAATTGTTTTTAAACCTATGGGCCTAGAAATAAAATGAGAAAGGATATATACTACACCGAAACTGTTGGGAAATTTCACAAATCGTACTTTACGGCCAGATAGACAGCCTTTATATGTTACAAGATTTGATGCAAATATTTATTGTTGCTACCTGACATATAGCCATGCACTAGTATGTTATTAGCCAGGACTACAAAGGCATATTACTTTTATTATTATTATTATCATTATTATTATTATTATTATTATTATTATTATTATTATTTTTATTATTATTATTATAGTGTTTTTTGTTGTTATTCGAGATACGTTGCTTGTAGAATCTGCACATTACAGGTGGGGGTGAATATGTCTGACCCGATTATAGATTTCCGTTTGCAAATTAAAATTAAATTATAGAGGTAGAATTAATTACATTTATAACGGCGAAGATAACACATACCTCGCTTATTTATCCTTATTTCTTCCCCCTGACTAAACCACTCGAGAGATTAGACCTATATAGGCAACGTGGACTATAATCTAAGCTTCGGCTTATAATAATTTATTGCAAGTCTCGAAACCACGACCCTACACAAAACGACCTAAGCAAAATCAAATAATAACTTTGAATTCATAACCCAATTGCATAGATTTTTATCATTAGACTACAGGAATAACCTCCAATTATTTCCCCTCTTGACGCCCTCTTCATCACTCAGACATTAACATATTTGATTTTTGTTCCGATTTTTTTTTAACGCTCTACTATCTTTCAATAATATTTTTTTCTTTTTTTTTATGAAAGTGGACCAATGTTGTCTCATACATACACACACGTTTGTCCTTGTCCGATTGAAAAATATAAAAGCTTCACCAGTTTCCCACACCCCTAGTCCATGTCTTGCTAGAGGAAGAGAAGAAGGAAATAGATAAGAAATACTTGATGATTGGAAGAAGGGAGAGAGAGAGAGAGAGAGAGAGAGAGAGAGAGAGAGAGAGAGAGAGAGAGAGAGAGAGAAGAGGAGAATCAACACCAGACCAAAGAAAGCCTGTTGCTGTTTTGCTGGATAACCGGGGGACGTCAGTGACAGGATACTTTCTTTCTATCCTGCCTGTCTCGGAACCCCAAACCGAGAGGTAGTCCTGAATCGGAAGACACCCAAGAGGAAGGATCCTCAACGGAGTCGATTTCTTGGGGCTTGACCCGAACCAGGACTATCGGAAAACCCGAGTCTCTTTACTTCATGTTATCCAGGAAGATACAGACATCCCTGCCATTATTGGTCGGAAAATATTCTCCATTTAAGAAGACTCAAACATTTTATGCAAAGTTTTTATATTTGTTGATAAATTCATAATTCCTTATAAAGGTTAATAATTGAGAATTCAGTTGCCTTTAGTACTAATAATTATTACAGCTATTTAAGAATTTCAGATAATTTTTTTTTTATCAAATAAATCAGTAATATGATGGGCAAGGAGAGGCACCCGATGAGATACTACTACTAGACAGTTATTTGGTACTGTGATAGCAAGATAATACTACATTGGATCCATCTCTGGTTAAAGCTCATTTTTCCTTTGCCTAATTTTCGAGTCAACACAATATTAATCTCTCCATTAACTTTTTAAGGCCAAGACTGAATAACAATATTTTTATTTAAATTCAATTTGAATTAAAATACTTTATTCCTAAAATCATTGATTAAAGATTTTGTGTTAATTTACTCTAGATCAAATGAAGAGAATATAAGTAGGTGGAGAGAGTTGACTCGAGCGGCCGACCCTGCTATACAATGGGAAAGATGAGGTTGAAAGAAGCAGACAGTTACTTGAATAGCTGAGCCAATCTATAGTCTATGCTTTGCAATGAGAGTATAGCTGTTAGGAACCTTTTTTTCAATTCTGGCTCAACAATAGCTTATTCGGAGGCAGCGGGTTATCTGGTGTGTTGCAAAAAGTCCAAAATTGTTAAAATATATTATTATTTACAAGAAGAATATCATGTCAATCTTTCAGGGATCGGAAATTTAGTCTGAACACTGTGTCACTGATATGTGCTTTAAATGTAAAAGACTTTTCACCCTCAACTTCAATACTTCATATTTGTTAGGCTGTGAGTCTAAATTCAGGGGAAGTTGCGTATTCGTTTGTACACTAGAATAGATCATATTTGCTGCTAACAAAGAAACACAGGAGGAATATAAATGTTGGATTTTAGAATACTGCACAAAAGCAACAATGTTCCTGCAGACTGTAATGTCAGGTAGGCCTACAATGCAATGCTTAAAACATATACAGGCAGAATCTCAAACGTCATATAGGCCTAAAATGAAACGCTTAAAACACATATATGCAGAATCTGTAATGTCAGATAGGCCTACAATGTAAAGCTTAAAATATATAGATGCAGTAGTTCTAATGTAAGATAGGCCTACAATGCAATGCTTAAAACATATAGATACAGAAGCTGTAATGTAAGATAGGCCTACGATGCAACGTTTGAAATATATAGAGGCAGAAGCTGTAATGCCAGTTAGGCCAACAATGCAATGCTTAAACCATAAAACAGTTAAAAGGAAAATATGACTTGAAGAATCTTCTTCAATCGAACGAGGAGGCAAGAAGACACAGTCATTTGGGCCTACGCAATACGAGATGGCGGTTAAGTGTTTTGCAAACTCTCTTATTAAGTCATTTTCTAACGTTTCTTTCTAGTTTGGCCCTTTTCCTTACTCGTTCATCTGTGGCTTTGATCTAACTGATTTTATGCTTTAATTGGCGCATTTAAATTATCCATAAATATTTGAAACATTTAGGATTACCTCCTCTGCTTTCTTGCTGACGCTCCTCTTACTCCGAGAAACTTGCAGAGAAGCAAATTATCTCCTCGATTTCAGGGACAAAATTGCTCATACAATTACTGTAGTTATCCCATATAGAAATAATTAAATTCCTTATTAAATATATATAATTTTGATAAATCTATAATTCACATTAGTTTTGAAATGGAGTTTAAATTTTGAGGCTTTTGTAACTTAAGAATCACATAGAAATTTAAAATATCGATATATCATGAAATTATTTTGATGGTTTCCTCGCGTGGAAGTCATCTATCTTTAAGGGCTGCCAACGCAAGAGCCCGTGTCTTACACAATCTACACACACACACAAACACACACACACACACACACACAGTCATCTATTATTCGTCGATCCTTCACTGTGTTAATATTATTTTGAGTGTCAACCACTATTTTATTAATAAATGTTGTGTATTATTCATAGCATGAAACTGTTATAGTGGTCTTACGCCATCTTCTTCTATCATTATTATTATTATTATTATTATTATTATTATTATTATTATTATTATTATTATTATTATCCAGAGACTCGGAGCAGGGTAGCAAACAAGCACGGAAACGAAAAGACGTAAAGAATCAACTGAAGAATATGTAATCATGATACCAAATTTCCCATCAATATGTGAGGCTGAATGTAATAACATCTTGTACTTTCCCTCAATATTTTTTGTACTTTTGATGTTACCTTGGAAGCAGTAAAATATAAAATCCGAAATTAGAATATTTTAGTTAAGTTTCTATAAAATTATAATCGGATATGAGTTAGAAAAGAGAATTACCTGTATCTTTAAGTTGGTTAAACCATAGGCACGATAACACATCTAACGCAGAGAGAGAGAGAGAGAGAGAGAGAGAGAGAGAGAGAGAGAGAGAGAGAGAGAGACCCTTTATTAGAGGTTTTATCTTTATGATCATATTCAAAGATTGGT
This sequence comes from Palaemon carinicauda, assembly GCF_036898095.1. Classification (NCBI taxonomy): domain Eukaryota; kingdom Metazoa; phylum Arthropoda; class Malacostraca; order Decapoda; family Palaemonidae; genus Palaemon; species Palaemon carinicauda. Next base: position 73,772,483 of record NC_090757.1, read on the forward strand.
TACGTTGCCTAGCGTCGCAACTACAAAGGTCATTGACACTAAGCGACGTCATAACTGGCAGGGTCACTGACGCCTCAAGGTAGAATGAAACGCCGTAAAAAGTTTTTAATCATCATATCATATCCCTGGAGACGGAGAGGATTTGTGAACGTTTAAGTCTGAGTATTTTTTTCAACTCAAAATTCCTGATATTATTATGTAAATTTATAAGAAATTACACAGAAATTTTACTAAATATATCAATGTCTCTTTTGTTCATAATAATGAATGAAGTCTTTGCAGGTGTTATAAGAATAATGATTTCAAGCAAATTATGAGGAGAATCTTATATATCTTGAGTTTGTAGACGAAATGCTATATTTAGAAAAAACAAACAAATAAATAACAATTGGATAGATTTTACTTCAGATAGAAATAATCTTGCTTATTACTGTAATTATTTGCTTAGTTAAAATTATATTTATCGTATGGTAATATATGTTCAAGGTAGGGAAGGAAGTCTTGCATCAATCACTTCCAAGCGAATTACTTCCGGAGTTCCAAAGGAAATCTTGTAGAGCCTTTCTGGAGACTTAAGGCGGAATTAAAGAAATGTAATAGAAAATAAGTTTTTCCATTTGATACAATTAAACATTCATTAAAATAACAATTGGGAATCATTTAGGGAAAAAAAATTATTATGAAAGTAATTCTAATTCCTTTAAAAAATGTTTGAAATTCAGTGATGTATAATATCTTATAAATTTACATAATGATATCAGAAATTTTCATTTAAAAAAAAATACTCAGACTTGAACGTTCCAGAATTCTCTCCGTCTCCAGGGATATGATATGATGATTAAAAACTTTTTACTGCGTTTCATTCTACCTTGAGGCGTCAGTGACCATGGCAGTTATGACGCCGCCTAGTGTCAATGACCTTTGTAGTTGCGACGCTAGGCAACCGAATCAATCATTAAATATGATCATATGGATAAAACCTCTGATATAGGCTCTCTCTCTTCCTCCCCACCTCTCTTTTTCTCTCTCTCTCCCTCTCTTTCTCTGTGGAGTAAATTGTTCCTAGAATAATTCACATTTCCAAATGAGAATTCGGGGATTAATGAGAAACAGTTTCTCTGTTCCTGCCAAATTCCATGGTAATATTTACAATTGATAAGACACCGTTGTTATGTAGCCTTCTTAAATAAGCTGCTAAACAATATCCGTCCTGAGTTGCAGCAGGTTATTATTATTATTATCATTATTATTATCATTATTATTATTATTATTTTTATACCCTAGTTGGAAAGGCCAAGGGCTCCAACAGGGAAAAACTAGCCCAGTGAGGAAAGGAAATAAGGAAACAAATAAACTAAAAGAGAATTAAGGAACAATTAAAACAAAATATTTTAAGAACAGTAACAACAATAAAACAGCTCTTCCACATATAAACTATAAAAAGAGACAAAGATCAGCCTGTTCAACATAAAAACATTTGTTGCAAGTTTGAACTTTTGAAATTCCACTGATTCAACTACACCTGATTATGAAAATCATTGCACAACTTTGTCATTATTAAAAACTATCTGTACAAATAAGTGTGAGAATCCGACGTTTTCCAGTAGGTTACCAAGACTATAAGTTTAGTATATATCATTCCAATAAGATCTAATCATCATTTAACTGATTCACATTGTTCCTGGTTGTATTCAGTGATTTTGCTTAAGGGGAACATATGTGTGATTGAATATTTAGGTTTTTATTTCTGATATTCAACACTCTACCTATATCCCTTCTCTTCATTTTCTATATATTGGGAATTCCTTCAATAACGACATGCGGACACACTTAAAGGCTCCAACACAGTCTTATTTTAGACTTTGACTATGTTCATACAGTTTCCTTGCTAATAAGGATTGGCTGACCTCTATAAGCAAACAACATCTTCCAATAGCTTCACGAGTACTATAGAGCGTTTGGATCATTAAAATTCTGCTCTAATTGGTTGCACGACATCTCATACTACAGGATTGTCTGAAGACGCAACTATTTATAAATGGAAGGTTAAAGGTGTCTGGTTTCAGTTCCAGTTTTATCAGAATAGATACTCGCCAGAACGTCAGCTGGGTAAGCCCAGATAGTCTAGTGAGTTAAGGTAATGAGATACATAAACTCTATGAAATGTAATAAACAATTAGAACAAAATATTTCAAGAACAGTAACTACATTAAAACAAATCATTCATGTTTAAACTTTATAAAGAGACTAATGTCTCCCTGTTCACCATAAAAACATTTGCTGTATGTTTGAACCTTTTAAGTTCAACCGATTCAATTACCCGATTAGGAAGATCATTCCACAACTTGCTCTTAGCTGGAATAAAACTTCTGGAATACTGTATTGTATTGAGCCTCATGATGGAAAATTCACGACTGTTAAAATGAACTGCAGACCTAATATTACGAACAGGGTGGTACTCCCCAGGAAGATATGATTGTAAAGGATGACTAGAATTATGAAAAATCTTATGCTACATGAATAACGAACTAATTGAACGAATATATAATATATACCTATATATACAGTATATATATATATATATATATATATATATATATATATATATATATATATATATATATATGTTTTTGTGCATAGATTATATATATATATATATATATATATATATATATATATATATATATATATATATATATATATATATATATGTATATATATACATATATATATATATATATATATATATATATATATATATATACTGTATATAAATATGAATATATATATTATATATATACACTCACACACACATATATATATATATATATATATATATATATATATATATATATATATATATATATATATATATATATATATATAAACACCATTAGCTGCCTATATTAGCAGGACCGAAAAATATGAATAAAACTGAGAGAGAAAGAGAGAGAGAGAGAGAGAGAGAGAGAGAGAGAGAGAGAGAGAGAGAGAGAGAGAGAGAGAGAGAGAGAGATAAGATTAGGGTTAAGGATGAGCCTCTAGATATTATTGACGAATATACCTACTTAGGAAAGACTTAGTGTTTCATCAGGACATGAGACAGACATTTGAATAAGGATAAGCTGTCGGTTAAATAAAAGAATCCTAATTATTATTGATATTATTATTGTTACTAGCCAAGCTACAACCCTAGTTGGAAAAACAAGATGCTATAAGCCCAAGGGCTCCAATAGGGAAAAATATAGTTCATCTCCTTTTCAAATGGTCCTGACATATTACATGCATAGAGTCATAGTATTCCATGTGACACCTTTCAAGTCTTATTTATGCCATCCTTCCATCTCAATCTTCCCCGTCGTCTTCTACCTTCAGAATCCCATTCCAAAATTCGCCAAATTTCCCGATTATATTCCGGCATTTGATGTATGTGGTCGAACTATCTCAACTGGCATATTTC
>NC_090757.1:73780942-73788442 GCF_036898095.1 Palaemon carinicauda
GCACATTTACAGAGTAATTTCTAGGAAATGTGCAGATGATACGAAAAATGTTATTATTCTCTGAGATTTTCAGTATTTTTAAGCATTTCCCTATACCTAAACATAAACACCCTCAGACTCCTCTAAACTGGGTATTTTCCCCTAAAGTGGAAACACTAAACCATGTAAATGTGTAGTGAGCACACGCCCCAGAACCTAACGAGTCAGTAAAGAGATATATCATTGAGGTAATCTGTGTTTGTTCTGGTAAGCACGTTTAAAATCATTTATTGGGAACCAAAGAGGTATTCGTGAGGTAGATGCATCCGAAAAGGATTTGACCAAAACCTCATTTGTGGTAATTAATATAAAAAAAAATATGCAACATTTTCGGGTAATGAGAAATAATCAGATGACTTTATAGGCATCTTTGATAAAATATTGATAAGGTATTGATTTCAATATTCATTGTCAGGAGATAATGAAAATAGATAAATTTAAGTAATGTGGAAGCTCAAAACAGAGGGGACGAATTAGCCTAACTCATGTATCTAAGCAGATCAACTGACTGTCCCTCATTGCAAAACAGGAGCCACTCAGTTTACCTCCAAAAGAGGGATCTATTCGGAGCGAAGATCAGATCCTTCGAGTCTCCGGCTTATGAAAGCAACTGATGGAAGACTTCGTTCTATGCCTCAATATAACACATCTCCCGCGAATGACTTTTGTTCTACAATTACTCTTAAGCTATCATAATACTATAATTTTGGTTGAATAATGAAAATATTATGTAGATTAAAATCAAAAGTAATAATTGTTTGCAAATATCAACATTACAAATAAGATTAACGCCATACTTTATTCAAATTTACATAATTCGTTCAAATCTATTATCGACAAGATATGAATTCAAAGATACCCCGTAATTTCCTTCTAGTCATTCTTACGGGCTGCCCAGCGGCAAGAGCCCGTGTCTTACATATGGTAAGGCAATCTACACACACACACACATTCTAGTCATATAATTCCCTTGATGGACTTTTCTCGATGCTCAATCCCGGCCATCATCATGGCCATACACACAAGGATAAGATTCTACCTGATTGTGACGTTATAATTTCAATGGAATGTGTGAAGGAGGGAATGTTTATCTAAATCTACAAACTACTGCCAAGCGTTAATGTCTTCTTTTGGCCGGAGGTTCGGTTTCGAATATTTACAAAAATATTGAAATGATAATGGAGGAAAAATATATTAATGTATAAAACTCTAAATAAGTAAAAGATAGACAGTTTCTTGTCCTTTGCAGGACAAAGGCCTCATACATGACAATATTTACGTCGAGCTTTGTTCTAGCTTAAATTCCTTCAGTTATCCCCATGGAGGGACACAAATTAAACATAAAAATACACCATGACGGATAGTTGCCTTTCATGTGGATCTTGGTGCTGAGGGGAAGTGGGTAGGATGTAAATGCTGTGGAAAGCTCTACCACAAGTAATGTGTCCTTATAGACGTTAAAATCAGACAAAAGATATAGAAAAATTGAAATGGCTATGCCCTAATTGTGTAGTTGAAGCCAAATCAAAATAGTAATGACGAATATGTCGAAAATGGATTATCTAAATGCAAGAAGTATAGCACTTTATAATAAATTTCAAAGATTACCTAATGCTAGATGTATGGCATATTAAAACAGAGGTCAAAAAGGCTCTAATAGGGCACCACTAAATAGAGGTTAAAGAGCCTCTAATGCTATAGATAAGGATCCTCGATGTTGAGGTCAATTAGCTTCTAATACAAGACGTATGGCACCTCAAAAGAGAAGTCAAGGAACTTCTAGTGCTTGAATCACGGCACTTCAGAAACAGATGTCAAAGACCTTCTAAATCTAGAAATAAAAAAGAAAAAACTACTAAACAGAGGTCAAAGAGCCTCTAATTCTAGAAGTAGGGAGCTTCAATAGAGAGGCCAAAGAGCCTCTAATACTGAAAGTAGGGCACATCAAAATAGAGGTCATAGAACTTCTATTGCTAGAAGTATGATACCTCTAAACAGAGGTCAAAGAGTCTCTAATACTAGAAGTATGGTACCTCCAAATAGATGTCAAAGAACTTCTAATTCTAGAAGTATGGCAATTCTAAAATTCATGTCAAAGACCATCTAATGCTAGAGGTAAACAGCTATTAAATAGAGGTTAAAGTGCCACTAATACTAAATGTTAGGAACTTCAATAAGAATGTTAAAGAGCTTCTAATACTAATATTATAACACCTCAAAATAGAGGTCAAACAACTTCTAATGTTAGAAGTATGGCACTTGATAAATATATGTCATTACTAGAGGTAATGAACTTCAATATTAAGGTCAAAACACCTCTATTAATAGACGTATGGCTCCTCAAAATAGGGGTCAGAGAATCTATAATGCTAGAAGTATGGCACTTAAAAAATAGATGTCAAAGACCCTCTAATTGAAGTAAAGACCTACCAAATACAGGCCAAAGATCATCAAATACCAGAAGTAGAGCACCTCAAAATAGAGGTCAAAGACTCTCTAATTTTTCATTGCGTTTCATTCTACCTTGAGGATTTAGTGACCCTGATTTGTTTTTTACGTCACCTAGTGTCATTGACCTTTGTTGTTGATCATATAAATAAAAGTTCTTATAATAACTGTCTCATTCAGCGTGAGCGGGAAAACATTTTCTCTCTCTGTATATATATATATATATATATATATATATATATATATATATATATATATATATAAATATATATATATATATATATATATATGTATATATATATATATATATATATATATATATATTTATATATATATGTATATATATATATATATATATATATATATATATATATATATATATATATATATATATATATATATATATATAAGCATAGGAATATATACAATGTATTAATATACCGTATATGTTATTGTTTCTACCCACACACACACACACACACACACACACACACACATATATATATATATATATATATATATATATATATATATATATATATATATATATATATATATATATATATAAAAAGCATAGGCATATATGCAATGTATTAATATACCGTATATGTTATTGTTTCTACTCACACACACACACACACACATATATATATATATATATATATATATATATATATATATATATATATATATATATATATATATATATATATATATATATACACATATATATATATATATATATATATATACATATATATATATATATATATATATATATATATATATAAAAGCATAGGCATATATGCAATGTATTAATATACCGTATATGTTATTGTTTCTACTCACACACACACACACACACACACACACACATATATATATATATATATATATATATATATATATATATATATATATATATATATACATATATATATATATATATATATATATATATATATATATATATATATATATATATTACCATTATTATTATTACTAGCCAGGCTAGAATACTAGTTGGAAAAGCAAGATGCTATAAGCACAAGGGGTCCAATAGGGAAATATAGCTCGGTGAGGAAAGGAAATAAGGAAATAAATAAATGATGGGAACAAATTAACAATAAATCAATCTAGAAAGAGTAACAACGTCAAAACCTATATGCCCTATATAAACTATTAACGTCAAAAACAGATATGTCATATATGAACTATAAAAAGACTCATGTCAGCCTGGTCAACATGAAAGCATTTGCTCCAACTTTGAACTTTTGAAGTTCTACTGATTCAACCACCCTACTAGGAAGATCATTCCACAACTTGGTAACAGCTGGAATAAAACTTTTAGAATACAGTGTAGTATTGAGCCTCATGATGGAGAAGGCCTGGATATTAGAATTATCTGCCTGCCTAGTATTACGAACAGGATAGAATTGTCCAGGGAGATCTGAATGTAAAGGATGGTCAGCGTTATGAAAAATCTTATACAACATGCATAATGAACTAATTAAACGACAGTGCCAAAGATTAATATGTAGATCAGGAATAAGAAATCTAACAGACCGTAAGTTTCTGTCCAACAAATTAAGACGAAAATCAACAGCTTAACACCAGACAGAAGAACAATACTCAAAACAAGGTAGAATGAAGGAATTAAAATACTTCTTCAGAATAGATTGATCACCGAAAATCTTGTAAGACTATCTCAATAAGCCAATTTTATGTGCAATTGAAGAAGACACAGACCTAATGTGTTTCTCAAAAGTAAATTTGCTGTCGAGAATTACACCTAAAATTTCAAAAGAGTCATACAAATTTAAAGGCACATTATCAATTCTGAGATCCTGATGTTGAAGAGCCACCGTCCTTGACCTACTTGCAATCATACTTTGAGTTTTGTTAGGATTCAACTTCATACCCCATAATTTGCACCATGCACTAATTTTAGCAAAATCTCTATGAAGGGATTCACCAACCCCAGATCTACCTTCAGGGGATGGAATTGATGCAAAGAGAGTAGCATCATCTACATATGCTACAAACTTGTTTTCTAGGCAAAACCACATGTCATGTGTATATAGTATGAAAAGTAATGGGCCAAGAACACTACCCTGTGGAACACCGGATATCACATTCCTATACTCAATATGGTGCCCATCAACAACAAATCTTTGAGATCTATGACTTTAAAAAATCAATAATAATGCTAAGAAATGACCCACCCACTCCCAACTGTTTGAGTTTGAAAACAAGGGCCTCATGATTAACACGGTGAAAGGCAGCACTAAAATCAAGGCCAATCATACGAACGGAAGTTCGTATGATTGACCACAATCAACTGATTTCTGTACAGCATTGGAGATTGTAAGAAGAGCATCATATGCTCCAAGGCCTTTACGAAAACCAAATTGCAAACTATGGAATAGATAATTACCTTCAGCAAACCTATTAAGACGTTTTGCCAGAAGACGTTTAAAAATTTTAGATAATATGGGAGTTATCGAAATTGGGCGGTAATCACTGGAATTTGAGCTACCACAGACACATTTACATAGAGGAGTAACATTACCAATTCCCCAACAAGTGCTAAAAGCTCCTCTTCTTGCTAACTTGCGCTAAATATCAGATAACTTTGGAGCCAAGAAATCTGCTGTCTTTATAAAAAGCAAAGGAAAAATACCATTTGGGTCTACACCTCCATAAGCATCAAGGTCCATCAACAGAGCTTTAATCTCACGAGATCGAAAAGTTAAGCTAGTTAGTTTAGCCTCAGGAAAACAGGAATGAGGAAGATCAAGTTTTTCATTACTCTTTGCTGTCAAAAACATCAGCCAAAAGGGTTGCCTTTTCCTTTGGATAGTGAGTGAGTGAGCCATCTGGTTTAAGTAAAGGGGGAACTGTTACATCTACACCAAAGAGTGCAGATTTAAGGGTAGACCACCATTTATGCTCCTGAGTTGTACCAGAAAGGGGTTTTTTTATGGTTAAATTGCACTCCTTTTCAGTTGAGGCATAAACTCTCTGAGCAAAAGCTCGAAGCTGAATATAGTTGTTCCAGGTCAAATCTGATCTGTTACCCTTCCAAAGATGATAGGCCTCCTGCTTCTCCAAATAAGCACGTCTATAATTTTCATTGAACCACGGTTTGTCCTTCACTCGGTACCTTAGCACACGAGAATGGATACGCCTATCAATTATGTTGACTAGATTCTCATTCAAAGGGACAACAAGATCTGCACTAAAATATAATTGTGACCAATTCAAGCACAAAAGATCATGCAAAATCCCATTCCAGTCTGCTTGGGATTTCATATAAATTTTACAAGAGTATGATATATCAGGGACTGGCTGCTCAGTCTTCACTACTAATGAAATCAAGGCATGATCAGATGTCCCGACTGGAGAACCAACATTACTAGTTATAACGCCAGGGAGTCAGTGTATACGAGGTCCAAGCAATTACCAGACCTGTGAGTAGCTTCATTTATGATTTGCTCACACCCAGATTCAGAGGCAAAGTCTAAAGCTTTTAAGCAATGGCGATCGGCAGGCGAGATAGAACCTAACCACTTTGTATGGTGAGCATTAAAATCACCAACAAACACAAAAGAAGCCTTTCTATCATCTTGTTTCCTAGCCATAATGGTAAGAAGATAATCGAAGATAAAATCATCCATGTCTGGATTCCGGTAGATCGAACACAAATAAAAGTTTTTATGCCTGCCACAAACTTTTAATACCTGAATCTCATGACATCCACATTGATAGCAGGACTTATGAGAAGCAGGGTACTCGGTCCTAATATACACCGCCATTCCCCTGGCCCTAGGGATGTGGAGGATTAATTTTTGTTTTATTTTTCTTTTTTTTCTTTTGCCAAATCCAGAGAGAGAGAGAGAGAGAGAGAGAGAGAGAGAGAGAGAGAGAGAGAGAGAGAGAGAGAGAGAGAGAGAGAGAGAGAGATTGTGTTAGCGAGCTAAAGTAGTTAGTGTATCGATCGTTTGTGGTGAGAAAGACTGTTGGTTTAAATGAGATTCTTTATTTATGTTTTTAGCTAGGTTACGACAGTCGTGAATGTTTCTGGGCGAATGATTTTTTGATTTGACTGCAGCCTAAGGCAGTTGTGTGAACGCTGGATTATATATATTTTTTCTTACCAGCGTTGGAAGTGTTGATTGATTTTCGAAGTAAGTACAGTTTTGTTTATATTTGCTTGTCGTGATTGTGAATGATAGGAACAATTTATTAATTATCTTTGATTATAGTGCGATAGTTAAGTTAGTTAGGAGTGTTCGTAAGTGTTTTTCTTTTTTATTTTGGCAGGCTGTGATTCCTCCTTTGGAGAGCTTATATTTTGAATATTGATTGACGACCTGGCTTATGATAAGGAACTGGATACGACTGTTCAGATTTAGTTAAATGTTGATGACCCGGACCGAATGAATTTTGATTGCGGTTATTGATGATGATGATAAGGATGACGATGATGACGATGATGATTACGACCCCGATTAGGGAGGCAGCTATGGCACATTGGCCCTTGCTGTAGTGTTACCCACAGAGCTGTGGTAGTTTGCCATTAAAGACAGTTGGCAGTGTGTGGACGACTGTATTGGTGTCCCTAAAATATATATATAAACATATTTGGTTGTGGTGCATCTTAGTTTTTAAGTTTTGATATTTTTTCTCCGGGTTTATGTGAATGTGGTATTTGTTATTTATTTTGTATGTTAAGTTTTTTTGTGTTGTCTGTATGATATCTTTAGTTTCAAGTATAATGATAATTTTGATTGCGTTTACTTTTAAGAATATAGTGTTAAGGTTATGTTTTGTTTTCATTTTCCTTCGGTCTAAGAGTCCAGTTTTTTTGATAACGTAAGGGGAAAATTTGTGTTGCGGAGACAATTGTCAGTTAGTGTGATCAAGGGTGTGGGGGTTGTTTTTGCAACATCCCGCCACAGGGATGGCATCACGTTTCAACATTATTGGCTTCTTAAAATCAGTTATATG
>NC_090757.1:73790942-73803442 GCF_036898095.1 Palaemon carinicauda
ATCTAGCATTCTCAAAAATATTAAGTGGCTAAAGAGCACCTAATTCTGCCATCAAGTTCAATAATAATAATGAGAATAGGGAAGTGGGGAATATGGGGAAAGGAAGAGTACCCCTGGATACAATTCAGTTTATAGGTAGTAGGTTGGCCTGGGCACCAGCCGCCCGTTGAGATACTACCGCTAGAGAGTTATGGGGTCCTTTGACTGGCCAGACAGTACTACATAGGACCCTTCTCTCTGGTTACGGTTCTTTCCCTTTGCCTACACAGACACCGAATAGTCTGGCCTATCCTTTACAGATTCTCCTCTGTCCTCATACACCTGACAACACTGTGATTACTAGACAATTCTTCTTCACCCAAGGGGTTAACTACTGCACTGTAATTGTTCAGTGGCTACTTTCCTCTTGGTAAGGGTAGAAGAGACTCTTTAGCTATGGTAAGCAGCTCTTCTAGGAGAAGGACACTCCAAAATCAAACCATTGTTCTCTATTCTTGGGTAGTGCCATAGCCTCTGTACCATGGTCTTCCACTGTCTTGGGTTAGAGTTCTCTTGCTTGAGGGTACACTTGGGCACACTTTTCTATCAAGTTTCTCTTCCTCTTGTTCTGTTAAAGTTTTTATAGTTTAAATAGGAAATATTTATTTTAATATTGTTACTATTCCTAAAATGTTCTATTTTTCCTTATTTCCTTTCCTCACTGGGCTATTTTCCCTGTTGGGGCCCCTGGGCCTATAGCATCCTGCTTTTCCAACTAGGGTTGTAGCTTAGCATTTAATAATAATGATAATAATAATAGCTCAAAGGCAGGTACTCGGGATGGGAAAGATTAACGAAATAGGGAGAAAGAGAAGTACAGGAGAAGAATATAAGAGAAGGGCAGACCCTCTTGCGATATTAGGGAATTGGAGTGAGAAGACTTTCAAGAAGTTACCAGAATGAGAATTTCAAGCAAATAATAAGGAGAATGTTATACAATATTTTGAGTCGGTAGACATTAATATTGTATTTATTAATAGTTTTAATAACAAAATAAGTTTTACTCTAGATAAAAATAATATTGATTATATATATATATATCAATATTTGCTTCTATAAATTAAAATCTACTGACGAAATTAAATGTTCTAAGTAGGGAAGGAAGTCCTGTATCAATCACTTCCGAGCGAATTTCTTCCGGAGTTCCAAAGGAGGTTTTGAAGAACTCGTCCGGAGACTTAAGGCGGAATTAGAAGAATGTAAAGAAAAAAAGATTTTCAATTTGATACAATTAAATATTCATTAAAATTACAATTGGGAATCATTTAGAAAAATATTTTTGATTTTTTATTGTGAAAGTAATTCTAATACCAAAAATAAGCGTATAAAAATTCAATAATGTCTATTTTCATATAAATTTACATAATAATATCCGAAACATTGAGTTGAAGAAATTATTTTGACTTGAACTTTCTAAAATCCTCTCCATCTTCGGGGATATGATAAGATGATTAAATACTCTTTTACTGCGTTTCATTCTACCTTGAGGCGTCAGTGACCCTGGCAGTTATGACGCCGCCTAGTGTCAATGACCTTTGTAGTTGCGACGCTAGGCAACCTAAGCAATCTTTAAATATCATATGGATAAAATCTCTCTCTCTCTCTCTCTCTCTCTCTCTCTCTCTCTCTCTCTCTCTCATGGAAAACGGGAGAGATAAACATGATTTTTGATTAGCGTTGGCCTAATTTAGTCAGTCTCTTTTTTCTATTCCTAAATACGAATTTCTTCCTATCAACAATCATATAAATGGTGACAATATATCTCTGTCTTTAGACAAGTTCCACACAAGATTATGACATCTCTGACTTTTTTTATTTTTTTTTTATTTTTGCTATTTCCTATTTTTCAATAGCAAATAGACATCTAAAGTAAATTTTATACACACGCGCAAACGCACACATATACACACGGCTTCAGTTAGATTTTGCCAATCATCTATCCTGAGCTTTTAAATCAATGCTTGTCAATTCATCTTTTTCTACTTCGCACTTCATAATCCACAGCCTTGCTTGGCCTTGGACTTTCAACTCTTCTAGTGCCTTCTGGAGCCCAGTTGAAAACTTGGTGAACTAATCTTTCTTGGGGAGTGCTATGAGTATGCCCAAACCATCTCCTTCTACCCCTCTCCATGATATTACCCACATATGGCACTCGAGTAATCTCTCTTATAATTTAATTTCTAATCTTGTCCTGCCATTTAACTCCCAATACTTTTTTAATGGCTTTGTTCACAAATCTACCAACTCTATTGGATATTTTTTCATTGTCATACCTCGACTTGGGAGCGCAGAATAGAATAGTTGCTTTTTCGTGATGAAAATTTTACGTTTTAATATTGGCAGATTTAATTGACTCAAGATGGTTAAGATATAAGTTTTGTACTTGAAAATATGCCCTGGAATGATTATGGGGCTTAGTTTTAAGGGTTCTCTGAAATTTTTAATTGAAATACCGCTCAGAAAAGACTACAGCTTAAATGTATGTTCGTATGTTAATCAGACCTCGAAATGGAGCTTATTTTTAGTGTTATTTAAAATATTATCTTCTAAATAAATCTTTCAGAAAGGAGACTACAGCATAAATGTATATTCTAGAGTCAATAACTCTCACACCTGAATATGTATAACTTTGCAGATGTTCCGAACATTAGTTGAACCTCAATAGAGAAAAAATGTTCCTAATTCCCATTTGATTACAGTGATCGTAAAACGGACTTTATTTTCATTCGGGGAATTTCACTGTTTGACCTTTTATATAGGCAATGAATCAGTCTGACTTGATAGTATTGCTTTGTGCCGTGCTAAATTTGATCTTCCGTAAACGAATTGGCCATAATAAACATTACTAGGAAATGCTCCCACTTCTCTCTCTCTCTCTCTCTCTCTCTCTCTCTCTCTCTCTCTCTCTCTCTCTCTCTCTCTCTCTCTATCTCTCGGGATAGAGTGGTGTTTAATATTTACTATGCTTGATCCTGTTGAAAATATTTGAACGATAATTTCTTGTAAAGGAAGGTTTAAAATTAGTTGACTTTCACAAGCGAGAATTTGCTTTGTTTTTGCTTTCATCTTAAGATCAAACCTGAGATCAGTTTTTCTGTCAAGTCCGCTTTAGAAATTTGTTAATTTCTCTATTATCTTGTAGGACCTATTTATTACGCGGGGTTGAGTACCGAAGCTAAATTCACTTGTCGCGAGATGGCTGTTAGTTACTAACAGAAAGGCAAATGGGAATGTAGGTGACTTTAGTCATCAAGATAATGAGCTTATATACAAACGGTTGAGGGCAACAGGGCCCAAAAACTCCAACAATGTGGAACATGCAATGGCAAGCTTAAACAGTTTTTTTAATAATATTTTTTAATATTATTTTATGCCCCCTGTGGCCGCGGGGGCATAAAACAATTAGAATAGCGCCAACGTTATCCCTGCGTGTCGTAAGAGGCGACTAAAAGGGACGGGACGAGGGGGCTGGGAACCCCCTCTCCTGTAAAAGTATCCTGTGAGACAGCAACAAAGAGATGGAGCTGGGGGGAGAGTGACTGCTCCCCGCACTCTAGTTTTGGGGTGTTTGAATGTGCGTGGATGTAGTACGATAGAGAGTAAAAGATGTGAGATTGGAAGTATGTTTAGAAGTAGAAGGATGGATGTATTGGCCTTGTGTGAGACAAAGATGAAAGGAAAGGGTGAAGTGATGTTTGGTGAATGTCTGGTAGAGTGTCTGGGATTGAAAGGGGAAGAGCGAGAGAGGGTGTGGCTTTATTGCTGAGTGAATGGATGACAGGTAAAGTAGTGGAATGGAAGAAGATATCATCTAGGTTAATGTGGGTAAGGGTTAGGTTGGGTAGGGAATGTTGGGCGTTTGTCAGTGCGTATGGGCCAGGTAGTGAGAAAAGTGAAGAAGAGCGGAATGAGTTTTGGAATGAATTAACTAGGTGTGTAGAAGGACTGGGTAGAAGGAATTATGTAGTTGTTATGGGTGACTTAAATGCTAGAGTGGGTGCTGGAGAGGTAGAAGGTGTCATTGGGAAGTATGGCGTACCAGGTGAAAATGAGAGTGGTGAGAGACTGGTAGATATGTGTGTTGAACAAGAGATGGTAATAAGTGCTAGCTTTTTTAAGAAGAAAGATAAAAATAAGTATACATGGGTAAGAGTGGCAAATGGAAGAGTAGTAGAAAGGGCATTAATGGATTATGTGTTGATAACTAAAAGAATGTTTGGAAGATTGAAAGACGTGCACGTGTTTAGGGGTATGGCTAACGGTATGTCTGATCATTTTTTGGTGGAAGGAAAATTGGTTGTAGCAAAAGAGTGGGGGAATAGAGTAGGTGGATGTAAAAGGGAGCTAGTGAGGGTTGAAGAGCTAATAAAACCTGGGGTAAAAAGTAAATATCAGGAAAGGTTGAAAATGGCATATGACGAGGTGAGAGTAAGAGAAACTGGTAATTTAGAGGAGGAGTGGAAGTTAGCAAAAGAAAATTTTGTTGGGATTGCAAGTGATGTATGTGGCAAGAAGGTTGTTGGAGGCAGCATGAGGAAGGGCAGTGAATGGTGGAATGAAGGAGTGAAGGTAAAAGTGGAAGAGAAAAAGAGGGCTTTTGAAGAATGGCTGCAGAGTAATAGTATAGAGAAGTATGAAAAATATAGAGAAAAAGGTGTAAGTAAAGCGCAAGGTACGTGAGGCAAAGAGGGCAGCTGACGTGAGGTGGGGTCAGGGACTGGGTCAGTCATATGAAGAGAATAAGAAGAAGTTTTGGAAAGAAGTGAAGAGAGTAAGAAAGGCCGGCACAAGAATTGAAGAGACAGTGAAAGATGGAAATGGAAGGTTGTTAAAAGGAGAGGAGGCAAGGAAAAGGTGGGCGGAATATTTTGAAAGTTTGCTGAATGTTGAGGATGATAGGGAGGCAGAGATAATTGCTGTTCCAGGTGTTGAGGTGCCAGTGATGGGAGATGAGAATGAGAGAGAGATTACAATAGAGGAAGTGAGGAGAGCACTAGATGAAATGAGAGTAGGAAAAGCATCTGGTATGGATGGTGTGAAAGCTGAGATGTTGAAGGAAGGGGGTGTGACTGTAATTGAATGGTTGGTGAGATTGTTTAATGTGTGTTTTGTGTTGTCAATGGTACCAGTAGATTGGGTCTGTGCATGTATTGTACCACTATATAAGGGTAAGGGAGATGTACATGAGTGTTGTAATTCAAGAGGTATTAGTTTGTTGAGTGTAGTTGGAAAAGTGTATGATAGAGTACTGATTAATAGGATTAAGGATAAAACAGAGAATGCAATCTGGGAAGTACAGGGGGGTTTTAGAAGAGGTAGGGGTTGTATGAATCAGATTTTTACAGTTAGGCAGATATGCGAGAAATATTTAGCAAAAGGTAAGGAGGTGTATGTTGCGTTTATGGATCTGGAGAAAGCGTATGATAGAGTTGATAGGGAAGCAATGTGGAATGTGATGAGGTTATATGGAGTTGGTGGAAGGTTGTTGCAAGCAGTGAAAAGTTTCTACAAAGGTAGTAAAGCATGTGTTAGAATAGGAAATGAAGTGAGCGATTGGTTTCCGGTGAGAGTGGGGCTGAGACAGGGATGTGTGATGTCGCCGTGGTTGTTTAACTTGTATGTTGATGGAGTGGTGAGAGAGGTGAATGCTCGAATGCTTGGACGAGGATTAAAACTGGTAGACGAGAATGATCATGAATGGGAGGTAAATCAGTTGTTGTTTGCGGATGATACTGTACTGGTAGCAGACACAGAAGAGAAGCTTGACCGACTAGTGACAGAATTTGGAAGGGTGTGTGAGAGAAGGAAGTTGAGAGTTAATGTGGGTAAGAGTAAGGTTATGAGGTGTACGAGAAGGGAAGGTGGTGCAAGGTTGAATGTCATGTTGAATGGAGAGTTACTTGAGGAGGTGGATCAGTTTAAGTACTTGGGGTCTGTTGTTGCAGCAAATGGTGGAGTGGAAGCAGATGTACGTCAGAGAGTGAATGAAGGTTGCAAAGTGTTGGGGGCAGTTAAGGGAGTAGTAAAAAATAGAGGGTTGGGCATGAATGTAAAGAGAGTTCTATATGAGAAAGTGATTGTACCAACTGTGATGTATGGATCGGAGTTGTGGGGAATGAAAGTGATGGAGAGACAGAAATTGAATGTGTTTGAGATGAAGTGTCTGAGGAGTATGGCTGGTGTATCTCGAGTAGATAGGGTCAGGAACGAGGTGGTTAGGGTGAGAACGGGTGTAAGAAATGAGTTAGCGGCTAGAGTGGATATGAATGTGTTGAGGTGGTTTGGCCATGTTGAGAGAATGGAGAATGGCTGTCTGCTAAAGAAGGTGATGAATGCAAGAGTTGATGGGAGAAGTACAAGAGGAAAGCCAAGGTTTGGGTGGATGGATGGTGTGAAGAAAGCTCTGGGTGAAAGGAGGATAGATGTGAGAGAGGCAAGAGAGCGTGCTAGAAATAGGAATGAATGGCGAGCGATTGTGACGCAGTTCCGGTAGGCCCTGCTGCTTCCTCCGGTGCCTTAGATGACCGCGGAGGTAGCAGCAGTAGGGGACTCAGCAGTATGAAGCTTCATCTGTGGTGGAAATGTGGGAGGTTGGGCTGTGGCACCCTAGCAGTACCAGCTGAACTCGGCTGAGTCCCTGGTTAGGCTGGAGGAACATAGAGAGTAGAGGTCCCCTTTTTTGTTTTGTTCTTGTCGGCTACCCCACAAAATTGGGGGAAGTGCCTTTGGTATATGGATGGATTAGTGCGGTAGAGAACGAGGGATTAAAAAGAATGCAATGGCATTACAGAGTATGTAACACAACTTATTTTATACCGATATTCCTACAGTAAGGTTGCCTGATGCACCCTCTAATAGGACCAGGTATGGTTTATAATTTGGCAGCGTGTTTTTATGATCACATGCCCTTGCAGTCATCAACCAAAGTTATTGGCAGTTGGTCTAATCTTTCATTTAATAGTCCAACTGCAAGGCAATAGTTTCCAGTTATTGGAAGAGGGCCTAACTTTTTGCTAATATGCAAGACTGTAAGGTAGCAGCTTTCCGTTTAGTCGCTTTCTACGACACGCAGGACGGTATTCACACACCCCTACTCATAGACACACATGTATACATATATGTGTATGCGTTTATACGTATATATACATCTGTAGGTATATACACACACACTGCATATATATGTATATGCACACACACATATGCACATTTGTATGCATATATATTTTATACATATATACAGTATATATGTATAGATACACTTGCGATTTATCACAAAAGCGTGTAATATTTATTCATTCTATCATACTTAATGTGGATTAAATGCCAATGCAGGGACTGGCCAAGCCGGTCTATTCTTTCTTGATAAATTAAATACGACGACTCACCTCTTTCTGAATTTGAATCGTAGACTGTGACGGGTTCTTCTTAGCGATGTTCATGATGAATAACAAACGATGACTGAGGGAGTAACATGTTAACATTTAGTAGGCCAGTTGATTGACATTATGAGATGGGACATGGCAACAGACAATGGGGTGTTTTAACTAGTTAAGTATGCAAATGTATCATTAACGTCAAAAAAAGGCTCGCGCTTTACCTCCTGTCCAATGTGCACTGTAAAAATTCAAAGTCAGGGTTGTGGTGGCCTATTGGAAACGTCCCTGCCTAGCGCTCTGCCGGAATGGAGTTCGAATCTCTCTCAAGGTCGACAGTGTCTTGTAGTGTCTGCAACCTCACCATCTATGTGAGCTAAGGCTTAGGTTTGGGGGAGCCTATAGGGTTACCTGCTGAGACACCAGCAGCAATTGCCTTCCCCTCCCTGGTCCTAGCTTGGGTTTGGAGGGCTAGGGCACTGTCACTGTCCCTTAGCTCTGCCATTCATGAGAGGCCTTTAAACATTTAAAATTAGTCGAGTGGCTTAGCAAGGCGTCGTTATCAGAGAGCTTGAAGTGTCGAAGAATCACATCGGGTGTCGTAGTATTTGCCGAAAATCTTTTTCTCGTTTGAGTTTTGGCCGTGTGTTTTACTTCGGCTTCTATTGCCTCTACTGTCTTGTGTTGTCTACTTGACAGGTCAACAATGTGTTCTTTAGAGAGGCGGAGGAGAGTGGGAATATCTCAAGTTGAATTTCTCCGTATAAAGGATTCCATTCATTATTTCTGCTATTGAGATTATATAAAAGATTTTTAATGTTGTAAATGTAAGATTTGTTGATGGCACTTGCTTTGGAGAACATTGCAGGCTGCTAAAGCAATTATTTATCTTACGTTCATAGTTGGATTTACCAATAGTGATTCTGAATTTTTTGATTGGATAAAAGTAATGGAAGTAGACAATCTTTTTTTATCTGATATATTTCACTTAGATTGACATTCTCTCTCTCTCTCTCTCTCTCTCTCTCTCTCTCTCTCTCTCTCTCTCTCTCTCTCTCTCTCTCTAATGTACAATGTGTCTAAGTGAGTTAAAAGGCGGAATAATAACCATTGGTGTTTGGTAAGTTAAAGCGTAGTTGTAAGTCAAGTAAACGAGACTGGCTATAACTTATGGAAGCAAATTAGGCTCACAATTCCTCTCTAATTACGTCTGATGGCAGTTTTAAGTCACTTTCTGGTCTTTATCCAGTGCAACATTTAGGTGCCTCTCTTTCTACAAATTAAGAAACCCTTTTAGTTTCATTGTTTTTCTCTTAATAAAATAAGAAGCCCTTCTATTTTCGATGTTTCTCTATCTACAAAATAAGAAACCCTTTTATTTTCGTTGTTTCTCTTTATACAAAATAAAAAGCCCTTTTATTTTCGTTGTTTCACTTTCTACAAAATAAAAAGCCCTTTTATTTTCGTTGTTTCTCTTTATACAAAATAAAAAGCCCTTTTATTTTCGTTGTTTCTCTTTATACGAAATAAAAAGCCCTTTTATTTTCATTGTTTCACTTTCTACAAAATAAAAAAACCCTTTTATTTTCGTTGTTTCTCTTTCTACAAAATAAAAAGCCCTTTTATTTTCGTTGTTTCACTTTCTACAAAATAAAAACCCCGTTTATTTTCGTTGTTTCTCTTTCTACAAAATAAAAAGCCCTTTTATTGTCATTGTTTCTCTTTTTACAATATTAAAAGCCCTTTTATTTTCATTGTTTCTCTTTCTACAAAATAAAAAGCCCTTTTATTGTCATTGTTTCTCTTTTTACAATATTAAAAGCCCTTTTATTTTCATTGTTTCTCTTTCTACAAAATAAAAAGCCCTTTTATTGTCATTGTTTCTCTTTTTACAATATTAAAAGCCCTTTTATTTTCATTGTTTCTCTTTCTACAAAATAAAAAGCCCTTTCATTTTCATTGCCTCTCTTTTCATTGTTCATGATTTTAAGATTGTTTATTTCAGCAAATTCCACCAGCATGTCTCCTCTGTCATTCCTCGTGCCTACTCCAAATTTACATACTGCTGATTCTCCTCTCATCTTTTCACCTACTTTAGGTTGTAGATTGGCCAGGGCACCAGCCGCCCGTTGAGACACTACCACTTGACAGTTAGGGGTCCTTTGACTGGCCAGACAGTACTACATTGGATCCTTCTCTCTGGTTACGGTTCTTTACCTTTGCCTACCCAGACACCGAATAGTCTGGCCTATTCTTTACAGATTCTCCTCTGTCCTCATACACCTGACAACACTGAGATTACCAAACAATTCTTCTTCACCCAAGGGGTTAACTATGGCAATGTAATTGTTCAGTGGCTACTTTCCTCTTGGTAAGGGTAGAAGAGACTCTTTAGCTATGGTAAGCAGCTCTTCTAGGAGAAGGACACTCCAAAATCAAAACATTGTTCACTCCAAAATCAAAACATTGTTCTCTAGTCTTGGGTAGTGCTATAGCCTCTGTACCATGGTCTTCCACTTTCTTGGGTGAGTTCTCTTGCTTGAGGGTTCACTCGGGCACACTGTTCTATCTAATTTTTCTTCCTCTTGTTTTGTTGAGGTTTTTAATTTTTATATAGGAAATATTTATTTCAATGTTGTTACTATTCTTAAGATATTTTCTTTTTCCTTGTTTCTTTCCCTCACTGTGTTATTTTTCCTGTTGGGGCCCCTGGGTTCATAGCATCCTGCCTTTCCACCTAGGGTTGTAGCTTAGCATTTAATAATAATAATAATAATAATAATAATAATGATAATAATAATAATAATAATAATAATAATAATAATAATAATAATAATAATAATAATAGCACTGAAATCACCCAGAACAAATGGAAATCGAGTATTATGTGTTTTTCATAAATATCTCGATCTTCGTAAAAGTTTTTATTTCTTCCTCTGTGTGGGATGTTGGTGCATACGTTTGAACGATCTTCAGTTTATACTTCCTGTTTAGTTTGATAATGAATCTTTCAATTCTATTATTACTACTACAAAATGCTTCTACGTTAACTGCAAGATTCTTATTATTATAAAATCCCACTCCATTTTCTTTGTTCCTTTCTGTCGTTGAAACAAAATATATTGCCCTTTTTTAGATTTATGTAAGGTTCCCCAGTTCTTCTAATTTCACCCAATCCAACTAACCTAGGAGACCAAAGCGAGATATTTATTCTTAGGATTATTTGTCAGTTCTATGTTACTGTTTGTTTGGGATTTGATATCGTTATTTATATGATGAGGGTGATGATAATGCTATTAACAAAAATAATAACGCCAATATTGATATTGATAGTAATAATAATGATTATATTTTTTCTAACTCTGTGACCGCAGAATTTAAGACACGTCCTTTTGTTGCTTTAACGTTTTGTAATCATTGTAGCAGTGATCAGTTATTCTAAATACTACAAAACGAAACCTTTATTATTATTATTATTATTATTATTATTATTATTATTATTATTATTATTATTATTATTATTATTATTATTATTATTATCATTATTATTATTATTATTATTATTATTATTATTATTATTATTAGCTACAACCTTTGTTAGAAAAACAGAATCTTATAAGCTCAAGGGATCCAAAAGGGAATAGCCCAGTGAGAAAAGGAAGTAGATAAACTACAAGTGCTATAATGAACAACTGATCTAGAATAATCTAAGACCAGTAACAACATTGAAATAGATCTCTCATATATAAACTATAAAGGCAGACTTATGTCAGCCTGTTCAACATAAAAAGATTCGGTGTAAGTTTGAACTTTGGAAGTTCCACCAATTCAACGGCTAGATTAAGAAGTTGATTCCACAACTTGGTCACAGCTGGAATAAATGAAACTTTTAGAATACTGTGTTTTATTGATCGTTGTGATGGAGAACGATTACCTGTTAGAATTAACGGCACACCTAGTATTGCGAACAGGGTGGTAATATTTGGGAAGATCTGCATGCAAAGGATATGAACAAAAGAACACAACTGAATCCATGGAACAATGGAACTCATTCATTCTGTGTAACAATGGAGAACGAACAACAGTGGATGGAATGGCCAGTGAAAAGTCCTTTTTTTGTATATATTTGAAATTAACTCAACTGGAGTAAATATAAAGAATGTCGAAATGTATGTTTTATTATTATTATTATTATTATTATTATTATTATTATTATTATTATTATTATTATTATTATTAATGTTATTAGTATTATTATTATTATTATCATCATTCATTATTATTTATGATTTACATAGTTAACATTTAATCCAATTTTAATTAAAGTTGTTAGAAGTTATTTGGCAAATGGTTTTTATTTCCTTGAATACATTCTGCCTTTTAGGAACTCTAAGATCACAAGCTGATTCAAATATTAAAATTATATATTTTCGATCTCAGAAGGTAATCGGTCGATGGATTCATAATTGATGCAAAACCAATTTTGAAAGCTTATTAAGTTATTAGTATTTTCCTTTTTTCTTAATTTCACGAGAATTGGTTAAAGATACCTGTAGTTACTAAATATTTCCCTGAAATGCTATTTTATCCATTCTTTAAAGGCTATTCTTAAATCCAAATCTTTTTACTTTGATTACAATTTGTAGAACGGTAATTTCAATGATCTCAGTTATTCATATTTTTCTCTAGGCATACAATGAAGTTTCTACTGTCAATGAATGTTCCCCCGCCCCCTCTTTCATTTTATGTCCAGAAAAGAATCTGAAGGACAAAGACCATTGAAGTTACCTTTATACAAAGTTTTAACAAAGTTCATTTTGATTTAGAAATGACCTCTCACAGTTTACTGAAAACCATTGGCTCATTACACTCCTTCAAGGCTCTGTTATTCATCCAACTACATCTATTTCACATTATTTTCATTTGGCTGTCAATTTTTTTCTATACCCAATGACGTCTAAAGTTTTTGATGAGTCCTAACGAACCATATACATTTATAATCTACTCATTTTTCAAATTTGTTTTTATTGACTACTCTTAGTCAGATCTTAATCCTCCTACTGCGTTCATTTAGCCTTTAGTACTACT
>NC_090757.1:73805942-73810942 GCF_036898095.1 Palaemon carinicauda
TTTGATAACATAACGTTCTGTTTTTATTCGACGATTTGCATATGATTTCTTTTTCATCTTGACCAGAATGTCTCTTTTTATAGAAAGAAGTCTTGACTGTCTATATATTTTATTTTTTCACTTATTGCGTTTACCTCACAATATTTGGTTCGAAGCGGGTCAATAGTTTCGTCTAATACGTTCGGGTTTTTGTTTGTAATGCTCCATCAGTTATAATTTAGAAGGAAAAAAAAATCCTTGATCTAATTTCTGTTTGGTAGGTAACGTAGTCTCGATGATAAGGATAATTGAAATATTTTGTTCTATTGCCTTTTTATCCTCAAGCTTAGGGGGTCATAGTAGCGGGGAAACGACCATAGGTATATGGAAGATTATATTAAAATCCAGTGTACTCAACCCGTCAAAAATGACGGTTAGATATTTAGATATACAAGCACACGCACAGATTCAACCTTTCCTACCCCTCCCCCTTCCCTAACTACAGCCGCCTTGTTTGGGCAACTTGTAGGAAATTGGTGTTCACCGGGTGGTTTCCTTTCAGCATGACAGGGAAAAAAAAAACATATTTATATAATCAGACACTTGTTCTTTATTATATATGGGAGATTCTCCCTCTCAATCTTTTTGCATCTAGTGTATATTGTTTATTTGTTCACAAGAAACCATAATAGCAATATTCAAGCTACGCATTATATTTTCACTTTTTATTGCATGCAAGTCAGTTGATTTTTCGGCTTTGTTTTTCTCGTTTTCTTGTTGGAATTTTCTGGTTTTGTTGTAACAAAAGTTAGTTTTCTAGTATCTCCCTTTTCTTCTACTCCAACACAGTGGGCAAAGTCAAATTCATTTTTCTTTTTAGCGTTATATTGGTTCTCCGTGTACCCAAGTATAGCGTTTCCCTTTCACTATTAATTTCTATCCTTTGAGAATGAAGCCCAGTGTATCCTTTGTCACTCTTTTTCTTTGTATTAGCTTTCCTATTGTAATGTTTTAATTGTTATTGTACAGAAGTGCTAAAATGGTTTTCTTCTTAAAAAGGATATTGATGAAAATAATAGAGATCAAGTAATATCAAGATGGATTTTTGGTAGTTGTTTTTACTGTACTATTTCTGAGTAGGTCTTGGATTTGCATGATCATGGAGTTGAAAGTTCTAAAAGGTTTAAAGACCACTCAAGAATGGTAGAGGCAAGGGACAGTGCCAATGCCCTATCTAGCAGGACAATGGTCTTTTAGTTTATTTATTTCCTTGTTTCCTCTCCTCACTGGGATATTTTTCCCTATTGGAGCCCTTAGGCTTACATCATCCTACTTTTCCTGATAAGCTGTAGCTTAGATTGTAATAATAATAATAATAATAATAATAATAATAATAATAATAATAATAATAATAATAATAATAATGATAATAATAATACTAAAGCCCTCAGTTACAAGCATCTTAATTGATCTTCGATATTTATTCTGTTTTTTATCATCTTGATCTTATGCAGTTCAGTTAAGATATCTTTATCAGTCTCAGTCAAATACCCATTACTGATTAGAATAAAAAAATATCATCGGAATGCGTCGCATCTCTCTCTCTCTCTCTCTCTCTCTCTCTCTCTCTCTCTCTCGTGTTTGACCCTAAAAAAATATACATGAATTGATAGGCATGACGTAATTGCATCGTTCAGGATTAATCCGATTCTGAATAACGAATGAAAACGTTGTAAGTAAAAACGTTCCAGTTTTTTCGCGAGAAGACAGGCTCATTCTTCGTCAGATTGATTTGATAGTAAAGTAATAAGGTCAGTAGCATATTACGGAAACGAAAATTAAGAAAATGCCAGCAAATATGACCATTCAAAGATTATAATCATTCAAGAATGTTTAAAGTTTTTATATATTTGCCATACATACACACGTCTATGTGCTAATTAATTTTTGTCTTGGATTTTTGGTTAATAAATGATTGGCAGTTCAAATATTACGAACTTGTCTGTCACTTCCTTTGCTTCATATCATAATACTTTCGCTCTTTTCTTATTTACCCCAGATTCATATGGCACTTCTTATGTTGCGTAAGTTGGTGTCCTACTGAAAAAATGATAAGTTGTTAGGTTATTTTTCTTCTGATTACTCTCCAAACCAGCATATTCCACACGATTTTAGAGAAACTTTCCCTTCGATGTTATGTTACAATTTGGAAATAATAAAACTTACATCAGAAAGATCTTCTACAATTTGATATCTGCTCTTGGTGTGGATCTTCTTAACTGCTCAAGCGTTTGAGAATTTAGATTCTTTTTCTTCTCTTATCGCATTTCAGTTTTTAAATCCAGCCCTGTATGTCTTTTGGTCTTATCGAAAATATTCATGTCTGGTTTACACGCGAATGTACGTAATAACCTGAAGCATACCGCCTATATAACAGAGAGAAAGTATATCTATCTATCTATCTATCTATCTATCTATCTATCTATATATATATATATATATATATATATATATATATATGTCACGCTCAGCGGCATTGCCAGACTTACAACTACTCAGTCTCTCCTGTCCCTCGAACATGGGCAAAGGAATAGTCATACCGTGGTGAGAGGAGATACTCCAAGAAGGAATGGGCAGGGGTGGTAAGGGTTGAATCAAAATATTTTACCGTCATTTTTGACGGTTTGTGTTCACTAGTTTATAACCACTGCTATTAACTCTCATTGCCTACAGAGTACTAATATGGGAATATAGCTCTTCTTTAACGTCTTGATGCCATTCAGCATTTTCGACCTTTATTCCAGTAACTATTTACCTCAAGGAAAGCAAATATCGGAATGTTCACGGATTTTCTTTGTCTACGTATAGAGGCACACATCTAAAACTGATTTGCCATCTGGTTTATTTGTAAGTCCTTCTGTGATATTATATCTATTTTATCTTCTGGAGAGAGGAAACTTGTGGAGTATAATGTCTTCTTGAGGAAAAGGAAGAAATTTGCAGTGGTGTCTCGTAATGAGGGATTATATTGTTAATAAATACCAAAGTGGAATTCTTTGTATTCTTGTCAAAATTTAATTTTCACATATTCTTTTCAAAAAGAAGAAAATGTACTTTTGGGGGGAGGCCCCCCCCCTCTCTCTCTCTCTCTCTCTCTCTCTCTCTCTCTCTCTCTATTGATAATGGATGAAAGCAAGCAAAACAATTCCCTTTCGATCTTCCTTTGTCATGTTTTTTAAACACACACGCACATACACACTCCTCTCTCTCTCTCTCTCTCTCTCTCTCTCTCTCTCTCTCTCTCTCTCTCTTATTAATGGATTCAAGCAAGCAAAATTATGCCCTTGCTATTGTCCTTTTGCCAAGTTTTTTAAACACATGCAAATTCTCTCTCTCTCTCTCTCTCTCTCTCTCTCTCTCTCTCTCTCTCTAATGGATGCAAGCAAGGAAAATTATGCCCTTGTCATTGTCCTTTGCCAAACACCAAGTGGCGGCCGTAAAACTATTTCCCAAACTCTCTCACGTGGTAATTCAAGGGTAATTATTATTATTATTATTATTATTATTATTATTATTATTATTATTATTAATATTATTTTTGACGGTCAAGATTCGAAAAAAAAAATCACCATTTAGAAACTATTTGCATAAATTCAAATTTATTGTTATCACTTCATAATTCATTGTTGTTTAAATGTATATCTCAAATTAACGTATTTTCAGGGAAGTTGGATATTAGGGATTTTAATTTCGCCTAAACAGTTTCGAGAAAGAAAAATAATGCGTAAAAGATCAATCTCCAAAGGAATCAGGAAAACTTAGAAAACAAATTGAGAAATTTCAACAATCCAGAAATGTTAATTTCTAGCTATTATATATATATATATATATATATATGTGTGTGTGTGTGTGTGTGTGTACTGTATATATTATATTTTACTTACACTAATTTTTATTTAAATTTTTTTCATCAACTTTTCTTCTTGATCTATATCCGTTAGCCTGCATCCTTTTGATTATCAATAAAAACCCTAAAGTTTTCCTTTAATGCATTTTACGCATTCATTAGTCCAATCATATGATGCCTATTTGTTATGGAAACCAAAAACCAAGAAGAGATAATAGATATGTTTTTCTTTCAATTCTTGGTTAAGTTAATGATTGGGTTCCATGGTATTTTTTTTTAACGGAATTACTCTCTCTCTCTCTCTCTCTCTCTCTCTCTCTCTCTCTCTCTCTCTCTCGAAATTTACTAGTCGATAGATTGAATAAGAAAACATACCTGGTGATAGTTACAATTATTACTATTGTTCATACTGATGTTGTTACACTTGGTTATACAGTTTGCTTCGAAATACCATCATGGAAGCAATAAGAATCTCATCATAAACAACTCTGACATGGATTTTAGAGAGCATACACCGAATTATTCATGTTATTGAATGTATTATTTGTTGGTATGGAACATTTTTTCACTATTGATCTCATTCAATTTTGTTGTCAGTTTGATAAAGAAGGCTTTGTTTAACAACATTTCGTAATGGATTTGGTATTTAGTTTCGTAAATCCTACGGTGTCATGATTTGATGATGATATTAATATCAAAAAAGGATTTTGATAGAAGCATCCCCATTTAGATTTTCATATAGACTATATTTTGTGACCGAGTTTTCTTTTCATTTAAAAGCAATGATTTCTTTTAAAACTTGTTCTCACACCTCAAAATCTCTCCCCTTTTTCGCCAATGCTTCAAATAAGAGATTTGAAATTTTGGTCGAATGAATGACAGGCCTAAACGTGGATCTATCCTGAATCACAAGTGATTGACAAGAATCGCATAATCTCTTTTTTGCTCTCGTTTCTATACACTATTAACGGTACATGTACCCGGATTTTGACAAAATTTTGCAATCATGGAAAATGTAATGATTCGATTCTAATGAAAAGGTCAGCAACCAAAAAGGTCAGATATCATAACCAAAATAAAAATAAGACAATGAAATCATTGTTGTCTTTTGTTG
>NC_090757.1:73815942-73843442 GCF_036898095.1 Palaemon carinicauda
AAAAAAAAAATGTCTTTTTCCTACCTTTCATCGTTCCTAAATTTGATCCTTCCAAGGAATTCAATCCCTTATCCGATGATGTAGGACTTGTACCACCTGCATCAAAGGATATTTCCTCCTAAAAAAGATGTCTTTTCTCTCACCTTTCATCGTTCCTGAAGTTGATCCTTCCAATGAATTCGATCCCTTGCCCGATGATGTAGGACTTGTACCACCTGCATCAAAGGATATTTCCTCCTAAAAACAATATCTTTTTTCTCACTTTTCATCGTTCCTGAAGTTGATCCTTCCAATAAATTCAATTCCTTACCCGATGAAGTAGGACTTGTACCACCTGCATCAAAGGATATTTCCTCCTAAAAAAAATGTCTTTTCTTTCACCTTTCATCGTTCCTGAAGTGGTTCCTTCCAATGAATTCAATCCTTTGCCCGATGATGTAGGACTTGTACCACCTACATCAAAGGATATTTCCTCCTAAAAAAACTGTCCTTTTACCCCATCTTTCATTGTTTCTGAAGTTGATCCTTCCAATTGATTTAATCCCTTATCCGATGACGTAGGACTTGTACCACCTGCATCAAAGGATATTTCCTCCTAAAAAAGATGTCTTTTCTCTCACCTTTCATCGTTCCTGAAGTTGTTCCTTCCAATGAATTCAATCCCTTACCCGATGATGTAGGTCTTGTACTACTTGCATTAAAGGATATATCCTGCTAAAAATGTCCTTTTTCTCACTTTCATATTCCTTGACATTGATTCATTTTAATTGATGCAATTATTTTGCCAATGATATATGAATTGTGCTACCTGTATCAAAGTATATTTCCTCCTAGAAAAAATTTTCCTTTTTCTTACCTTCTTCCCTTGTTCCGGAACTTTATCCTTCCAACTGTATCCATCCTTTACTCGATGATATAGGACTTGTATACCTTGCATCAAAGGATATTATTTCCTTAAAAATACTCCCGCTTTTTTTT
This sequence comes from Palaemon carinicauda, assembly GCF_036898095.1. Lineage (NCBI taxonomy): Eukaryota > Metazoa > Arthropoda > Malacostraca > Decapoda > Palaemonidae > Palaemon > Palaemon carinicauda. The sequence continues at coordinate 73,816,921 of NC_090757.1, forward strand.
TTTCTTATTTTTTTATTTTATAGTTTTTATATTTGTCATAATTTTTTTTTCTCCCTAAAGGATATAATTTCTTTGGTCGTCCTATAAGGACGTGACTGCATGCTAGAAGAACCCTATCCCTCCCTCTGCATAGACAGTCTTCTAGATTATTCCATCAGAACCACCCGAAGGTTAGTATCCGAAAGAATAGATCTAGATATCTGACCGTTTGTTTACCTGACAAAGCCCTTGTACGACCCCATCAGGAAACATAGCATACTAGAAAGACAAGGTGTTTTCTTTTGCAGAGCAAGTCCTTTTGGGTATTCCACTTATTTTTCAAACCGGGTATTTCAGTGAATGAGTTGAGAAGTATTGATTTAAAAGTTCAAGATAGAGACGACTGTCGTAATCTAACCCAAGTTCACGTCAATACTAGGCGTGGAAATAGGTGATAATGATCGTTCTTCATTCAGATCTATTCGGAACCAGGCTTTTGTAGTCTTCAGGTATAAGTATTGGTTCTTATAATCCACTATAGCATTAGTTCTTTTCAAGAAACTTGTCCCTAACATTATATCTCCGTGATTATTGTGAATTGTGTTCAAAGTCCTAATTTTGACGGGACCTACTCTACCTTTACGGATAATCATTTCCAGTGATTCTATTTCGACTATTTGCCTTTGTATCCCTAGAACCAGTCTTGTCTTATTCATAAGGAATTCTTTTCTCACGTAGTTTCCTGGCTGTTCTGTTATATGAAATTTGACCTTTTGACTGCGATAGTTGGAATGAACTCGACCATAAAAGGTCATAGGTGTCAAATTAGAGTCATGAAATCTCCATTTCTCATTATTTTCCTTGATAAGTCTTGACCCATCATTATCAAAAATCCTGATTAATCCCTCTTGGCACAAAACTTCATGTCCAATTGAAACACTTGGATACATGTCGCGATTCTGAATATAAAAATCAACGTTAACTGTTAAATCTGGACTTAATTTAACTGGAACGTTTTTTATCATTCCGATGATACTTAATTCTTCGTAAAAAAGAACCTCCCAGTCTAAGGGCCTCCGTTGGCCTATCTGGTCGTAGAGGCCAAATTCCATCGCTGCGTTATAGGTCATAATCGAGCGATTCGTTGTATAGTCCGTGCCAATTCCAATTAGTATTTCGGAATTATTTATAGTTGCTGTTAGGAAGTTATTAGAATCCACGTTTACTGACCCAATGCTATCAAACGTAGGTTTTCTAGTCCTAACTATTACATCGGATTGTATTATGCCTCCTAGAAAAACTGTCCATTTAAAATTTCTAACCTTGATGACTCCTCTCGCATCCCTTTCCTTCTTCAATGCAAGGCTTCTCTGTTTTAAAGAAAGGTTTAAAGGCATGTTACTCCACACATGCAAACTTCTGGCTCCCCTACCTAGAGGACGTCTGCCTCCTTGGGCACCTGTGCCTATTGGAGGTCCACTACCTTGGGCACCTCTGTCTTTTGGAGATCCACTACCTGGAGCAGTACTGCCACCTCTGCGTCTTTGAGGTCTACTATTTTGGGCACCTCTGCCTGCTTGAGGTTCACGACCTTGGGCACCTCTCTCTCTCTGAGGTCTACTACCTTGGGCACCTCTGCGTCTTCGAGGTTCACGATCTTGGGCACCTCTATCTCTGTGAGGTTCACGACCTTGGGCACCTTTGTCTCTTTGAGGTCTGCTACCTTTGGCACCTCTGCGTCTTTGAAGTTCACTACCTTGGGCACCTCTGCCACCGATGGTTTTGCCCCTGTTTTGAGTTCCTGCTTCTAAGGTTTTTTGGCCTATTTTATGAGGTCCAACCCCGCGATTTCTTCGCCTTTGAGAACCATGACCTTGGGCATCTCTGCGTCTTTGAGGCATACTATTTTGGGCACGTCTGTCTCTTTTAGGTTTACGACCTTGGGCTCCTTTGTCTATTTGAGGTCTACTACCTTGGGCAACTCTGCGTCTTTGAGGTCTAATACTTTGGGCACCTCTGCCTCTTTGAGGTCCACTACCTTGGGCACCTCTGCCACCGATGGTTTTGCCCCTATTTTGAGTTCCTGCTTCTAAGGTTCTTTGCCCTATGTTTTGAGGTCCAACCCCACGAACTTGGGCACCTCTGCGTCTTTGAGGTCTATTATTTTGGGCACCTCTGCCTCTTTGAGGTTCACTACCTTGGGCACCTCTGCGTCTTTGAGGTCTACTATTTTGGGCACCTCTGCCTCTTTGAGGTTCATGACCTTGGGCACCTCTGTCTCTTAGAGATCCGCTACCTTGGGCACCTCTGCGTCTTTGAGGTTCACGACCTTGGGCACCTCTGCCACTGATGGTTTTGCCCCTATTTTGAGTTCCTGCTTCAAAGGTTCTTTGCCCCATGTTTTGAGGTCCAACCCCACGACCTTGGGCACCTCTGCGTCTTTGAGGTCTTCTATTTTGGGCACCTCTGCCTCTTTGAGGTTCACTACCTTGGGCACCTCTGCCTCTTTGAGGTCCACTACCATGGGCACCTCTGACTCTTTGAGGTCCATGACCTTGGGCACCTCTGCCTCTTTGAGGTCCACGACCTTGGGCACCCCTGCCTCTTTGAGGTCCACGATCTTGGGAACCTCTGACTCTTTGAGGTCCACCACCTTGGGCACCTCTGACTCTTTGAGGTCCGCCACCTTGGGCACCTCTGCCTCTTTGTGGCCCACTACCTTGGACATCTAAGTCTCCTTGAGTTCCAGCTTTGAAGGCCCCTAGGACAGTGTATTGATCCTCAATACTTTCATTTGTATTTTTCTTCTGCTCTACTCCTTGTTCATTCTTCATATTCTTGTTTTGCTTCAAAAGGTAAAAGTTTTCTCTTTCTAATGCCTTTTCTAACAAAGAATTTCTCTGCCTGGTATCTGAAGAATCACTTTTCAAACTGAGAATTTCCTCAAGGTTAGAAACGAGTCTATAGTCTGCTTTTTCCTGAAAGGTTAGACTCTCGCTCCCCGGTTCCTTGGCCATTTGTTTCTTGGTCTTCTGGTCACTTTTATTCATGCCCTCTTGCAACCAGTAATTCGAAGGAGGTCGTTTTGTTTCTTCCTGTGGATGCCATTTGTCACCTCCTTTGGGTGATATAATTGGATCAGGTTCTTCTAATGGATCAGACTGTCCCAGTTTATCTGGCGATCTTTGTAGAACAAAATCTTCCCGTTCCTTCAGAACTACTGCACAAGCAGAAGTACTCAGGTGGTCCGACCATGTAGACCCAGGCATTCTCTTTGCGTTTTTACATCCCTCATTCAGCTCTCTGAGGCAATCGTGCATGAGCTTTTCCAGGTTAAGCGTTCTTTGAATAAGCTGCAGCTCTTCCTCCCTTTTCTTCCCTTGCTCTTCGAAAACCTGTTCGCTGAGCGTATCTTGTTCTTTGCACAGTGCATCGTTTTCTTCCTGGATTTTCCTTTCCGCGGATAGTTTTTCCAAGTGCATTTTATTCATCAGTTCATCACGCTCGCGTTTGTCTTGGTCTAGTTGCTGCCTCAAAGATGCCAGCTCTTGTTCCCGCAGTAGAAGTTCACGGTGTTGCTTTGCTACTTTGGCATTGAGCTGATCTTTGGTTCTGTCTTCAATTTCCTTGTACTTTTTGTGGTAATCATAAGCCGCCTCCAACTCTTGCGCATGATTTTGCAAAAGACTACACTTGGCTTTTCTTTCTCTTTCTAATTCATTCTCCTGCAGGAAATTCTGTTCCATCATCGTAGACAACCCCTTGTCTTGATTGAGAAATATTTCATGCAGTGCTCGAATTTTACTCCTCCGTTCCATAGACCTTGATTTCATTGTCTTCCTGTCATCTGTCTTCTCAGTATCAACATCAGGAAGACTTTCAACGTCTCTCTGTGTTGCGTCTCCTCCATTCCCAAGAGAAATTGCCCGTGAGTTTTTTCCTTTCTGACCCGCCACCCACTTTTCCAGGTCTTGCCGTAACCCGACGAGCAGTTTTCCGATACAGCAAGAGCAGTGCTTGTCATTTCTCGTCACCCTAAGCAAGCGTTTGCTGATATTTTTCATTTTCTGTAGACCTACTGATTTTATGTTCCCAGAATTATTATGAATAACACTGCCTAAATCATTTGAAGCATCCGATAATAAAAACATACACAAAATATCTGTAATCGTCATCATAACTATGAAGTATTGATTACTCCAAACAGCATTAGTTAAAAGAAAAAAAAACGATCGTTTTCTGTGTGAATCATAAGTCTTCAGCCTCGGCGCATCTTCAAAGTGTCTTCAGCGAAAAATAGGATGATTCTAGGCTGGAGTCGATTTGTTCTCTTCCAAGATTTCCATTCCTTTATTCTTCCTTCATTTTGACTCCATTTATTGGAATTCTTTCCTATTCTAATGACCGTTGTAACGAGAGAGAGAGAGAGAGAGAGAGAGAGAGAGAGAGAGAGAGAGAGAGAGAGAGAGACTGTGTGTGTGCGTGTGTGTGTATTGTGCGCGTATGCATTTATGTCATACTGTATTTCATTTCCGTTCATTCACAGAAAGTAACGTTCATCTTCCGATCAAGGTTCCATATTAATGTAAGAAATCCAACGTTCAATTCATAATAGAAATAGGTGCTGAATCGTCTGATTTATTCAAAAACTCAAATCTTTATGAAAGGATATTCAAGAACATGAAACAAGCAGTAGAATCGAAGGTTTACTTCAATGTCGGAGGGAAATTCGGCGAGATGTTGGAGAATAACCCGCTAAAACCAGCCAACGTTATTAAGTTATGGTCATAATATATATATATATATATATATATATATATATATATATATATATATATATATATATATATATATATATATATATATATCGATGGAAATTTTAGCTTATTTTGGCGTCTTCTAAAACTTCGTACGTCTGGTAGCTTTGAATAGCGGCAACGTTAAGATGGCGGAGTTGCCACAATTGTCCCATATCGCAATGGAATTTATTATCAAAATTGCCAAGTTATATAGCAGCATTAATCTTGAACCCTCATTCTATCATTAGGTTTAAGAGGTATTGTTCATTGTATATATATATATATATATATATATATATATATATATATATATATATATATATATATATATATATATATATATATATATATATATATATATATATATATATATATATATATATATATATAACCACATACATACATACATACATACCTACACACACCCATACACACAAAACCACACACACACACCCATACACACAAAACCGAATACACACACCCATACACACACACAAACCCTCACACACATACACACACCCATGCACACAAACCCAAACACACATACACGCACATACATACATACAAACCCATATACACAAATCCACAAACCCACACACACACATACATACATGCACATATTATATACACACACACACCCATACACACACAAACCCACACACATACACACACCCATACACACAAACCCACCCACACACATACATACATGCACATATTATACACACACACACCCATACACACACAAACACACACACACATACACACACCCATACACACAAACCCACCCACCCACACACATAAACACATTCACCCCCTCACACCCATAAACACAAACCCACACACTAATACACACATACACACAAACCCAAACACACTAATACACACATACACACGCCCATATACACGTAAACCCACACACACTCATACACACGAACCCACACATACATACATACATACATACATGCACACCCATACATACATGCACACCCATACATACATACATACACACACCCATACACAAACCCACACACACACACACATACACACAATTTCATTTGAGGAAACTTTTTTTTATTTGGGCACGTTATTGTATATATATATATATATATATATATATATATATATATATATATATATATATATATATATATATATATATACTAACTCATAAATAGCAAATATTGTAATATAAAATAATTGTGTATATATTTACATAATACACACACACACACACACACACACACACACACATATATATATATATATATATATATATATATATATATATATATATATATATATATATATATATATATATATATATATATATATTAGAAAGTCTAGATCAGCCTTGTTTTTCTAGGTTTAATTACTAGTTTTTAAGAATCCTTTTGTGGCACAATAGCCTTTGTTTTGTATGAGAATTTGTTTGTTATCTTTGAAATTTAAGTGTTTAAGTGTAAAGTGCTTAATTTAACAATTTTGTGTGGTTAGGCGCCTCCTCCCCGGTTGTTTATATTATCGAACTATCGTTTTAACGATTGTTTTTTTTTTACATACGAGTGTTTATGAACGCGACTTGATGTCTGGACGTTGGTGCTCGGACAGAATTCAGTTCGGGCTTGAGCACTCCCCTGATAATATACCTTGAGCAGCATAGTGATTTGGACTCTGGATGACGATTGTTTGGCAACTTATTTGGACAATTCTTTGGATTACGTTTTTGATCCTTACATTGATCTGTTGTCTGCAGGTGCTCTTGTCACCTGCGACTCGAGTCAGTTCTGCCTTTCCCTGACGAGGAGGACTTCCCAGGGAATTGGTGCACTAACGTCTCCAATCAGCTGCTGTGGTTTTGGGAGCTTGCAAGCTCGTGAGGTGGCCAGTAGGGAGGCTGACGCCAGGTAAGACATAGAGTGTCTGATTTTCGTTTGGGATTGCTTGCCCTTTATGGTTATGCCCTGGCGTTCAGGACCTGCCCTGATAGCTGTTATGACAAGTGAATGACGGCCCTAGTTTTGTGTCTCCTCTGATTCATCCACTGAAGTGAGGAGAACTATATACATCCTTTGTATCATTTGATCTTTTATATATTGTCATATTTAAGACGTGACTACATAATATCTTCCAGTATGTCTATTATAGACAAGGTTTTGTGTACATTAGTTTTGTGTTGATAGGTAGGATTTATGATGGTTTTTCTTGTTTTATTTACTCCGTCTTCCTTCTTTCTTGTAATTAGTATTAGGGTAATTTTTTGTTCTGGCCAGCCAAATTGTTGGATCCAAGTTTATAATTGATATTTCTCTTGTCTTTGTTAGGACTTAGCTTTTTAGTTTTAGGAAATCCAGTGTGATTCAAAGGACCGTTATTTGTCCTTCCTTGTTATTAAATAATGTTATTTGTAGTTTTAGCAAGGTTGATCTAAATTTTGTTATTGTTAAGTATTAAATATTAAGTTTTCTTGAGTGTTTGTTTCCGCTGACCTTTAGCACTGAGTTACATTTATTACTGACAACAATTATAATAAGAACTCTTATAATAACCCTAAGGGTTATAACATATATATATATATATATATATATATATGTAATGATTAGAATATTAATATTACATGTTTAAAACAAATGACGTAATATGTCATGTTGGTTGGAAGAGCTGGCCGTGAGATTTGCTATGGTCAACTCAATTTGTGTACAGGATGTAAGATGCTGAGTTGTCATTCTTTCTTAGTGTCAACACATTAACTCTTCGTGTGAAAGTTTGTGACGTCACCGGATGCAGGTGTCTTCCGATTCCGTCACTTATCCAAATTAAAGCAAGTGTACGATTTTTGGGATATCAGTAATTTGTTCAGTTCTTGTTTAAACTTCACCAGAATTGGTCATGTGGACCAACACAGCTTCCTCCAGTGATGGAGATGTTTAACTCAGTTGTTTATATACAATAAAACTTAAAAAACCACCAAGATGTGTTCAATAAACCATCTAAATATATCTGAAAACAACTCATACTCAAATGTGTGCTTAAGACAGTAGCACACCAATAAATGGTGGCAGCGCTTAAACTCAAAGACAGCGGTTATACTCTAAGAATTAGAGAAATATCTTCAAGACTTCAAAAATAAATAGCTGTAAAACCAGAGATATATCTTCAAGACTTCAACATAAAAGCTGTAATACCTGATAAAGATCTTCAAGAACTCAGAACTATCTACAAATATCTACAATTTTGACTGAGTCCAACGAAAATGCTAACACCAACATATGTTAGTATACAAATAGAATCTTCAATCAACATCCTAGGAAACCCAAGGACTGGCATTCAACTATTGCAAAACATATCCAGGAAGACCTACATTCTACAAGAAACTAGAACGAGACATCGCTAACAAAACATCAAGAGAGAGAGAGAGAGAGACGACTCGACTACATATAAAGCTAAGTACAAAGATTTTGTATTCATTTCAGTTTGTGCAGTGAAGTGTAGTTGTCACAAGTCGTTAGTCAAATATTACTGGGGTGAGTGAATTCCTAAACTTTGTTATAAGAAACTCCGAATTCTCATTTAGAATTTTTCTTTCTTTGTGCTAATTCCTTTTTCTTTCATAAACTCTTGGGGGGAAATGTATTGGGATTAGTAACATTGTTGGGGGAATTTTATTATACATATGCGTTTACGCAGTGGGCGTCTGTACTCATATAGATATTTTGATAGGATTGAAAGGGGTCAAAGAGATAGAAAAAAAAGAATACAGCAGTCATGGCTCCTCCTGTCAGCCCTACCCCTGGACCTAGTGGTGTAGGCCAGGCTAATCCTCCTCCAATTGTGACGCTTGTAAATGCCAGGTCAGCAATCCTTCCTTTTCAAGGCCGTGTCAACGGGTTCTTGCCACAAAATGTGGAGTCATGGATTTCATCCGTTGATGCCCATTTAAATGCCAAACAAATCGTAGATCCTTTTGTACAATTACAAGAAGCTAAAAGTTTTATAGATTTTTCTAAGGGGGATGCGAGTGCGTATTTAAGAGGTGTTTCATTTCAGGAAGCAGTTACTTGGGATGATTTCAAAGTTAGGTTACGCACGATCTATGGGGGTGAAGAAGCTTTGGATGTGGTGTTAACGTTACGAAATACACTTAATCAAGCCACTATGAATCGGCTTAATGTTGTTGAGAGAGCAGCTCTCATAGCTGATAGGCTTAACGAATATCAGGACATTTTAGGTAATTCCACTTGGGTTACTAACGATAATATCTCCGTGAAAGATTTTTTACGATTAATGTATTTAACTTGCATGACACTTATGTTGCCTGAAGCTTTAGTGCGGTGCTTTGATAAGAAGTTAATGCCTGCAAGTACGGAATTGGATGTCTATAAACAGATAAAGAAGCACATGTCCAAGTGTCCAGATCTCGATCCCGTGTTAACTCAAGTTTTTGCTAAGAATGAAACAAAACCACAAACAGTGAACGTAATTAATAATCCAGTAGCGGGAGTGACGTGTTACAACTGCAAACGTCAAGGTCACATAAGCGCAGACTGTAGAACGAAATTTTGTTCAGTTCACAACACAGGATCACATTCTTATAGTCAATGTTACGCGCGTAAGACACAACAATATCCTAGAAATACACAGTCAATTCCACAGTCAGTTCCATATGGAAATAAAAAGAAAAATCCTCATTTTAACAATAAGAAGAAACAACAAAATGTCAATGCAGTTCAGAGTCCGAAACAAACAAACACTTCTTCAAATATCGCTGAGCCTGGGCCGTCAAACCAGACCTCGCAAAGTCAGCCTAATTTTCAGAATGTGCAGAACAAAGCAAATACCACATAGTTAACTCTAGAGGGGAAGAGAGTGATGTTGGGTCAAGGTCATTTATGTCAACATCAATAGTATTGAATAATCAATTTAATGTTTTATCAGATAATTGTGAGACAATAGATTTTCCTATGAAACACACGGCCGAATTAAGTAAAACAGTGCATGCTCCCGTAGATTTGCAACGAATTCATACAATAATAAGCCAAAATGAGTTACGGCCAACCTTATATGCTGTAAATTTAGAACACAAATCCTTTACGTTATTTTTTGACTCTGGTAGTCCACGTAATATTATGGATTTGAAGACGCATCATTTGTTGTTTTCGAACTTTCCGATTGAAAAATCAGGAATCAGACTTTCAGGTATAGGAAATAATGAATTAAACGTCATAGGCATAACTCATATTCAGTTCAGAGTCGGTAATCGCACGTTTGCCGATACATTTGTTGTTGTGAAAAACATTAATATGTATCCAGCTGTAATTATAGGATACCCATCTATGGGAAATCAAAACATTATCTTAGCTCCTGCAAAGCACGGCGTGTATATCAAAGGGAAATTCTATAAGTCTTCTAATACTTTAAAGTCTGTTTTGGATAATAAGGAGACGACAAATGTAACCGTAACGTACGTTGAAGAACCAATAACTTGTCTCACTAATAAAGAAATAATACACGCGACCCAGCAGAATTCTCGTTCACCCGTAATATCATCTTGCACGCAATATATCGAACCAAACATACCTTCGAATTTAATAGTGCAAATAAAGAAAACACTACCGGGATCTGAAATATTAATCCTTTCCGATACTTTGAAAACCAACGGATTGTCTGTCACACAAGCTATTTATACAGTAGGCTCACATCAGCAATGTAATATCGAAGTCTGTAATCATTTAAATAACACTTTAGTAATTCACAAAAATCAACATATCTTGGATGTAGAAGTTTATAAACATCGTATTCTTACCGTTGCTGAAATCAATCACTCTCAATCAGTTGCGGATGAATCCCTTTTACGATCTATTAAAAATAAAATCAGTAAGGACATTCAAGACGAAGAAATTCAGCAGAAAATTTTTGAACTTTTAAATAAATATACAGATGTCTTTTCCACTACGGATGGATCCTTAGGGAAAACAGATGTGATCGAGCATCAAATAAGGTTAAAAGACAAACAGAAAATTATATATGTACCCTCGTACAGACTCCCTATGAAATTCCAGAATGAAATAAATGATGAAGTAGGTAAAATGTTAGAGGAAGGAGTCATTAGAAAATCAAATAGCCCTTATAATTTTCCTTTAATAGTTGTACCGAAAAAAGATCGAACATGGCGTATCTGTGTCGACTTTCGTCGTCTAAACGAGGAAACGATCCCTGATCGATTCCCAGTGCCATGTACTGACGATATTTTGTCTTTGTTAGGTCAGAATAAATATTTTACCAGTTTGGACTTACTTAAAGGCTTTCACCAGATATCATTAGAAGAAGATAGTATCCCATACACAGCCTTCAGCACAGCCAGGGGACATTATGAATTTTTACGGATGCCTTTTGGTTTACGTTGTGCTCCTATAACATTTACAAGAATGATTAACATAGTGTTTGGAGACTTGTTAGGGGATATATTGCATGCCTATATGGATGATCTTGTAATCTTTTCCAACACCTTAGAAGAACATCTACGTAAGTTAGAACTAGTACTACAGAGATTAAGACAACATAACTTAAGGGTAAAGATTAGTAAGTGTGAATTTTTCAAAACAGAATTAGTATATTTGGGTTTCATGGTGTCAAGCCAAGGTCTTAAAGTAGTCCATGATAAGGTGTCGGCTATACGTAATTTTCCCATACCTACTAATGTCAAGGGAATACAGCAATTTCTGGGTTGTAGTGGATATTACAGGCGTTTTATACGCAACTATTCAATAATAGCCGCTCCTTTAACTGATCTTACGAAGAAGGGCGTAGATTTCATATGGTCTGAGCAACATCAACAGGCGTTTAATACTTTGAAAGATGAACTGTGTAGTTCTCCTATCTTAAAATTTCCTGACTTCGGTAAGGAATTCTTCATTGCAACAGACGCCTCAGACTTAGGAGTGGGAGGGGTATTGCTTCAGCAATATGATAAACAGTTTTTCCCGATAGCTTTCTATTCTCGAAAATTGAGAACTTCCGAAAGTAAATATGCAGTAATAGACAAGGAAGGACTAGCTATTGTTAATTCGCTAGTGCATTTTAAGTTCATAATTTACGGTTATCCCGTTAAGGTTCTTACTGACCATAAACCACTAACAGAGTTCTTTAAAGGCTTCAATCACAGCCCTAAACGAACTCGGTGGCATTTAATCATTCAAGATTTTGGCGCAAGAATCGGGTATTTACCTGGGAAAGCAAATATCATTGCGGATGCATTATCACGCAACCCCGTGTCATCTTGTACGGAGTCTTTAGCTGAATTAATAGATATATCAACATCCATGCCTATTGTAAAAACAATATCTGAACAAGAAGATTTAGGCTGGAGTGCTGAATTGTTACAGACTGAGCAAAGAAAAGATCAGAAAATAGAAACAATTATAAATGCTTTGAAAGGCAATCATAAAGAAAAAGAATATATAAAGTATAAGCAGCAGAATTATGTAATCAAAGATAATATTCTGTGTAGGACTGTGACAAGGAAAACCCGCAATACACCACATGTAACTAACGACCAGGTAGTAGTACCAAACTCACTTGTTTCCACTGTCCTGAATTGGTTGCATTCAAATCCATTACATGGACACCCTGGGTTCTCATTAATGTCACAGAAAGCCAAATCATTGTTTTATTGGCATACAATGCTTACAGATATAAAAAGACACATAGCTAATTGTCGCACATGTCAGGAAAACAAAGGGCATACGAAAACACCTGTTAGCTTAGGAACTTATCCTGTTCCCAATCAACCCTTTGAAAGAATACATTTAGATTTGTTAACAGGATTTTACGAGTCAGACAGAGGGAATAAGCACCTCTTAGTAATTATAGATGCTTTAACTCGATATACAGAACTAATAGCGCTTAAAACTAAAACTGCGATTGAATGCGCTAGGAAGTTTTACGAGTGTTACATTTGTAAACATGGAATTCCACACATGATAATCTCAGACTCGGGTGGTGAATTTAATAATCACTTTCTTACCTCATTGTGTGAATTCCTCAAAATAAAGAAGATCAATACCATGATATATCACCCAGAGTCGAATGGGCTAGTGGAAAGAGCAAATAGGAAGATATTAAATATATTAAGGGTAACACTAGGGGGATCAGACCCCAACTGGGATATTGCAATACCGGCGGCACTGAGTACTCTGAATCATTCATATCATATATCAATTAAAATGTCACCGCATGAAGCATTGTATGGTACCCCAGTTAGAACACCTTTCCATGTATTAACGCCTACAACTAATCTATCAAATCCTTTAAAAGAATGTATAAATGCAAGTATAAGTCGATATGATATCCTTCGAAAGAATTTAGAAGAATCACAAATCATAATGAAAAGGAATCATGATAAAATAGCGAAACCAACTAAAACATATACCGTGGGTGATAACATCTATATTCAAATCAATGTCAGAAAAGGGCTCAACTATAAACTAACACCTAAGTTTGAAGGCCCATTTAACATTTTGGAAATATTAACGGCCAATAGGTTTAGAATTCAAAATGTAGCCCAACCCACGGATGAGAGAATAGTACCATTGTCTCACATAAGAAATTAAAAAGAAGTGAGGAAAAATTTTAATTTTAATTTAAAAGTTTTCTTTTTAATACAGGAGTAATTACATATGTTTTTTCTCGTTACAGGTTTCCAAGATGAATTTTTTGTTGTTGGGAGTGATATTGTTCGCTCAGACATTTTTTTCGTATGGGATGAGTTCTAAGACTAAGAATATATATTTTAAATATGGAAATATAGTTGAAAGACAAGAAGACATTTTTATTACATCAACCAACGTAATTGTCGAAGTGCATATGCAAGCAATTTTTCTTCAAGAGAATGATGTCACTAGCTTAAGAACCGCCATTTCAAGGTTTTCTGCATCATTGGATGAGTTGCATAGGAGACATTTTCATTTGACTACTAAGAGTTTGCTTAGCTCAACATTAAAAATTGCAGAGATGCTATCTGATGACTTAAAGAATAAGACTGGAGAGACAGGATCTTTGGCTTATGACCTTTTGATGTGGACTGTAGGACACGAACAAAAAGAAAGACGGAATCCGTTCATTTATGCTGCATTAAGCATCTTTGGGTCTGTTGCAAGTTTAGGTTTAGGACTTTCCAATCGTCTTAAAATTAGTAATCAAAATAAGAAAATTGAGTTCTTGACTCATAAAGATGAATTGATTATGTCAGAACTAAGGGATCAGTTAGCTTCAATCAATAAAATTATGGATTTGTTAAATGAACATTCAGATAATATCGTTCAAATTATGGAAGTACAGGATTTGTTAGCAACATTAACGTATTATGATTCAAAGATAGATCACATACATAACAGAATTGCACATTTCATTGAGAAATCCAAGGATTATGTAGAAGCTATCACGTTAGCAACTAAAGGTGTATTGTCGCCCCATTTGTTGCCTATACGTTACTTAAAATTAGTTCTGGAGAACACTAGGGATAAACTAGGCTATGTTCCTTTGTTAGACGAACATAGGTTAGAATTTTATTACAGCCTAATTACAGTAAACGTAGATAATAACAAGATTAGGATTACAATTCCCTTTGATTCTTCTGATGCCTGGCAATCTTACAGGATATCACCATTTCCGACTTTCATGACGAATCACTCAAATCCAGTAATATCCAGTTTGACAGGACACGTATTGATTTCCCCAGACAAGGAAACATATACGGTCATTAAAGACTTAAATCAATTAACTCACTGTTCAGACGCAATGGATAGAAAAATATGTACAGCTGACTCATTTGAATTCCGTAAAAACTTGATGGATTCATGCGAGTTAGGTATAGTGCTAGACGGTGCTCTCTCCCATACAAGTGAAAATTGTCTGGATAAGCTTTATCCCTTTGACAATAAAGAATTCAATTGCAGACTAAATAATGGCTCGTGGATACGATACGACAAGGACGGCTTCAATATATCATGCCCTGACGGATCCACATCCCACAACCACATCTTCGTCGCAGCAGATGGCTGTATCGGGACTTCCCCGAATTCCATGGTGACTGGCCTACGGACAATCATCAGAGAACGTGCTTACTTCGCGAATTTCACGTGGACCTCTACAACGCCCGCACTTCCTCTCCCCTATAAAGGAAGTGTGGCGAAACACTTAATGAAACTTACCGAAAAGGACCACCTGTCGCCGACTTACAAAGAGATTCTTCACCCCATAATACTGGCTAGTTTGTGTTTCACGGTGATGATATTTATCGCCGTGAACATCCTTGTTTGGCGTAGGTTACGGCACAGCAAGCAGCTACAAAGGAACGAGTTGAATAGCCCTGACAATACCCCTTACCTGATACAATTCAAAGCTGTATGAGTGGCCACCTCATTCGCTAAGGGAGTAATTTGTCAGGATGATGTTTGTATGAAAAGCTGACTAGTACGCTAGTAATATGTAATTAAAGAAATTCTCTACATTTGCATTGTTAAAAATACATTTAAAATAACATTTAAAAAAATAAATAAAATAAAAAAGGATATAAATCATTTTTTTCTCTCGGCATCTAATAAAAATATATAAGCCGGAATGTTAAAAAAGAAAAGAAAAAAAAAAAAAAAAAAAAAAAAAAAAAATATATAAGATATATAACAGAATCTATGGGCATCTAATAAAATGTATCAGCCCTATATATAAATATATATATATGTACGAAACCGTGGTACGTGTACGTACCAGGAATTCGTATTTGTGCACTGAATATTGAGTATCTTGTTTCTGACAAAGGTAACAATTATTTTTTATCAAGTTACCGAATCATTTGTAAGTCAGAATTTGTTTTGTTTTTTGGTACCATGTAATCATTTGCTAGCAATGTACCATATGTATGATCTTGGTTTTATCATGCATTTTTCTTTTTGCTTTGGTAATATCTTTTTTTTGTATGCACTATTGTTATTAATTTTGGTGTGCCTGTTTGGACATTCGTCCTCAGTTGGATATAGCTAGTTTTGGACAATGAATGATACGTATGTCCAGTCACACCTAATAACCATGTTTCGGCTTGTTGTTAAATTTTTGTAAAAAAAATTGAGATAGCTGGCCGAGCATATGTAATGATTAGAATATTAATATTACATGTTTAAAACAAATGACGTAATATGTCATGTTGGTTGGAAGAGCTGGCCGTGAGATTTGCTATGGTCAACTCAATTTGTGTACAGGATGTAAGATGCTGAGTTGTCATTCTTTCTTAGTGTCAACACATTAACTCTTCGTGTGAAAGTTTGTGACGTCACCGGATGCAGGTGTCTTCCGATTCCGTCACTTATCCAAATTAAAGCAAGTGTACGATTTTTGGGATATCAGTAATTTGTTCAGTTCTTGTTTAAACTTCACCAGAATTGGTCATGTGGACCAACACAGCTTCCTCCAGTGATGGAGATGTTTAACTCAGTTGTTTATATACAATAAAACTTAAAAAACCACCAAGATGTGTTCAATAAACCATCTAAATATATCTGAAAACAACTCATACTCAAATGTGTGCTTAAGACAGTAGCACACCAATATATATATATATGTATATATATATATATATATATATATATATATATATATATATATATATATATATATATATATATATATATATATGTGTGTGTGTGTGTGTAATATGTAAATATATGCCAGCGTTCGATCCCAAGTATGAGGTAGAAATTTATTTCTATTTGCACACGATGTTGTGTTGATATTTATCCATATATATATATATATATATATATATATATATATATATATATATATATATATATATATATATATATATATATATATATATATACATGTGTGTGTGTGTGTGTGTGTGTGTATGTAAATAAATATATCGGTGCTTTTTTTCATATTAATTAAACGTTTTTATTCAAAATTTAGCCTCTGATTCAATTGAGTCTAGTGAATGTTAAGGTCTTTCATTATAACATACACTATATATATATATATATATATATATATATATATATATATATATATATATATATATATATATATATATATATATATATATATATATATGTATGTATATATATGCGTGTATATATAAATAAATATATATATATATATATATATATATATATATATATATATATATATATATATATATATATATATATATATATATATATCGTTAAAAATGCTAGGTTACTTTGGTGTTTTCTGAAACATCGTACATCTAGTAGCTTTGAATGGCAGCAACGTCAAGATTGCCGGAGTTGCCACACATATGAAAAAAAGAAAGGGATACGGAAGGACATATAATGAGAATGTCAGACGATAGATGGGCATTAAGAATAACAGATAGGGAACCTAGAGATTGCAAACGAAGCAGGGGAAGGAAGAGAGGTCGACGGATTGACGGCCTATACAAATTTGTAGTTATGGACTGCCATAGAAAGACATTGAAGAGAAGAAAGTGGAAGGATATTTCTGAGGCATTTGTCCTTCAGTAGACTAGCAAGACTGATGATTATATATATATATATATATATATATATGTATATATATGTGTGTATGTATGTATGTATGTATGTATATATGTGTGTGTGTGAATGTATATTATTATGTATGTATGCATATATAAAATGAATTACTTAAAAACTTTACCTTAAGCCTCTGCTTCCATCGTGTTTTTATTTTTTATTTTTTTGTTCGTCCCAATTATTGTATTTCCCTGTCTTTCTTCCACACTTCCCCACAGTTTGTCCAAGAACTCCCATGTAACGGTCATTGGCAGGGTTTATTCTTTTAAGGTAATTACCGTAGTTTGGGGTAATTTTCACGTTTTCGAGATAATTTTTAGGGTAATTTCTATTTCACTAGCTTCAAATTCAAGGAAATTGTAAAAGTTTTAAGCTAATAGCTGCATGCTCAAGCTTAAACCCTTGTCATTGGGGTATTGGTAGGAGGGATGGTTGGACCTATGGTGGGTCTCGACTTTTTCGATTTCGTCCAAGAATTGTAATTTGTGGTTCTCTCTCTCTCTCTCTCTCTCTCTCTCTCTCTCTCTCTCTCTCTCTCTCTCTCTCTCTAACGCCTGGTCAATTTATTGCAATTCCTATGAATATGGATATCGAAGGAAACGTTTAAATATAAAAGTTTTTCTCTATTATAGCTCTATAATGTACGCAATGGTGACTGCCGTAGTTTAACGCGGGAGAATTACTACTTTTATTATTATTATTATTATTATTATTATTACTATTATTATTATTATTATTATTGCTTACTAAGTTACAACCCTTGTTGGAAAAGCAGAATGCTATAAGCCCAGGGGCTCCAACAGGAAAACATCCCGGGCTAAGTCTAAAGTCTATATTATTATTATTATTATTATTATTATTATTATTATTATTATTACTATCCAAGCTACAACCCTAGTTGGAAAAGCAAGATGCTATAAGCCCAGGGGCCCCAATAGGGAAAAATACCACAGTGAGGAAAGGAAATAAGGAAATAAATAAATGAAGAGAACACATTAACAATAAATCTTTCTATAAAAGGCAACAATGTCAAAATAGATATGTCATATATAAACTATTAACAACGTGAAAAACAAATATGTCCTATATAAACTATAAAAAGACTCATGTCCGCCTGGTCAACAAAAAAAACATTTGCTCCAACTTTGAACTTTTGAAGTTCTACTGATTCAACTACCCGATTAGGAAGATCACTCCACAACTTGGTAACAGCTGGAATAAAACTTCTAGAGTACTGCGTAGTATTTAGCCTCAGGATGGAGAAGGCCTGGCTATTAGAATTAACTGCCTGCCTAGTATTACGAACAGGATAGAATTGTCCAGGGAGATCTGAATGTAAAGGATGGTCAGAGTTATGAAAAATCTTATGCAACATGCATAATGAACTAATTGAACGACGGTGCCAGAGATTAATATCTAGATCAGGAATAAGAAATTTAATAGACCGTAAGTTTCTGTCCAACAAATTAAGATGAGAATCAGCAGCTGAAGACCAGACAGGAGAACAATACTCAAAACAAGGTAGAATGAAAGAATTAAAACACTTCTTCAGAATAGATTGATCACCGAAAATCTTAAAAGACTTTCTCTATAGGCCAATTTTTTTTGTACAATTGAAGAAGACACTGACCTTATATGTTTCTCAAAAGTAAATTTATTGTCGAGAATCACACCTAAAATTTTGAAAGAGTCATACAAATTTAAAGAAACATTATCAACACTGAGATCCGGATGTTGAGGAGCCATCGTCCTTGACCTACTTACAATCATACTTTGAGTTTTATTAGGATTCAACTTCATACCCCATAATTTGCACCATGCACTAATTCTAGCTAAATCTCTATTAAGGGATTCACCAACCACAGATCTACATTCAGGGGATGGAATTGATGCAAAGAGAGTAGCATCTTCTGCATATGCAACAAGCTTGTTTTCTAGGACAAACCACATGTCATGCGTATATAGTATGAAAAGTAATGGGCCAAGAACACTACCCTGTGGAACACCGGATATCACATTCCTATAGATTCCATTATTACTTATAAATTTATTATGAAAATCAGTCCTCAAGTTTTGATTCCATCAAAACCCACATCTTGATTAAGAAACCATGAATAACAGTCTTAAATGAGTTAAGGATCTTGTGAGCTTGTTAAGGATGACGTCAACGGGTCTCAGCCAATAGGAGGGCAGATGTAGGAACCGGTACGTTGTGGTGGCCTCTAATTGGCTGACGATATAACCAATTTTCTAGTACTCTGTAAAGGCTGTGTGCGATTCTTCTGAGGTGGACGCCTTTGCAATAAAAAAAAAAAAAACTTTACCTTTATATAAAGCAAGCCGAGAACTCCACGTCCACCTTAGAAGAATCGCACACAGCCTTTGGAAAATAAGTATGCTAATCTACGAGGTTATAACTATGTAGATTTAATTCTAAATGTCCTTGTGGAGGCGGGTACAGACTTAACTAGAAACTGCTTTCTCGGTTTTAAGTAAGGCGTAATTTCTTCCTTTTGGCAATTACAATTAGATTTTTTTGTATACTCCGTCGTTTAGAAAAAAAATGTTTGGTGGTAGAGTCTATCTAACTTGTGGCGAATGTTTTCTGTTGGTCGAATTAACAAGGGTGTTGTTTCATAGTTTATTTGACTGATCTGTTTAACGGCGTTACTGATCTAAATATATCTAGCATATTATTTTCTTTTTATTTATTTCATTGCTTCTCTCCTTTACGCACTTGCCGGCTTTCCTTGGTGGAGCCCAAGGCCTTGGGCTGTTAGCATTTTAATTTTCCAGTTAAGGTTTTAGCTTGACTAATAGTTATAATGATAAAAATTCTCTTAATTACAGGTAGTTTTTATGCATTAGCTTTATGCGGGGATTTAACCAGTTATTTAGGCAGTATTTTCTTCGTTCGACGTTTCAACTCGAAGCGCTTACGAGAACCGTAGACAATTTGTTCATAGAAGGAAGGTTAACGCAAGATCTACTTCTATATTTCTTTAGACTTTGGGTCAACCGAAACCACCAGTTGAGGCACTGAAAGGTTGACATGATATTGATCTTGTAGATAATGTTTTTAATCGTTTTATACTACTTGCAACACACTAGAGAACCTGCTGCCTATTGACAAGGTATTTCTAAGCCATAATCGAAAACAAGGTTCCAAACAATTATACTCTCATTGCAGTGCAAAGACAATAGATGGGATTATTATTATTATTATTATTATTATTATTATTATTATTATTATTATTATTATTTTAGTCCCATTATATAGCAGGACGGACGCTCGAGCCAACTCTCTCCATCTATTTATATTCTATTCATCTTTTATACAGTAGGCCTACAGTTTGAATTAAAAGAACGCACGCTAAAGGGAAATCTTTCATGTAATTTGTTGGACAGGAACTTATAGTCTATTAATTTTCTTATTCCTTGTCTAGATTTTAATCTCTGGCACCGTCCTTCAAATAGTTCGTTTTGCAAGTTGCCTAAGATTTTTCATATTTCTGATCATCCTTAACATTCAGATCTAAGCGATTCTAGGCATGCCGTTAATTCTAATAGTCAGGCCTTCTCACCATGAGTCTCAATACTACACAATATTCTACTAGTTTTTTGGGCTGAAGCCATGTCGTCCTGATGGAAGGTTCCTTCAGTGGGTAGGCTATATATGACTACAATAGATATTCCCAGAGAATTAAACTAAAGATTTTACAGAGTTCAAACTTCTGGTGCGAGTACCCTAAAGGTTTCCCTCTAGGATATCGTATATCAACAGGGGACACATGCATTAACACCCCACATGGCTATCTGCATCCCACATAGCGTTTACGCTTTGAGGGGGAAAGGTGGCGAGGTAACTGAGGAGCCGTTCCAAAGTTACCCTCCTTCGTTACTGTTACGGTACTCGCAACGTAAACAAACCGTCCGCCATACTGTGTGACGTCACGTACGTCCTCATTTCTATTCTGGTAGCTTCCAACATTGGTTTGTTTTTCCCAGTGATCGCCGATTATCTTGTGCATCCTTCGCCATGTCTCAACCTTTTGCTCGCCTTCTTCTGGAAAGTTGAGTACCAGGTTCTTGTTTTGTTTAGATAAGCTCTGGCCGTAAAGTAACGATTTTTTACGTTAAAATCTTGTGTTTTGTGGCAGAGCTGTGCCTTGCCCGGGGGCGCCATTTTATGACGCTGCTGTTTGCCTCTCATGCTTTATTTAGTTAGCCAGAACAGCCTTCCCGGCCTTATAACTAATTAAATATCATTAGTTATTTAGTCTTCATTGCTGGGAATTAGTTATATTATGCTGATGGTATTCTTCGGCGCTCTTAGTTAGCCGACCCCATACTAGACTTTTAGCCTAGCCTAGACTGCAGCCTAGTGTTCATGTTTACTTCTGCATGATATAATAAGTGTTCCTAGTGTTAATGTTAATAAAGATATAGGCATTTTTAAACATATACAAGATTCCGTGTGGCACATGTCTTTCGCCTTCTAGGGACCATACAAGGGACCGTGCCTGGTCCATCAATGTCACATCCCCTAACCCAACATTGGGGCCCTTGTATGCTTCCTTATCTCCCCTGTTACCTTCGGGTAACCTCCCTCTGGGTAGCTTTGCTATATCTTAGTCCCCTTACCTGGAATAATTTTCGGGTAGGTTAGGCTAGATCGTTCTTCCCTCTTCCCTACCATAGTATATGGGGGGACCTCGGACAGAACCCCAGAGTACCTATCATTCATCCCAGTCCACCCTTAAGGAACGCATTTCCCTTTAGGTATCGACTGAGACTGAAAGTGGAAGGGCCCTGCCCTTCCCCCTAGACTGCTGTGGCCTAGCGATATGTCTTCCCAGCCCTCCATAATATAGGAGAAGACTCTCCTGTTTTAGGTTAGGCTTCAGGGGATTCTGTTTTATTATAGTTTAGGACAGTACACCAGTGCTGTGCCTACTCTGAGCTAACCTACCCTAGGGTTGGAGAGAGTTTCTCTTCTACCTGGGTAGTATAGCATCTTACATATTCCCCCCACCCATTGGGAGCTTTGGGGTTGCGACCCTTCTGCTCCCTCAGACACCTACCCCCACTCTATCGCTTTGTGTTGGCTTGCCTTCAAACCCCTGTCCGCTGTCCTACAATTCCTCCCTTGGGGAGAGTTGTAGGTTAAGTTGTGCTCTTCTGCTTGGCTGGCCGCTCTGCTAAACTTCCCCCTCATAGTCGAACTATAGGGTAGTGTCGGCGGGCGGCCTGCAGGCGGAAGATCACCCTCTCCCTCTTTTGAGTGTCCTCTGATCCTCCCTTGGATTACCATAGGCATCCAGCCGTCTGCCGGCCCCCTGCCGCCGGATGATAGGCATATCCCCTCCTATCATGAGAGCACTCTTTCTGGTGGGAAGCTGGTTGGGTATCGGACATTACCCTTCCCCACTCCCTCCTTATCTTTCTCTCTTCTACCATGGTGTCGGTCCACTGCCGCCTCCGCCTGCCGGCTGCCCATGTGACCTTCCTAATTCATAGGATGTTCCTATCTGAGGATTACCTAAGGCGACAGCCTGCCGGCTGCCGGGGGCCGCCGCCACTTGCCGCCGCTGTCGCCGCTGCCGCCGACATCTCAGACAACCCTCCATCTTATGTACCCAGCTAGGTTCACCAGCGCCACCGCCCTGCCGGCGACCCGCCGCCGTGCCGGAGGTTGCCCTTATAGGTGTCTCCTACCTCTCTGCTGCTCAGAGGGTAGCCTTAGACGGATTCACCCCGCCGGACCAGCCTCCGACTTGCCAGCGACGCTCCTGCGGCTTTCATGGACAAGCACCCCTCTCCCCAGCAGTCGACCTAATACAGCCGAATAGCCAGACTGCTCTTTCTTTGGTATTTCATACCTTAAAAACAGTGGCTGGGGTGTACGGTTGTACAGTACAATATTTCCAGCATACTCTGTGCTTCTCAGTGCAGTCTCTTGCCGGGACCTACCCAAATATAAGGGGGTTTTATCCTATTTCCCCCTTCTTTTCTCTAGGTTCTGAACGATTTCAGACCCTCTCCATTCTGTAGACAATTCCTTTATAAGGAAGCCTAAGTTTGGCTCCGCCATAGGGATACCATTCCCTCCCCTAGAACCTCAGGTCCTAAGGAATTGTCTTCAGAAAAGGTCACAGTAACTGGCTGGATGGGACTCACAAGTATGTGTCTTCCTACTTCCCTTCTAGCTCACCTATCCTGAGCTCACATAAAAACCAATTCTACAGATTAGTGAATCTTAATCTTAAGAGTATTGTAAGCCATAACTCTGTCTTCCATGTACTCATGATCTCTTTCTTTTACAGGAAGAGAACCTGAAGTGTGAGAGCTCTTTCTGCGGAGTTCGCCGCCCGGACTTCTACGGCCATTAGGCGTGCCGGACCCACGCCCCCTGTGCAGTGAAAAAGGGCAACCTCAAGTGTTGGGATCCGCAGTCCTGCTCAACCTGCAAAGGCCTCCTTGATGAGGCGTTCGACAACCCTCCGTCCGCGAAGGCCAGGGACAATGCTCGAGAGAAACTGCGCAAGTGGGTGCGCGGTTTCCAGAAGAACGCCACTGGGCCTTATCTCCCTAACGAGAAGATGAGGGCCTTGCTGTTCCCTAAAGCTCTGTTGGACTCTGTGATCCCCCAGGATCAGATCCCCTGCGTCCAACTTACTGTTGAACCCGACATTTCGGCTACACTCCGAAAGTGTCATCTCGATGAGGTGGAGAGGTTGGAAGTCTCCGACAACACCGAGAGGATCCTCATGGGTGAGGATCTGGAGGATGAAGAGGATCAGATGGAGTTCCCTGATTCAGAGGACGAGGTCGCCCAAACACCTCCAGTAACCCCCGTTGTGGTCGAGGAGCCAGTCCCCTCTACCTCCGCCGCCTCGCTGCCCATGCTACCAGCCACTGGAGATGCCATCCAGGCGCTGGTGGCACTGATGGACGAAAGGCTCCGAAAGAATCAAGAGGAGCTCAAACGTCATTTTATGGGCTGGAAGCAACCAAAAAAAGATTTCGGTTAAGGATCTTCCCCCCTGCTCGGAGTCTAACCCCTGGAGGTACGCCGAGCATATGCCAATTACAACTGGCAAAATCTTTATTAATGATTGGCTTGGGTCCATCCTCTTGGAAGAGGTGGAGTTCTTCCCCAGCTTTGAGGCTTACCCGGACTGTTACGTCCGGCTCAGGTCCGAACCAGCCTCCAAGGAAGAGACCGAACCCAAAGAAGTGATCGTGTTAGATCATTTGAAAGCCCAAGCCATGCTGGCAGAGTGTCTTAAGAAGTCGTGGTTTTACCAACTCTAAAATACCAGCATTGAGCAAGAAGCACCCGTCCTTTCTTGCTCCCCCTACTGCGACCTTTCCCTTTGTTGAAAAGGCCTTCCATGCGCTCATGAAGGCGGTGGAGGAAGGAAAGCCCTGCCCTACCTTGGAGGAGTGTAGGCCTCTCTCCCTCATTCTTCCCCCCGACGACAGATTCTGGAAAGATATCAAGTTCACTTTTACGATCGGGAAACTGGAACCTGACGCAGCTGGCCGTCAGTTCAATGAGGATCTTCCAAAGCTGAATGACCACCACCTTCATCGGGAGCAGGAGACCAAGGAGAGAGTAGCCGCTTCTCTGTCTCATCAAATTCAGCTTGAGGTCATGGCCGGGGACGTTAGGGTCCCAGATTTGTATGTGATTCTCGCGAAGACCCACCTAGTGACCGTGATGAAGGACTTGTACAGCTTCATCAAGGCCCGAAGAGCCTGCAGAGAATTCATGTTTGCCAACGCGGCAGTGAAACATGAACCCCGGAAGCTAATCTCCTCCAACATCTGGGGCAAGCATCTCTTCCCAACAGCTCTGGTGAAAGAGATCATGGACAAAGTCGCCTCTGAGAATCGGAACCTTCTCAACAAATGGGGCATGTCCCGCAAGAGGAAATCCTCTCAGGAAGAAGGCCCTCAACCTAAGAGGAAATCCTCCAAACCACGACCCCAGCAGCGTCAACCCAAACGCCTTCGATCCTTGGGCACACAGCATCATCAAGAAGGGACTAGGTTGGAGCTGGACGCAACCACTGCCAACTTTCAACCAATTCTTCCAGCCTTCAACCCCCATCTTGGAAGAATATGTCCTAGAACCCTTGAACAAGGTGATCAAGAGGGTAAAGCCCACCAGGTTCCAAGAAAGACTATTTTGTGTTCCAAAGAAGGACTCAAACAAACTCAGAGTCATTCTCGACTTGTCCCCCCTCAACAAGTTCATTGCGAACAACAAATTCAAGATGCTGGCCCTTCAACAAATAAGATCCCTACTGCCTCACAAGGCCTACACGGTCTCAATAGACCTGGCGGATGCCTACTGGCACATCCCAATAAACCACCACGCTTCCTCCTAACTAGGATTCCAACTCCAACGAAGAAGCTACGCCTTCAGAGCCATGCCCTTCGGGCTCAACGTGGCTCCAAGAATCTTCACCAAGCTAGCAGACACAATCGTCCACCAGCTATGCCTTCAGGGCGTCCAAGTGATGGCCTACCTCGACGACTGGCTGGTCTGGTCGACATCGCCAGAAGAATGTTTGAGAGCTTGCAGCAAAGTGACCCAGTTCCTGGAACATCTGGGTTTCAAAATAAACACCTTGAAGTCTCGCCTCGCTCCAGCTCAGGAGTTCCAATGGTTAGGAATCCATTGGGATCTTCAGTCACACCGCCTTTTCATCCCACTAAAAAAAAGGAAGGAAATAGCAGGGTCTGTCAGAAGACTTCTCAAATCCAAATGGATCTCAAGACGACAGCAGGAGCAAGTTCTCGGCTCCCTACAGTTCGCCTCAGTGACAAACCCAGTGCTACGAGCACAGCTAAAGGATGCCTCAGGAATCTGGAGATGAAATGCATCCATCGCTCGAAGAGATCTCAAGAGACCTCTACCGAACAGACTTCGTTCCCTTCTAAGACCGTGGTCAGAAGCAAGGGCCTTGAAAAGATCCATCCCTCTCCAACCTCCGCCTCCATCGATCAACATCCATACTGACACTTCTCTGGAGTGTTGGGGGGGGGAGGTCACTCCCATCAACGGCAAGTTCAAGGAACATGGTCTCCCCTATTCAAGACGTTTCACATCATCATCTTGGAGGCCATGGCGGTTCTTCTCACCCTAAAGAAATTATCCCCCCGTCCT
>NC_090757.1:73853442-73855942 GCF_036898095.1 Palaemon carinicauda
GAGTGAAGTTGTTCTTTGAGCCGGTGAAATAAAAGTTCAAGAGGCCGAGATACACATGGACTAACATAGCAGACACGGCTGCTGCTGAAGATGAGAATGAAGGACCAGTGGGATATAGCGTTCCCGATGAAGAATATAGACAGGAAATTAGAATGTAAGAATTGGAAAATAAGTTAGATAATTTACAACAGTTAATAAACAGACTGTTGCTGGAACGAGAACAGGAGCGGCGTGTAAGCACAGCATATCCGACATACATAAACGAAGTTCAAACGCACACAAGTGAAAGTACACATGCACATCCGAGTGAAGATACGCAAATTGTAGTTCGAAAGTTGCTAGAACTTCAGGCAAATGTTAGGCCTTTCAACGATCAAAGGCCTAAAGAATGTTTTCAATCAATTAAATTGTTTTTTGAGAGACTTGAAGTAGCCACATATGAGTGGTCGGAGAGATAAAAAGCTATTCAAATAATTAGATTACTGAAAGATGCTCCGGCAATGGAAGTAATGTGTTGGCCACAAGAAAGTTTAAGAAGTTATACTGAAATAAAACAACGTTTGAGAAGTATACATTGCCTGATGCGAGGAAGGGAGACCTAAAAGAAAATTACGAACCCAAAATACGGGAAGGAGAATCCGTTCTTAGTTTTGCAACTCGCATTTTTCGGGATTGCGATTCGTTTGCTGCCCGGAGTGCCAATCTCCCAGAAGGTGATAAAAAGGCAATTGCCCATAAACATATTCGCAGATTAGTAAACCCGTATTTATGTGGTTATTTGTTCAATGACAATCGCTCGTTAGCAGACGTAGTGAGTGCGATATAAAACATTTTAGACAGTTTGCCAGAAGAAAAAAGGACTGGGAATAATGGGGTCGATTCCGAGAAGTTGGCAGCCATGAGAGGAAGTTGACCCCCAAAGAGAGGTAAGGAGGAATGCAGTCAGCAGATTAGCAGAGTCTTCAGATGTTGGCACTGTTGGGGAGAGGGGCACCGACGAGTAGAATGCCCCACCCAAGGATCCCCACGCTGTTACACTTGTCAGGCCTATGGTCATTTATCTCGAGACTGCCCAGCAAAAAACGCCCAGGGCGGGCGGGCTGCGGCGCACGCCCACCTCCCCCGCCCAACGTCCGAGGAAAAGGGAACAGAGGAAGGGGGAGATGAGGGAGTTCGATGCCCCCCCCCCCCCCCCTTCCGCATGAAATCACAAGCAATAGCCGAGGAAGCGACGACGGACATGACAAAGCAGGTACTGGGACCTCCATTGATACCCCCGACTTCACCCCCGCTGCACTAGGGAGAGGACGAGGGGGCAGCGGCATGGCAGCAGAGGTCATTAACCCGTGCTCCATATCTCGTAATGGCCATCTGGGAATGTTAGCAGTTAGGATTGACCTGCAAGATAAATCCATCCGAGCGCTGATTGACATGGGAACCAGTGTTTCATTGATTGAAAAAAAAAATTCTCCTCTAATCCACTACAACAAGGGGCATCCATTGTTCTTGACACGCCGCCATGAGGAAATAAACTACACAAATACCATACATCAATCGTCCTGTTCAAGGTGGGGTCTGTGAAGTTTACACATGATTTTTTTTGTCTTACCCACCTTGGGAATTCCAGGAATCGAGGCTATCCTTGGAATATACTTTATACCTAATAATCAAATTTGCCTTTTTGGGGGAAAAGATACAATAACATTAAAAGCAGGCGGTACATTTTGCCGATAAAAAGTCATGACACAGTAAGTGCGTGTGTTAGCTCGGAGAGACATTTCAGTAAGGTATCAGCTATACCTGAGAGAGGTGAAGTGTTGTCACCCCCGACCCTTACGAGCATATCTATGACCCCGTGTTGCCCTCTTGCGGAAGTTGTTAAACCCCATGACAATTGGGCTCATATGATATTAGAGGGCTTGACAGCAATTAAAGAGAACAAAGCTGATATAACGAAAGTTGATTTGTCTAATAAAAGAGTTGTTTTAGGAAGTGATTCTGTGTGTGAATTAGAGTTATGTGATATTGCTTATAATGGGATGTTGGTAGCCACAACTCCAGCCCGCTGAGACGAACGCACTCAGGATTTGATTATGCAAGCGCGAAAATTATGTCCCTCAGAATATCAGCCTGTAGTTTGTGATACTGTCAATAATTATTCCGATTAAATTGCAATTGGAGATGAGCTACCCGGTAGGATGGATCGATTTCCCTTTAGCATTGAAACTGGGTAGGCGGAGCCGATCAGGTCAAGGCCTAATAAGGTATCCATTCATTTCCAGGGAGAGATAGAAAGGGAAATTAATAAATTAAGGGAAGAAGGATAATCAAGGAGAGCGAATCCCCCTGGCTTCTCCAATTGTAGCTGTTAGGATAAAGGATGGCTCGGTAAGAGTGTGTGTTGATTATAGGAAATTGAATGCAATCCCTAAGGATAATGCATTCCCTTTGCCCTCAATCGAAAAATTACTTATGAAAGTACGGAATATCATATATTTTA
>NC_090757.1:73865942-73873442 GCF_036898095.1 Palaemon carinicauda
CTTCCGTTCTCCAGAACTAATTTTAAGTAACGTATAGGCAACAAATGGGGCGACAATACACCTTTAGTTGCTAACGTGATAGCTTCTACATAATCCTTGGATTTCTCAATGAAATGTGCAATTCTGTTATGTATGTGATCTATCTTTGAATCATAATACGTTAATGTTGCCAACAAATCCTGTACTTCCATAATTTGAACGATATCATCTGAATGTTCATTTAACAAATCCGTAATTTTATTGATTGAAGCTAACTGATCCCTTAGTTCTGACATAATCAATTCATCTTTATGAGTCAAGAACTCAATTTTCTTATTTTGATTACTAATTTTAAGACGATTGGAAAGTCCTAAACCTAAACTTGCAACAGACCCAAAAATGCTTAATGCAGCATAAATGAACGGATTCCGTCTTTCTTTTTGTTCGTGTCCTACAGTCCACATCAAAAGGTCATAAGCCAAAGATCCTGTCTCTCCAGTCTTATTTTTCAAGTCATCAGATAGCATCTCTGCAACTTTTAATGTTGATCCAAGCAAACTCTTAGTAGTCAAATGAAAATGTCTCCTATGCAACTCATCCAATGATGCAGAAAACCGTGAAATGGCGGTTCTTAAGCTAGTGACATCATTCTCTTGAAGAAAAATTGCTTGCATATGCACTTCGACAAATACGTTGGTTGATGTAATAAAAATGTCTTCTTGTCTTTCAACTATATTGCCATATTTAAAATATATATTCTTAGTCTTAGAACTCATCCCATACGAAAAAAATGTCTGAGCGAACAATATCACTCCCAACAACAAAAAATTCATCTTGGAAACCTGTAACGAGAAAAAACATATGTAATTACTCCTGCATTAAAAAGAAAACTTTTAGTCACAAAATAAAATTTTTCCTCACTTCTTTTCCTCTCTTTTCTTTTTAATTTCTTATGTGAGACAATGGTACTATTCTCTCATCCGTGGGTTGGGCTACGTTTTGAATTCTAAACCTATTGGCCGTTAATGTTTCCAAAATGTTAAATGGGCCTTCAAACTTAGGTGTTAGTTTATAGTTGAGCCCTTTTCTGACATTGATTTGAATATAGATGTTATCACCCACGGTATATGTTTTAGTTGGTTTCGCTATTTTATCATGATTCCTTTTCATTATGATTTGTGATTCTTCTAAATTCTTTCGAAGGATATCATATCGACTTATACTTGCATTTATACATTCTTTTAAAGAATTTGATAGATTAGTTGTAGGCGTTAATACATGGAAAGGTGTTCTAACTGGGGTACCATACAATGCTTCATGCGGTGACATTTTAATTGATATATGATATGAATGATTCAGAGTACTCAGTGCCGCCGGTATTGCAATATCCCAGTTGGGGTCTGATCCCCCTAGTGTTACCCTTAATATATTTAATATCTTCCTATTTGCTCTTTCCACTAGCCCATTCGACTCTGGGTGATATATCATGGTATTAACCTTCTTTATGTTGAGGAATTCACACAATGAGGTAAGAAAGTGATTATTAAATTCACCACCCGAGTCTGAGATTATCATGTGTGGAATTCCATGTTTACAAATGTAACACTCGTAAAACTTCCTAGCGCATTCAATCGCAGTTTTAGTTTTAAGCGCTATTAGTTCTGTATATCGAGTTAAAGCATCTATAATTACTAAGAGGTGCTTATTTCCTCTGTCTGACTCGTAAAATCCTGTTAACAAATCTAAATGTATTCTTTCAAAGGGGTGATTGGGAACAGGATAAGCTCCTAAGCTGACAGGTGTTTTCGTATGCCCTTTGTTTTCCTGACATGTGCGACAATTAGCTATGTGTCTTTTTATATCTGTAAGCATTGTATGCCAATAAAACAATGATTTGGCTTTCTGTGACATTAATGAGAACCCACGGTGTCCATGTAATGGATTTGAATGCAACCAATTCAGGACAGTGGAAACAAGTGAGTTTGGTACTACTACCTGGTCGTTAGTTACATGTGGTGTATTGCGGGTTTTCCTTGTCACAGTCCTACACAGAATATTATCTTTGATTACATAATTCTGCTGCTTATACTTTATATATTCCTTTTCTTTATGATTGCCTTTCAAAGCATTTATAATTGTTTCTATTTTCTGATCTTTTCTTTGCTCAGTCTGTAACAATTCAGCACTCCAGCCTAAATCTTCTTGTTCAGATATTGTTTTTACAATAGGCATGGATGTTGATATATCTATTAATTCAGCTAAAGACTCCGTACAAGATGACACGGGGTTGCGTGATAATGCATCCGCAATGATATTTGCTTTCCCAGGTAAATACCCGATTCTTGCGCCAAAATCTTGAATGATTAAATGCCACCGAGTTCGTTTAGGGCTGTGATTGAAGCCTTTAAAGAACTCTGTTAGTGGTTTATGGTCAGTAAGAACCTTAACGGGATAACCGTAAATTATGAACTTAAAATGCACTAGCGAATTAACAATAGCTAGTCCTTCCTTGTCTATTACTGCATACTTACTTTCGGAAGTTCTCAATTTTCGAGAATAGAAAGCTATCGGGAAAAACTGTTTATCATATTGCTGAAGCAATACCCCTCCTACTCCTAAGTCTGAGGCGTCTGTTGCAATGAAGAATTCCTTACCGAAGTCAGGAAATTTTAAGATAGGAGAACTACACAGTTCATCTTTCAAAGTATTAAACGCCTGTTGATGTTGCTCAGACCATATGAAATCTACGCCCTTCTTCGTAAGATCAGTTAAAGGAGCGGCTATTATTGAATAGTTGCGTATAAAACGCCTGTAATATCCACTACAACCCAGAAATTGCTGTATTCCCTTGACATTAGTAGGTATGGGAAAATTACGTATAGCCGACACCTTATCATGGACTACTTTAAGACCTTGGCTTGACACCATGAAACCCAAATATATTAATTCTGTTTTGAAAAATTCACACTTACTAATCTTTACCCTTAAGTTATGTTATCTTAATCTCTGTAGTACTAGTTATAACTTACGTAGATGTTCTTCTAAGGTGTTGGAAAAGATTACAAAATCATCCATATAGGCATGCAATATATCCCCTAACAAGTCTCCAAACACTATGTTAATCATTCTTGTAAATGTTATAGGAGCACAACGTAAACCAAAAGGCATCCGTAAAAATTCATAATGTCCCCTGGCTGTGCTGAAGGCTGTGTATGGGATACTATCTTCTTCTAATGATATCTGGTGAAAGCCTTTAAGTAAGTCCAAACTGGTAAAATATTTGTTCTGACCTAACAAAGACAAAATATCGTCAGTACATGGCACTGGGAATCGATCAGGGATCGTTTCCTCGTTTAGACGACGAAAGTCGACGCAGATACGCCATGTTCGATCTTTTTTCGGTACAACTATTAAAGGAAAATTATAAGGGCTATTTGATTTTCTAATGACTCCTTCCTCTAACATTTTACCTACTTCATCATTTATTTCATTCTGGAATTTCATAGGGAGTCTGTACGAGGGTACATATATAATTTTCTGTTTGTCTTTTAACCTTATTTGATGCTCGATCACATCTGTTTTTCCTAAGGATCCATCCGTAGTGGAAAAGACATCTGTATATTTATTTAAAAGTTCAAAAATTTTCTGCTGAATTTCTTCATCTTGAATGTCCTTACTGATTTTATTTTTAATAGATCGTAAAAGGGATTCATCCGCAACTGATTGAGAGTGATTGATTTCAGCAACGGTAAGAATACGATGTTTATAAACTTCTACATCCAAGATATGTTGATTTTTGTGAATTACTAAAGTGTTATTTAAATGATTACAGACTTCGATATTACATTGCTGATGTGAGCCTACTGTATAAATAGCTTGTGTGACAGACAATCCGTTAGTTTTCAAAGTATCGGAAAGCATTAATATTTCAGATCCCGGTAGTGTTTTCTTTATTTGCACTATTAAATTCGAAGGTATGTTTGGTTCGATATATTGCGTGCAAGATGATATTACGAGTGAACGAGAATTCTGCTGGGTCGCGTATATTATTTCTTTATTAGTGAGACAAGTTATTGGTTCTTCAACGTACGTTACGGTTATATTTGTCGTCTCCTTTTTATCCAAAACTGACTTTAAAGTATTAGAAGACTTATAGAATTTCCCTTTGATATACACGCCGTGCTTTGCAGGAGCTAAGATAATGTTTTGATTTCCCATAGATGGGTATCCTATAATTACAGCTGGATACATATTAATGTTTTTCACAACAACAAATGTATCGGCAAACGTGCGATTACCGACTCTGAACTGAATATGAGTTATGCCTATGACGTTTAATTCATTATTTCCTATACCTGAAAGTCTAATTCCTGATTTTTCAATCGGAAAGTTCGAAAACAACAAATGATGCGTCTTCAAATCCATAATATTACGTGGACTACCAGAGTCAAAAAATAACGTAAAGGACTTGTGTTCTAAATTTACAGCATATAAGGTTGGCCGTAACTCATTTTGGCTTATTATTGTATGAATTCGTTGCAAATCTACGGGAGCATGCACTGTTTTACTTAATTCGGCCGTGTGTTTCATAGGAAAATCTATTGTCTCACAATTATCTGATAAAACATTAAATTGATTATTCAATACTATTGATGTTGACATAAATGACCTTGACCCAACATCACTCTCTTCCCCTCTAGAGTTAACTATGTGGTATTTGCTTTGCTCTGCACATTCTGAAAATTAGGCTGACTTTGCGAGGTCTGGTTTGACGGCCCAGGCTCAGCGATATTTGAAGAAGTGTTTGTTTGTTTCGGACTCTGAACTGCATTGACATTTTGTTGTTTCTTCTTATTGTTAAAATGAGGATTTTTCTTTTTATTTCCATATGGAACTGACTGTGGAATTGACTGTGCATTTCTAGGATATTGTTGTGTCTTACGCGCGTAACATTGACTATAAGAATGTGATCCTGTGTTGTGAACTGAACAAAATTTCGTTCTACAGTCTGCGCTTATGTGACCTTGACGTTTGCAGTTGTAACACGTCACTCCCGCTACTGGATTGTTAATTACGTTCACTGTTTGTGGTTTTGTTTCATTCTTAGCAAAAACTTGAGTTAACACGGGATCGAGATCTGGACACTTGGACATGTGTTTCTTTATCTGTTTATAGACATCCAATTCCGTACTTGCAGGCATTAACTTCTTATCAAAGCACCGCACTAAAGCTTCAGGCAACATAAGTGTCATGCAAGTTAAATACATTAATCGTAAAAAATCTTTCACGGAGATATTATCGTTAGTAACCCAAGTGGAATAACCTAAAATGTCCTGATATTCGTTAAGCCTATCAGCTATGAGAGCTGCTCTCTCAACAACATTAAGCCGATTCATAGTGGCTTGATTAAGTGTATTTCGTAACGTTAACACTACATCCAAAGCTTCCTCACCCCCACAAATCGCGCGTAACCTAACTTTGAAATCATCCCAAGTAACTGCTTCCTGAAATGAAACACCTCTTAAATACGCACTCGCATCCCCTTTAGAAAAATCTGTAAAACTTTTAGCTTCTTGTAATTGTACAAAAGGATCTACGATTTGTTTGGCATTTAAATGGGCATCAACGGATGAAATCCATGACTCCACATTTTGTGGCAAGAACCCGTTGACACGGCCTTGAAAAGGAAGGATTGCTGACCTGGCATTTACAAGCGTCACAATTGGAGGAGGATTAGCCTGGCCTACACCACTAGGTCCAGGGGTAGGGCTGACAGGAGGAGCCATGACTGCTGTATTTTTTTTTTTTTCTATCTCTTTGACCCCTTTCAATCCTATCAAAATATCTATATGAGTACAAACGCCCACTGCGTAAACGCATATGTATAATAAAATTCCCCCAACAATGTTACTAATCCCAATACATTTCCCCCCAAGAGTTTATGAAAGAAAAAGGAATTAGCACAAAGAAAGAAAAATTCTAAATGAGAATTCGGAGTTTCTTATAACAAAGTTTAGGAATTCAACCACCCCAGTAATAATTGACTAACGACTTGTGATAACTACACTTCACTGCCCAAACTGAAATGAATACAAAATCTCTGTACTTATCTTTATATGAAGTCGACACGTCCTCTCTCTCTCTCTCTCTCTCTCTCTCTCTCTCTCTCTCTTGATGTTTTGTTAGCGATGTCTCGTTCTAGTTTCTTGTTGAATGTAGTTCTTCCTGGATATGTCTTGCAATTGTTGAACGCCAGTCCTTGGGTTTCCTAGGATGTTGATTGAAGATTCAATTTGTATACTAACATATGTTGGTGTTAGCATTTCCGTTGGACTTAGTCAAAATTGTAGATTCTTGTAGATAGTTTTGAGTTCTTGAAGATCTTTATCAGGTATTACAGCTTTTATTTTGAAGTCTTGAAGATCATTCTCTGGTTTTACAGCTATTTATTTTGAAGTCTTGAAGATATTTCTCTAATTCTTAGAGTTTAATCGCTGTCTTAGAGTTTAATCGCTGTCTTTGAGTTTAATCGCTGCTACCATTTATTGGTGTGCTACTGTCTTAAGCACACATTTGAGTATGAGTTGTTTTCAGATGTATTTAAATGGTTTACTGAATACATCTTAATGGTTTTTAAGTTTTATTGTGAATAAACAACTGAGTTAAACATCTCCATCACTGGAGGAAGCTGTGTTGGTCCACATGACCAATTCTGGTGAAGTTTAGATATGAACTGAACAAATTACCGATATCACAAATATCGTATGCTTGCCTTAACTTAACCAAGTGACGGAATCGGAAGACACCTGCATCCGGTGACGTCACAAACTTTCACACGAAGAGACAATGTGTTGACATTAAGAAAGAATGGCAACTTAGCATCTTACATCCTGCTTACAATTTGAATGACTATAGCAAATCTCACGGTTAGCTCTTCCAACCAACATGACATATTACGTCATTTGTTTTAAACATGTAATATTACTATTCTAACTATTACATTAGCTCGGCCAGCTATCTCAATTTTTTTTTTTACAAAAATTTAACAACAAGCCGAAACATGGTTATTAGGTGTGACTGGACATACGTACTATTCATTGTTTAACATTAGCTATATCCAACTGAGGACGAATGTCCAAATAGGCACATCAAAAAATAATAACAATAATGCATACAAAAAAGATATTACCAAAGCAAAAAGAAAAATGCATGATAAAACCAAGATCATATATATGGTACATTGCTAGCAAATGATTACATGGTACCAAAAACAAAATAAATTCTGACTTACAAATGATTCGGTAACTTGATAAAGAATAATTGTTACCTTTGTCAGAAACAAGATACTCAATTTTTAGTGCACAAATACGAATTCCTGGTACGTACACGTACCACGGTTTCGTACATATATATATATATATATATATATATATATATTTATATATAGGGCTGATACATTTTATTAGATGCCCATAGATTCTGTTATATATCTTATTATATTTTTTTTTTCTCTTTTCTTTT
>NC_090757.1:73880942-73895942 GCF_036898095.1 Palaemon carinicauda
ATTTATTTTTATCCATGGTAAATATATGGACTGTACTCCAAGAATAATAATATAAAATAGATAACCACCAGAGAGAGAGAGAGAGAGAGAGAGAGAGAGAGAGAGAGAGAGAGAGAGAGAGAGAGGTAAACAACTGATTGCATAAGTCTAGTATGGCATTTGTAACCTAAAAGTTTGAGATCTTAAAGTCAGTTTAGTTTTAAGAAGATTTTCACGAGATCCATTGCATAAATTATTTAACTACATTAAAGTTGTCAAACTATTACATTTATTGATTTCGTCTTTGTAAGGCTTATTGCTTCATAGAAACTGATCTGTGTTGTATACGGTACATATGGCTCTCCGTACTTGTTGTAGCCCGCGCATGCGCTTTGAAATAAACGACAGTTCCCTCCAAGATGTCATGTCTTGTGTCCCATTGAATATGATGGCAGCTGCCTCTGCCCTATTTTCGCCTCTAGTGCTACCTAATGGATTCTAAATAATTGTGAAACGGATAAAACATCACCGGGAACGTTCAGAGAGGGGATGGAAGCCATTTACCAAGATCTGTCGAGTAGAAAAAGGATCGCAAATGTGCCGTCCTCAACCAGCGTGGCCAAGCAAACTCACGTCACCGCCTTGACAGCCTAGGATGAATACCGTTCTTCATCCTGAAATTTATCGCGTCCCTGTCAACACGGATGTGATTTAAGACTGTGATCGTTGTGCCAGAAAGTACAGTAGTTATTTTATGATTTTGAATGCTATGTGTGTATTTGGCCCCGAATGTGCGATAATCCAAGTGGAAATATCTTATACCTCACCAGTGTTTTGTTTATGCTTTGTTCATGTTTTTGTGTATAAAATCTCGCAAGAGATAGGTATTCTAGAGTAAGCTCTCAAGAGACAGGTATTCTAGCGTAAGCTCTCAGCCAGGTGTTCATGGAATGTTTCTCACATTTGATTGATACTGTTTTTACATGTGCCTTTGATTGAGTATCTAACCTTTGATTGATGTGCCCTTGACAGACTATTTTAACCATGGCCACTTATCAAATCCCTCCCCGAATCCCCATGTCTTTAACAGGCGATGTGGTGGAAAACTGGAAAGAATTTGAGTCCGCCTAGGGAGATTATCTTATTGCCACTGAACTCGATAAGAAACTGTGGAGCGAAGACAATACCCAAAATCCCGCGAGGACAGCCATGGTAGCAGCGACGCTATGTGCAGTCATGGGCCAAGCATGCAAGCGAGTGCTGACAAACCTACCAACACTCACTGATAGTCAGAGAAAAGACATGAACGCATCATCGTAGCCCTCAGGGAGTATTTTATTCCCCAACGCAACGTCTTATACCAAAGGTTCGTGTTCAGTACTGCAAAGCAGAAGAGCGATGAGACGATAGATGGTTTTGCGATGAGGTTACGCCGATTGGCCAATTCGTGAGAGTTCAGGGACAGAATTGTTATCAGCACAACTGACGAGACCGGTCGAGAGAGACTGTTGCAAGAACGCCCCATCCCCAACCTTAACCGGGTGATTGAGAACCTTCGAGCGGCAGAGATGTCTCGTAGCCATAATGAAGCGATATCGAGGGTAGCTCCATTTGATTGTCAGAATCAGCAAGGCCAAAAACAGTCCCCAGCCCAAGGCAAGAAACTAGCTGGAAACGACAACTCTACAAAGATGCCAAAATGCAATTATTGTGGGAAAGACAAGCACCCAAGAGAGCAGTACCCAGCTAGAAGCGATACTTGCAAGAAATGTAAGAACAAAGGCCACTGGGCCGCAGCCTGCCGAATCAAGGCAACTCATGAAATTGAAGAAATACCAAGTACTTATGAGTACCTCAATGGAAGCAACGAAATCACGGTTGGAGATTCTACATCAGTGATGTATCTTGGTGAAGTGATGAGCATAGATGCGATCGGTGACGATTTCTGATCAACTGATGTAGAAGTCAACAACCACGTAACGGGATTCAAACTCGATAGTAGGTCCAGGATATGTGTCGTGGGAGACTCGACACCATGGACGCAAGGTCTAGTTCTATCCAAATCGAACGACTAGTTCCGAGGCCCTGGAGGAGTCAGCCTAAACCACCTAACCGTCGGAGTTCTACGTCAAGCGGAGATCAAATCAGGTCAGCCCACACATCGTGAAGATGTCTATGTGATGAGGAATTAGTCTAAAAACCTCCGCTCTAAATCAGCTATACAGGCGCTAGCTTACTCACATCGGCCTCCATGGTATATGCAGTTGATTCGTCCCAAGACTTCAAGGAGGAGTTCCCCGGAGTCTTCCAGGGGCTTGGCCTGTTCAAAGAGATGTACAAGATTCCGCTGCGAGACGACGCCACCCCGTTATGCTTATACACACCGAGGCGTGTGCCACACCCATTACTTCCCAAAGTGAAAGATCAACTAGAGAAGATGGAGAAGTCTGGCATAATTTCTGCATTGACTAAGCCAACAGAATGGTGTTCCGGCATGGTCGTCGTCCCAAAACCATCAGACGTCCACATATGTGTGGACCTGACACCACTGAACCGAGCAGTCAGAAGAGAAATTCACCTGATGGCAAAGGTAGATGACAATCTGGCAAAGATTATGGGAAGCACAATCTTCACCAAGTTAGATGCAAACTCCGGCTTCTGGCAGATCCCTCTGTACCCAGACTCCAGACTGCTGACAACCTTTGTCATGCCATACGGGCGCTTCTGTTTCAACCGCCTACCCTTCGGCATTAGTTCAGCGCCGGAAGTATTCCGGGGACTGATGTCGAAGTTCCTAAATGGGCTAGAAGGGGTAATCTGTCAAATGGATGACATACTGATTCATGCAGCGACAAAACCGGAACATGATGAGAGAGTGAGGAATGTGTTGATGAGGCTACGAGATGCTGGAGTGATGTTGAACAACAAATGCTGTTTCAACCAACCGTGCTCGAAGTTCCTCGGACATGTCGTCTTCATAGAAGGCATCGGGGTCATTTCAGATAAGACACGAGCTATCCAGGAATTAGTAGAGCCTCGAAACTTCACAGAGCTACAGCGGTTTATGGGCATGACAAACCAACTCGCCAAATTCATACCGACACTAGCCCGAGTGAACGAGCCTCTTCGCCAACTTCTGAAGAAGGAGCAAATGTGGATGTGGGACAAGGCTCAACAAGACTCCTTCGACACCATCAAATGCATACTGTCCTCAACTGAAGTCCTGGCCCATTATGACCCGAACATACCATATGTCATCACAGCAGATGCATGCCAAGATGGCCTTGGGGCTGTCCTTCTCCAAACTGACAGCAATGGCATCCGACGCCCGATATACTATGCATCTCAGTCCCTTACTGACACAGAGAAGAGATATGCGGGTAACAGAAAAAGAAGCACTAGCTGTAACCTCGGCGTGCCAGAAATTCTCAGATTATGTGCTTGGGTGGAAATTCACCGTGGAAACAGACCACCGACCACTTGTACCACTACTCACAACAACTGACCTGTCAAAACTGCCAGCCCGTATCCTCAGATTCAGACTAAGGCTCACGAGACACTCACCGAAAGTGAAGTATGTCCAAGGGGTATATCAGAAGACTGACGTTGCCCTCTCACGAGCACCTGTTGGGAAGCCCTCCAAGGAAGAAGAGATTTTCTGCCTGGACACAGGCATTCAAGGATTCAGTGATCCAGCACCTGCCTGCCAGTGACAAGAGACTCGAAGAAATCCGAGAAGCCTAACAGAACGACGCAGTCTGTACCCAGAGCCAGAAGTGGGTGAAAGAAGGCTGGCCTCCTGTGATGCCCAACTTACCGCTCCTCAAGACCTACTGGGAGAAGGCACCACACTTCACCATCAACGACACGATCTTGATGTTTGACGACCGTCTAGTCATCCTGCAGTCACTCCTGATGAATATCCTGGAGAAACTCCACTCTGGACACCTGGGTATGACCAAATGGAAGGCCCGTGCAAAGGAAAGTGTTTGGTGGCCGTCTATCACATCACAAGTAGAAGCAAAGTGCAGAGGCTGTTCAACCTGCATCCTGCATCGTGACCAACCAACCGAGCCACTCCTGGCCCTCTCACCCCCCAACGAAATCTGGGAAAGAGTGGGAACTGACCTATTCGAGTACAAGTCGAAGCAGTATGTGTTGATAGTAGACTATGGTTCTAGATGGCTCGAGTTCAAAGAATTAGAATCTACCACCAGTCAAGCTGTCATCCGGAAGCTTTGCGAAGTATTTGCCACTCATGGAGCTCCCAAGGTTGTAATATTCGACAATGGACCTCAGTACGCATCAAGAGAGTTCCAGGAATTCAGCAAAGACTTGGGGTTTACACACATCACCTCATCACCGTGGTATCCAAAAGCCAACGGAGAAACAGAAAGAGCCGTCCGAACAGCGAAAGCGATTCTGAGTAAAAACCAAAACCCCTACCTCGTACTACTTGCCTATAGAACAGCACTGCTATACAATGGCAAGTCACCAAGTCAGCTCCTTATGTTTCGACAGCTAAGGACTACCGTCCCGACAGCTTCAGCTAAGCTGATACCGCAGGTCCTACACCATCAGAAAATCAAGGAAGGAGAAGAAGAGTACAAGAATCAGTACACCAAAGCGCATGACCGCCATCATAGAGTTGTGCAGCTCCCCTGTCTCACCCCAGGAGATAAAGTCTTTGTGAGAGACCGGTCTAGCTACGGTGAAATCAAACAGCAGATGAGCAATCCTAGATCCTACTGGGTAGCTATGTAGAACGAAAGTGTTATTCGGCACAATCGGAGTGCTCTAGTTCATACCAGCGCTACCCGAGAGTCGCCACTGCAGAAGGGTCTGGAACCACCTGACGCCCTACGAATTCAGACTGAACCACGACCGACTGCGTCCGAACCACCCATCCCTACCCCCACCAAAGGTCCACCCCAAAACCCCCCCGACACCTGCCAAATCAAACCCCAAAGTGACCCCAGAACGTCGGGAAGAATGACAAAAACAACCCAACAACTCGATATGGTTTATTATTAAATGATTTTATTTTCATCTCAACCATGTCAACGACATAAAATGAACTTGTACTTGGTGTTAACGCCATGTTAATGTCGCATTTAACTAATAATGTTCGTGTTTTAATGTTTAAGAGACATTCACAACATTTGTCATATGTTAATTTTGGATAAGTGTTGAGCCTTGTAGTTTATTTGTGTTTGCCATGTAGTGTATTATATTTGATTGCTGGGTCACTATTATTTGTTTTATCACAAATACATGTAGGGAGGAAATGGATTATGTAACTTCTTAAAACTGTTATGTTTCTTAAGGGGAAAATGGATTGTTAACTTTAAATAATTATCAAACAATCTTAAAGGGGAGATGTTGTATATGGTACATATGGCGCACCGTACTTGTTGTAGCCCGCGCATGCGCTTTGAAATAAACGACAGTTCCCTCCAAGATGTCGTCCTGTCTTGTGTCCTATTGAATAATCTGGTGGTTACAAAACTATTGAATCAGAGGATGTGTCAGATACTCAAGTTGTGGAATGGTCTCCCTATGAAGGTCGTTGAATTGGTGGAACTTCAAAAGTTCAAACTTGGAGCGAATGTTTTTATGTTAAACAGGCTAACATAAGTCTCTCTTTTATAGTTTATTTATGAAAGATATATTTCAATATTGTCAATAAACTTTATGTTATTTAATGGTTCATTACTTCTCTAGTAGTTTATTCCCTTATTTCTTTTCATCACTCGGCTACTTCCTTGTTGGAGACCTTGGGCTTATAGCATCCTGCTTTTCCAACTAGGGTTGTAGCTTAGCTAATAATAATAATAATAATAATAATAATAATAATAATAATAATAATAATGATAATAATAATAATAATATTAGTATTAATAATGATAATAACAGTATCCTAAAACCATTAATCGACAAAGGAAAAAGGTTTTCAAATATCCCACAATGGTCTCCCTGGAGTTCCTTTGATATTTTGATATGCTCGTAAAATCACATTCCGTCACAACCAGCCTTTAGAGCTTGCGCTATATTCTGGTTGGGGTTGACTAGGTCACCCAGAGATCTCCTAAAACTGTTTTTCTAATTGCAGATTTGTTTACATTGTAAACGCTATTCCAATCCGTTTCATCTAGACAAGTGTAATAAGTGTTTTTCTAGACATTAAGGTGTGATCAGTGGTCGATCGACAACGAGTCACCGACCAGTCCATGCTCAGCTGCAGGCTTCGTTCGACGCCTTGTTTCTGTGAACTTACAGGTGTTTACTATTTTTTTTATTCACTGAGTAAAACTTATTTGTAAGTATGTATTGTATTTTACAGTAGGTTTAAGGTATATATCTGTAAGGTTATTTTTTTATTGGCCTTATTTTGATTTATA
The DNA here is from genome assembly GCF_036898095.1 of Palaemon carinicauda. Taxonomy (NCBI): domain Eukaryota; kingdom Metazoa; phylum Arthropoda; class Malacostraca; order Decapoda; family Palaemonidae; genus Palaemon; species Palaemon carinicauda. The sequence continues at coordinate 73,887,323 of NC_090757.1, forward strand.
TTTGTATATAATAGGATAGCATAACCACTACATTATCTATCATAGCTGGTTTGGTGTTTACATTAATTAGTCCTACTCCTGGTCTCAACCTCCAATAAAGCCCCTAGCTGCATGCGCTTCAATTCCTGACCTCACTCCATTCCTACTTCCTCTCTTCCATCTTGGTGTCCAACCGTTTCGCTTTTACTTCAAAGTGTAACTTCAGGGTTTTCCCCAGTAGCTCTTGGGCGTTGGACGACCTTAAAGGCCCTAGTCTAAAGGTTTTAAAGTTTGCTCCGGAATGGCAGAGACAGAAGACAGGTCACTGGCCGAGAGACGGACCATATACTTATAATCAGTGGCCAAGCCCCTCGCCATCAAGCTAGGACCAGTGAGGGCCAGGCAATGGCTGCTGATGACTCAGCAGGTGAACTTATAGGCTCTTCCCATTCCTAGCTCACAACGATGATGAAGTTGGTAACACTACTAGAAACGATTGAGCTTGAGTGGGCCTCGAACTCCCATCCAGTAGGCTAGCACAATCAGTGCCGAGATATATAGCCCAATTTCCATCAGTCTAATCACTGCAAATTCCCAGACTAGTCACCGATTAGTCTATACCAGCCAGAACAATTACGATAATTTGCCTACATTGAGAATCTGCAAAATCTAGGCAGGAGTAACAAAACTTTTTCCCACAGAATATCTTTATTTATTTCTTGCAAAGAAACGTTTGTCAATATTGAAGTACTTATGATTTTATTTCTGGTGACGAAGATAATAAAATATAGCATGAGATTATATCAGTTTTATCTTTAATCCAATAAAGGGGAGAAGTTAAACGACCAGCCAAAGATGTATCCTGCCACTTCTAATTATTATTGAAACCTTATTCCCCCCCCCCACCGCGTTTTTCTTTTAATAAGCAGAGCATTTCTGGAGCTATACAAGGTTCCACATCAAAGGTACCTGCAAATACCTTAACGGAATATTGGGGCGTTTGATTGGAAATATTTCCAGACAAAGGAGTTTAGCTCTTTGATCGGTGCGCACTTTGCTTGCGCTAATTAACCTTTGCCGCGTCCTTCAGTATTCGCTAAGATCGTTCCAAAGACTATATACTGAAGGAAGATAGGAAGACTCAAAATAGAATGTTAATACGCTAGTTGGCAACTCCAAAGTGAACACAATAGTTGGTTGCTCCGATTTCAGATGGCGTTGTAGGTATACATCGTTTGTCGTCTGTTTGTTTATATTCAGAATTTGATAGTTGACTCAAACGAAAAAATGGCGCCGACAGTAAAGAAGTCACACAAATGTGTTGTGTGCCATAAACAAGAAGAAACCGATCCTCATTTGGTATTTCACAGGTTCCCTAAGGACAAAGAACGGTGAGTCCAAACAGTATAATACATGCAGTATTGAATGTAAGATTAAGGCAAGGCATCCACAGTAAATCTCTCTTGTTTTTCATTTTTTTGTTGGCTTGTATGCTACCTTATTTCTATTTCCAACCCCCGTTTGATTATATTTGTGTGTGATACAATTTTGTGTTATTTTGATCCTTCTGATTGTACATTTATACATTTATTAGTTTATAATACTAAACTATACATGAGTGCATCATGCTTTTCCATTTCAATAAAAAATGAAATACAATTGTGTTTTTATACACCTAATATCTCTCCATCTTACAGTGGCCTACATACTGCAATTAAACGTATGCCTACACATAAGCCTTTGTGGCTAAGTTTAACAAATCAGATATACAGTATGTTTTAATTTATTCGAATGTGGTATTGTATAGAACATTTAAAAATGGTTGTAATATACTGTACAATACTTAAATTTGCAAGAAAATTAACTAAATCATAAGAGATATAGCTATTGAATTTCTAAAAAAATAGACTGAGAAACATAGTTTGCAATTTAGTTACCTAAAATTTAAGAATATCATGAATATATGAGTAAAATATACTGACATAGTAATGCAAATTATGAACAAATATGTCGCAAAATTTACAATCGAATTCCATCCTATATACCCGTAAGCATTACCGCTCTGAATGTTTGGTTGCTCGCTCAACAGATGGAGCCATTCGTTTCGCATGGGAGTATCTGGCATCTTTTCATAGCACACTCATTTGTGTGTTAAAAGCCTGAGCCTTCCTATCTTCCTTCAGTATATAGTCTTTGGATCGTTCCTTTTGCTCGCGTGAGCAGTAAACATTTTGAAATGTTATATATTCTAGCAAATTATTTACTTGTTTATGATAGCATTTTTCATAAACGGCTTTATATCATTTTTTTTTCGTGCTTTATGATTTTAGGAAATAGCTAGAATCATTTGGTGGTCAAAGCTAAATTTAAACACCTCCTATCATATTATTTATCAGTAGTTTATGATAACAGCTCAAATTAACTGCTTAGTATTTCTTTTTCGTCCTTATAATATCTAGGAAATAACGGGAGTCAATCGGTGAAAAGCTAGACTTAACGTGGTGAAAGAGTTTGTATATCACTATTTTCCAAATTCTCATCTCTTAATCTCAGCATCCATATCTCATAAGTTTGTTCTTCCTCCGCCTGAAAAATCTAATTATGCGGAGTTTTGCTTTCTGCAAACATTGAACTTTAAAGTTCTTGACCTCCATTCTGTTTATGAGTTTACTTTATTATCTTCGCCAAGGAGGTTATGTTTTCACCTCTGTCTGTTAATTTGTTTGTTCGTCTTCGGCCTAAATAAAAAAAAATTACGGAAGAATTTTGATGAACATTTCGGGATATGTTAGAAATGGGCTACTTACAAGGGATTAGGTTTTGGCGGTGATCAGGATAACCTTCCGGATTCAGGTTTTTTGAAAAAGGATTCTTTATCAATGCGAGATTGGATTAATTTGGATATTTCTGATCATCACTCACTACATAAAACACAGAATTACTGGTAAAAATTGTAAGCATAAAGTCATCATAAAGTCTTGCAATCACTACATCCGGATCCTTATATTGTTCGAAACCTATTGATCTAGAATGGGACCAATGAATAAGGTCTAGTGAAGGTCGAGATGGTACGACAAAGGGTACTGAACTGCATTGGCGGAGGTCTGCGCTAGAAGATATACTTCAATTCGACACAGAATGACCTTATGATTTCATCCTTTTCAAATTATGAATAATTAAGAAAGGTAAGATTGTCTAATGAGATGTAATTCATCGTCCTGATCCTTCCATCACCATTTCATACTTCCACAGTATCATTGTGACGTCATTTGTAGAATGTATCAGATAATCGTTGTCTTCACTTTGACAACGGTAGAGAATTCTCTTCAGTTTCGTTTTCGTCAGTAGATTAGACTTTCACCGATGGTACTTTGCTGGATCTTCTATCTTATACCCTTCTAATAGATCAGACATCTATATATTGTGAGTAAATAATGAAATATTCTAGGTCATGTTCACACCATGTGTACACATTTATATATATATATATATATATATATGTATATATATATATATATATATACATATACATATATATATATATATATATATGTATATATATATATATATATATACATATATACACATATATATATATATATATATGCAGAAGAACCACAGGGAAAATGAAAGTACGAAATATACACTCAAGTCCTGACTACTTTCGTGATACTTCTTCGGAGGACTGCTATCATCAGTCCTCTGAAGAAGTATCACGAAACTAGTCTGGACTTGAGCGTATATTTCGTATTTTCATTTTCCCTGTGGTTCTGCATCTAAGCATCACTTTTTCCTGTGATTTTTACGCATATATATATATATATATATATGTGTGTGTGTGTGTGTGTGTGTGTGTGTACGGTGACTGACTCCGAGATGAGAATCGATTCTGACTTTCAGCAATCTTTTGGTAGCTCCCACGTATTTCCCGATCTTACATTTCGTGCAAGTAAAGCAATATACCACCAAAGACCCCATCAAAGTCGGATATTGAGATCAGACACAAGGAAAAGCTTATTACTAAACATAAGGATACATCAAAATCTCTGTATAATGTCATAGAAAATACTGTATCATTTATCGACTTTCTTTATGTAAAACATGTACTTACCAAAACTGTTAACTCTTATTCAGCAAATGTTCAAATTACTCATTTTAGAAAACTAGAACGCTTAGGTATCCAGATCCCAAAATTCGTAGACTCCAAAACCACTGTTTTTCATTATTCTAACGATGTTTTATCTAAGAGAGAAAAATTCATCTTGTCTTTGGGCCTTGATTTTTGTTTACCAAATTTTAAACCAAGTTTTAGTAATTTTTATTTGCCACTAGAAATCCTTTTTGGACGACTTCAGTCGTTACAACTCCCAGGTGACTTACCCGGTTTACAGAGAGACTTGCAAAGTATTGCTCACAAAGCATTCTCTAAATTATGTAATAAATGGTTTCCTTTCTTTCGTAAAGATGATTATATGTTACTAAAAACCTTATCCAATAACCCAGACATTATCATAACCAGACCGGATAAGGGAAGAGGCACGGTGATAATAAACAAAAATGACTGTGTACAGAAAATGGATATTCTTAAAGATACCACTGAATTTGTTGAAATAGGTGTTCCAACATATCAACCTATATTTAAGGTGGAGGATAAAATCAATAGAATACTCAAAAGTCTCAAAGATCAGAATATTATAACTGAAAGCACTTACCAAGAATTATTTTGTTCAGGTTCATCCTATGGTGTGCTATATGGACTTCCTAAAATTCATAAAGATGGTGTTCCTTTACGACCAATTTTGGCGGCATACAATACCCCAAATTACAAGATAGCAAAATTCTTGGTACCATTGCTACAGCCATTTGCAAATAATGAATACGTTTTACTCAATTCTGCTAACCTTGTACCTGATATTCTACCACAAGATGTTGACCTATATATGGTAAGTTTGGATGTCGCATCTCTTTTTACGAACATACCGTTGCAGGCCACGGTTAACATCATTTTAGATAAGCTCTTTTACGAGGAAAATATTTTATATCATGGTTTTAATAAGGATAATTTTAAGAAACTTCTAGAAATTGCAGTGCAGGACACTCACTTTATTTTTAACAATAACGTTTTTAAACAAGTTGATGGTGTTTCTATGGGGTCACCACTTGGACAAGTTATGGTTAGCGCTTTTATATGCTCTTTCGAGGAACAGACGCTGGATGGGTGTGCCTTATTATATCGCCCTCTCTTTTATAAGCGATATGTGGATGACACTATTGCTCTATTTAGGTCCCGAGAAGCAGCTGAAACCTTCTTGCAATATATCAATGGCCTACATCCTAATACAAATTTCTCAATTGAGCATGAACAAGACAACCAACTTGCTTTTTTAGATGTTTTAATTACAAGGGCTGAACAAGGTTTTAATACAAGCGTCTTTAGAAAAAAGACGTTCACAGGTCAAGGTACTAATTTCTATAGCAGTTGTTCCATGATATTTAAATTAGTTAGTATTTCCACGCTGTTACACTGTGCTTAAAAAAGAGTAGCATTATCTTCATATGCAGCGAATCTTTTTCTAGGCCAAATCACATATGAGTTTATAATGTGAAAAGCTATGGAATAACATCAGCACTGAAAACAAGGCCAATCATGTTAATGTCCTATCCACTATCAAGGGATGATTGGAGATTATAATAAGGCATCACATGCTTCAAGGCCTTTGCAAGCTAAACTGCAAACAAGGAAACAGATTAATACCTTCAGCATATCTGTTTAGATGTTTTGCCAAGACGTTCAAAACTTTTAGATAATATGGGGATATGGAAATTGAACGGTAGTCAGCAGGGCTAGAGCTACCACAAATACATTCACTCAGTGGAGTAATGAACATGGACAATTCTCCAACAACGGTTGTGGGGGCCTGGTGGTAGCGTCCTTGCCTTATTGATTGGCAGACTGGAGTTTTGAGTCCCACTCAAACTTGTTTAGTTCCTTTGGTCACTGCAACCTTACCATTCTTGTGAGCTAAGGATGTGACTGTTTTGGGGAGCCTATAGTCTATCTGCTGAGTCATCAGCAGCCATTTCCTGGCCGTCCTTGGTCGTAGCATGGGTGGAGAGGGGCTTAGGCGCTGTTCATATGTAATATGGCCAATCTCCAGGACATTGTCCCGTTTGATAGGGCAATATCATTATCCCTTTCCTCTGACATTCATGAGGGACCTTTAAGCTTTTAAAAAATGAAAAGGAACCTCCTCTCTCTAACTTGCGAAATATAGCTTAGGAACTATGAAATTAGTTTTCTTTATGAAAAAAACGTAAAATTTCATTTTGATCTACACCTTCATAAGCATCAAGGTCCATCAAGAGTGTGTTAATTTATCGAGACCGAAAAACTAATCTAGTTAGTTTAGCTTTGGGAGAATGATAATGAGGATGATAGAATATATCATTAACCAGCCTCATGTTATGAGACCCCAAGGGAGTGACAAACCTGAAACCACATCGTATCCCTTTTTATCACATTTCTAAAAGAAGATCAGTTACAGACTTGAAGAGGACCCAAGTTGTAAGCAAAGACCATCTGAGTTCTAGGTGCAACAATAATATATTTTCAGTTCCTTGAAATTATAACTGCAACGATAAGCAGCTGTCGATATATAAAACATGTTACTCGTGAATTATCAAAATTGTAACTAACTGCATTTATGGCGGAAATGTATCAGGAAAGAAGGGGCCACAAGGTCATGCTGGGTATTATTGGACTAGATATGATTTATGAATTTGAGCTATATAGCCCGGTGAAAAGGTTTCAAGCTACCAAAATTTCAAGCTACATCCCGGTAACTTGAAAACGGTTTCAGATTACCGGGGGTTAGTTTGAAACCAGTTTCAAGCAACCCTTGTTTTCAAGTTAACCCCTCATCGAAATGGAAAATAATTTATATGACAGCGCGCATATGCATCGTGCATGTATTGCTGACTTCGCAGTAGTAGAATAAAAGAGTTTATTTTCGTATTTAATACAAAATATTATGTAGACCTATTAGTGAATTATATGAAAAGTTAGAAGTCACAGACTCTGTCATTTAAGGTTTTGTGATAATGGCGAGGTAGAGAATTATTGAATTGCGCGTGTGATTATCGAGAATTGCTTTCTTTTATCATCTCAAATAGATTCAATTCATGTGCTTCAGGTGCAAGAGCTTCGCACGGCAATATGCGTGGAGAAATTGACACAAAATTCCACAAAGAGATGACTTTGTCGCTATACTCTCAAACCTACGAAGCAGATTGAGATATACCTTAAGACAAAAACACACTTTGCTATATTTCTGATATTGTGTTTCGAAAATAAAGAGAAAAGGATACCATTTGATGTTTATACTGAATACAATTACTTTAAATGTTAAACTTTAATTTAATAAAATCTCAACTTCTAATTGTTATACTTTTGAAACGTTATTCAGTCGTACTATGAAGATACGAGGCACATAATTACCACCTTTTTGGTATACTTTCTCAGGACAGCGATGGACATTCATTAATCGGCTTCCGTCAGAAAGTATTCCTTGCGGCCAGGTACTGGCAGGAACCTCCTGTGACGAAAGTAGCTTGCTGCTTGAGCTCCACACCCAGATATAGGAGAGAGAGAGAGAGAGAGAGAGAGAGAGAGAGAGAGAGAGAGAGAGAGAGAGAGAGAATTACAAACGCTCTAACAGACATGCCTCAAGGATTATAGCCAATCAAGCGAGACACTCAAAAGCATCATGAACTTTTTGTCAGCCAGAATGGAAGGTCATCCATCCCCATACAAGGCAACAGTAGGCTACTTACTGGTCAAGCACAAGAGAATGTTTATAATGTTTCGAAATATTTTGCTTTAGAAAAACAGAGAGGAGGTTCTGTCACTGATGTTTCTAAAGTAATTTCACGATCAAAAGAAGCAACAATTTAAGCAAGACTACTATCTCAACCAAATTGAATGTAACGTAATTTTGAACAATGGTTCTGTAAGCAGTCGCTACCAAATATATTCCTGTCTTCCATAATTGCAATCGTAACGCCTCTTATCATAGAGCAAAATTAGATAAAGCTCCAACAGCATCAAACAACTTGGCACAAATAAAATAATGGAGCGTAAAGAAGTTCTGGTGTATGTTCACCGACTAATTTCAAAATAAAAGTTATTATTATTATTAATATTATTATTATTATTATTATTATTATTATTATTATTATTAGCCAAGCTTCAACCCTACTGGGAAGGGAAACAAATAAGGAAAAAGAAATAAATGAAGGATATAGAGATAAAATACAAAAATAACGAGAATGCAAATGGATATTGTATCATTGAAGATGTTAAAAACAAACTGATAACAAGAAATATAGCGAGGATGTTGATCTGTCAACAATAATAATAAAATAACTATCGTAAGAGACAATATTACAAAAGAAAACAAAGAAAAATTTCAGTTGTGGTCTTCAGAGAAGATATTTTTTTGATAGGTGGTCGATTCCCAAAGGAGATTACAACAAGAATTTAGAGAGGTGAGAAAGTATACTACGAAGGCGAAAATATGGCACCGTGTGTTTCTGTCTTTAGATACACCTCGATCTTCGTATATTTAACAGAGTATAGTTT
>NC_090757.1:73900942-73903442 GCF_036898095.1 Palaemon carinicauda
AGAGGTTTGATGGAAGAGGATGCCTTTGATCGAAGTCCACTGGAGAGGGCACACCAGGCAACTGACCCCTTAGTTGTAGAGATAACGATGGGGAAGAAAACCAAAGTATTAATGATTTCGATATGCTACATTATTCTGGGAGAGAGCGCCTCTTATCATCCATCCCTTGTGGCTTTAAAACAGTCACTTATGGTAGGTGAGTAGTACTTGGCATAGTTACCCCTAAGTAACGAGTCTTTTTGTATGATGGGGCTTTCCTGAATGGCATTTAATACCGAATTCTATCTTGGGAATATATATTCACTTGGAATTCATTTCATGGTAACAGCTTCTGGCTGGGTGAAGATTCAAACCCACACCTGTTCGGCCGGAAACCATGCCTCTTGATAGCTCAGTCGGTAGAGTCTATGCAGGCATGGCAGAATTGATTAGGTAGAGGTGTCCTTTGAGTAATTTTCTAGGAAAAAAAAGAAGAAACAAGAACGAGATCCTCACCTCTCCCCTTTTAGTTCAAATGACATCGAAAAAGTCTATTAAATTTCAAATATATCCTGTTTCTTATCAAATAATGTATTTACACACACACACACACTATATATATATATATATATATATATATATATATATATATATATATATATATATATATATATATATATATATATATATATATATTATGTGTGTTTTTTTTAATAAATGCTTTGATGACCAATACAGTGTTCTACGATGGCTTCACAAAACAATAATATCCTCCCAAACCTACTCCAGATGAAGAAGTCAGGTCCTTCATCGGCTGCCAAACGCAATTCACTCTGAAAGTCTTATTCAACCTCCTCCGAATGTCTAATGATGAAAACTGCGATTGTTCACGATTCCGTGCATCCTCCTGGAGGGTGTCTCATTCTCTGTCGCTTGCTGAGCTATCCTGATAATGCTGTTGTCATACTATAGTCCATCTTTCCTTCCCAACGAAGTGCACTGTCCCACTGCTTTGATCACATTAAAGTAAGATCTTCATGGTGATGACCAGATCCTCAATGCGATGATTATGGCTGAAAATGCATATGATATGAGATGACTGATTATTCTCTCCAGTCATTCCTGGATTTTCTTTTGACCTCATTATCATTATGGGAATGCATAGTTGCTCTACATTGTAATTTCCAATTCCTGTCTTTCTCTCTTTTTTATAGTAGGCCTATCTCAAGTATCATTTGATATCCGTGGTTTTCTCCTTGTAACTGCATGTCCCAAAACACCACTACCAACTGACTGATATATGTTCTTAATATCACATCATTCTTTAATAATTGTCTGGTATTCGTCTCTTAAAGTCTTTAATTAAGACTGCAAATTGATTCCTACATTCAATTGCAATGGTTTCTCTGAGTTCGTCTTCTAGAAGCTCAGTTCCATCAAACTTAGGAATTCTACCTACATTTCTGTTGGACGCTTTCAGCTTTAATTACAGTGGCAATGAAAAGCTGGTGATCAATACCAATATCTACACCTCTAGTACTTCTTCCATTTCTCATTCCTCCATCTCTCTTTATTAATGACTAAGTGATCTATTTGATTATTGTAATTGCCATATGGTGAAGTCCACGCATATTTGTGGATGTCCTTGGACTGGAAAAAATACCTTCAATAACAATATTGGCTGTTGAACAAGATCTCATAAAACTTGCCCTATTTTCATTTGCATCTTCGCCAAGACCCTCAACACCCATCACATTCAGAATACCTTGATGATTCCTTACAATTTTAGCACTGAATTCACCAATCACAATTTTCATATATCTCTCTAATATATCACCTATTACACTCTGCAGTTCTTCATAGTATAACTTTTTCCTTTCTTCAGGGGAATCATTTGTTGGTGCATAGCAAGCTACAATACTCATATTGCACTGCTTTGATTTAAACTTTGCAAGTAACAATCTACTATTACTGCTCTCCAGTCAGTTAATAATTTTGTTCTGCTCTTTGTGTCATTATCATTCCTTTCCCTTTGCTTCCAACTCCGCGTGTTCTTCATGAATATATATACATATTGTCTTAGCCTAAGATTTCTTCACCAATCCCTTTACGTGTACCACTTATGGAACTTAACAATCAGATTTAGAGCTCTAATATTACAATTACCAATTTAATTTTTCATTAGTATTCAAAAGCCGGGAGATTCTTGTCCCCCTTATAAAGAGAGCAAGTATATATATATATATATATATATATATATATATATATATATATATATATATATATATATATATATATATATATGTGTGTGTGTGTGTGTGTGTGTGTGTGTGTGTGTGTGTATATATATATATATATATATATATATATATATATATATATGTGTGTGTGTGTGTGTGTGTGTGTGTGGCAAGAAGGTTGTTGGAGGCAGCATGAGGCAGGGCAGTGAATGGTGGAATGAAGGAGTGAAGGTAAAAGTGGAAGAGAAAAAGAGGGCTTTTGAAGAATGGCTGCAGAGTAA
>NC_090757.1:73908442-73933442 GCF_036898095.1 Palaemon carinicauda
GTCGTTCTTAGGGCACCGTATCACTCCTGAAGGAGTCCATCCCCTCCCTGAGAAGGTAGCAGCCGTTCAGAATTTCCCCGCGCCCTCGACCGTCAAAGCTCTGCAGGAATTCTTGGGCATGATCAACTATTATGACCGTTTTCTGCCAGCCATTGCCGCCACTCTTGCTCCCCTCTACACCTCCCTCAAGGGCAAGCCAAAGGACGAGAAGTGGGGTCCCCTTCAAGAAGCAGCCTTCTGTAAAGCCAAGAAGGCCCTATCAACTGCTGCGGCTCTCACTTTTCCTATCCCACACGCCCCTCTCCTTCTCTCCACCGATGCCAGCGACGTCGCTATTGGTGCAGTACTCGAGCAGGTGGTCAAAGGCTCGCCCGCCCATTGGCCTTCTTCAGCAGAAAACTGTCCAAGGCAGAATCGGGTTATTCTACCTTCGATCGAGAATTGCTGGCGGTGCACTTGGCTGTCCGTCACTTTCGCCATTTCTTAGAAGGTACGCCCTTCGTCATTCGCACAGACCACATGCCTCTGGTGCACGCCTTCACTCGACAGTCTGACGCCTGGTCCGCCCGTCAACGCCGACATCTCTCCGCCGTGGCTAAATACAATTGCACCCTCCAATACGTCCCTGGGAAAATGAATCCCGTTGCCGATACCCTTTCAAGAAACACGTTGGCTGCCATTCAACTGGGATTGGATTACAACGCCCTGGCTGAAGCCCAACGACAGGATCCAGAGTATCAAGCATGTAGGACATCTTGCACGTCCCTCCGTTGGGAAGATTTTCCCCTCGAAGACTCCAACACCACCCTCCTCTGTGACGTCAGTACTGGTAGACCGCGACCTTGGATTCCTGCTCCCATGCCCCGACAGATGTTTGATTTCATCCACGGCCTTTCACATCCCTCGTGCCATTCTACTGCACAGCTGCTGAAGGCAAAGTTCATTTGGCACGGCATTTCTAAGGATGCTAAGGATTGGGTCCGCGCCTGTACTTCTTGTCAAACTTCCAAAGTACATCGACACACAGATTCAGGATTGGGCACCTTTCCTCAACCTCAGCGTCGTTTCACACACATTCACGTCGACGTTGTAGGCCCCCTACCCACATCACAAGGACATCCTTACCTGTTTACCGTCATCGACCGCTCCACTCGTTGGCCTGAAGCTATTCCCATGGAAACTGCAACGTCCGCCTCATGTACATCTGCCTTACTCTCTGGATGGATTTCAAGATTCGGTATCCCTGAGCATATTACTTCTGACAGGGAAAGCACTTTCACCTCTCAATTGTGGACGTCATTAGCGAATCTCCTGGGCATCACCCTACATCAGACAACGGCCTACAACCCCGCTGCCAATGGAATGGTTGAACCTTTTCATCGCACCCTCAAAGCAGCTTTGATGTCCCGCTGCAAGGATTGCAACTGGTTTACTCAGCTTCCCTGGGTCCTCCTGGGACTAAGGACCACTCCTAAAGATGCCCTCGACGTCTCGGCAGCTGAAATGGTGTATGGCGACCCGTTGGTCGTCCCTGCCGAATTTTTTCCTTCTACAACCTCCTCCGACGATCTCCAGCGCATACGTCACGTCGTGGGAAAATTTACTCCATGCCGCCAGACTTACAAGCCCCCAGCGAAGCATCACATACAACGGACTTGCACTCTGAAACGCACGTCTTCCTGCGCAACGACACCAGCAAGCCACCACTAATGCCCCCTTACACGGGCCCTTTCCTTGTGATCCGACGCAGTCCGAAAGCATTCCTCCTAAACATTCAGGGCAAAGAAGACTAGGTCTCCATTGATCGTCTAAAACCTGCTTATTTTCTACCAGATGACCCGCCTACAGTTCGCCTCTCTAGATCAGGGCGCCCTATTTAACATATACAGTATGTCATTTTTAGGGGGGGAGCCATGTACCAACCGTGTTTCACACAATTGTACATAATTCCTTTTGTATATATTGTGCTTGTATCTTCGCTCTTCCCTGGCACTAAAACGAACATGATAATTCATGTCTCGTTTTTTCTCTGTAATATTGTCTGTCTTGTGAACTTGTTATGTCCTGTTGCCTTGAGGTTTTGTATATAAGGAGAGTGTTCTACAATAATATAACTCAGTCGTTTCCAACCTGACTTTGAGTTCACAGCCTTACTCGGTGCCGTCACAATATAGATATATATATATATATATATATATATATATATATATATATATATATATATACATATATATATATATGTGTGTGTGTGTGTGTGTGTGTGTGTATGTGTCCGGTCACACTCAACTTTCCTCTGTTAGGAGAAGAAAGAGTAGTCAAACCCCGGTGAAAGGCTGTTACGTGTGTGTGCATATCTTTTTAGCCAGAATTTTTGACGGATTCCATACACTAACACACACACACACACACACACACATATATATATATATATATATATATATATATATATATATATATATATATATATATATATATTGCATTATCTTTTGTGCTTAAATTGGTCATAATTATATAGTAGTGTAGATCCTGTTGTCCTTTTGAATGTGAATCTAGTTAACATAATTGATAAGCATATCCCTTCTCGTTTGCTAAGGTACGGAGTGAAAGACAAACCGTGGTTCAATGATAATTATATACGTGCTCATTTGGAGAAGCAGGAGGCCTATCATCATTGGACGGGTAACAGATCAGATTTGACCTGGAATATCTATACTCAGCTTCCAGCTTTTGTTCAGAAAGTTGATGCCTCAACTGAAAAGGATTACAATTTAACCATAAAAGAAACCCTTTCTAGTACAACTCAGGAACATAAATGGTGGTCTACCCTTAAATCTGTACTCCTTGGTGTTGATGCAACAGTTCCTCCTTTACTTAAACTAGATGCCTCAGTCACTCACTGCCCAAAGGAAAAAGACAACCCTTTTTGCTGAAGTTTTTGTCAGTGAACAGAGTAATGAAAAATTTGAACTTCCTCATTCCTGTTTTTCTGAAGGTAAACTAACTAGTTTAGCTTTTCGATCTCGTGAAATTAATGCTCTGTTGATGGACCTTGATGCTTATGGAGGTGTAGACCCTAATGGTATTTCTCCTTTGTTTTTTATAAAGACTCCCATATTATCTAAAGTTTTTGAACGTCTTCTGGCAAAACGTCTTCATAGGTTTGCTAAAGGTAATCATCTATTCCTTAGTTTGCAATTTGGTTTTCGTAAAGTCCTTGGATCATGTGATGCCCCTCTTTTAATCTCCAATGCTGTACAAAAATTCCTTGATTATGGTTAGGAAGTTCGTATGATTGGCCTTGATTTTAGTGCTGCCTTTGACCGTGCTAATCATGAGGCCCTTGTTTTCAAACTCAAACAGTTGGGAGTGGGTGGGTCGTTTCTTAGCATTATTATTAATTTTTTAAGTAATAGATCTCAAAGAGTTGTTGTTGGTGGGCACCATAGTGAGTAAAGGAATTCGATATCCAGTGTTCCTCAGGGTAGTGTTCTTGGCCCATTACTTTTCATACTTTATACACATAACTTGTGGTTTGGCCTTGAAAACAAGCTTGTTGCATCTGCAGATGATGCTACTCTCTTTGCATCAATTCCATCCCGTAAATGAAGATCTGGGGTTGGTGAATCCCTTAATAGAGATTCAGCTAAATTCAGTGGATGGTGCAAATTATCGGGTATGAAGTTGAATCATAACAAAACATAAAGTATGATTATAAGTAGGTCAAGGAAAATGGCTCCTCAATATCCAGATCTCAGTATTGATAATGTTTCTTTAAATTTGCATGACTTTTAAAATTTTAGGTGTGATTCTTGACAACAAATTTACTTTTGAGAAACACATTAGGTCAGTGTCTTGTTCAATCGCACAAAAAAAATGGCTTTATGAGAAAGTCTTTTAAGATTTTCGGTGATCAGTCTATTCTGAAGAAGTGTTTTAATTCTTTCATTCTACCTTGTTTTGAGTGTTGTTCTCCTATCTGGTCTTCAGCTGCTGATTCTTATCTTAATTTGTTGGACAGAAACTTAAGGTCTATTGAATTTCTTATTCCTGATCTAGATATTAATCTTAGGCACCGTTGTTCAGTTTTTCATAAATCTGACCATCCTTTACATTCAGATCTCCCTGGACAATTCTATCCTGATCTCATTACTAGGTAGGCAGTTAATTCTAATAGCCAGACCTTCTCCATCATGAGTCTCAATACTACACAGTATTTTAGAGGTTTTATTCCAGCTGTTACCAAGAATGATCTTCCTAATCGGGTAGTTGAATCAGTAGAACTTCAAAAGTTCTAAGATGGAGCATTTTTTATGTTGACCAGGCTGACATGAGTCTTTTTATAGTTTATATATGACATATCTCTTTTTGACATTGTTAATAGTTTATATATGCCATTATTTTGACGTTGTTACTGTTTTTAGAATGATTTATTGTTAATGTGTTCTCATCATTTATTTATTTCCTTAATTCCTTTCCTGACTGGGCTATTTTTCCCTATTGGAGCCCTTGGGCTTATAGCGTCTTGCGTTTCAAACTAGGGTTGTAGCTTGGCTAGTAATAATAATAATTATATATATATATATATATATATATATATATATATATATATATATATATATATATATATATATATATATATACTGTATATACATATATATATATATGTATATATATGTATATATATATATATATATATATATATATATATATATATATATATATATATATATATATATATATATATATATTCGGTTACGCTCAAGTCTCCCCTGTTAAGGGAAGAAGGAGTATTAATTTATATATATATATATATATATATATATATATATATATATATGTATATATATATATAAATATATATATATATATATATATATATATATATATATATATCTATATATATATATATATATATATATATGTGTGTGTGTGTGTGTGTGTGTGTATTTTGGTCGAGGTTGAAATGATCCACTTCTCAATAAAGTATATAATAATTTTCACAATGATTATATAAAGGAAAATTCTTGATTTGCAATGAATAAATAAAAGAATACAATTCTAATCATTATCATTTTATTCTCTCCTTTTTGTTAGGGTCTATCTTTAAATAACAATTTAACCAAATTTAAAACAAAATCGACATCAAAGTTTTCCTTTCTTCTTTTTTTTCTAACCTTGGAAGCAATTCTATATCTTTATTGAAGGATAAAATTACGGGAAAATTTAATAATTATGTCCTATAGAATATCTTTTTGATTTTTATGACAGCATCTTTATGTCTGAGTTTCACTATTGAATCGAGTCAACTCATTTGCAAGGAAAGAAAGATATTTTGCAAGTTGAGATGCAAAGCTTCAATGCATTTTAATTTTTGGAATATTTCTATGATAAGCAAATTATTATTCAATAGGAATTTTGGGGGGGCCCGGCTGAGCACCAAAACAAAAGGCCTATCTGAGCTCCTCATGCTCTAGCTATGACAGTCTGGAGATAGGCCTGTATGTATATTATTTCATAGTAAACCTTCCATAGTTTTAATTCATATCTGATAACTATAAAACTATATAAGTTAAGTAAGATAATATTCCAATAGGCATTAATACATAAAATTTAATAAGATGTCTTTATAACGCAATTAATACAAGTTTTGCTTGTCAATTAAATATACTATAGGTACCCTATCGATGTTTTATTTATTAGAAACTACGTCCTGTTTTCTTTTACTAAACTTCATCGGAACACATCGACAATTTGAAGTGAAATATCAGATTGCCACGTCATTACTTTACTCTCATTTCTTTCTTGCCTAGTTACGGAACAGTGAAGGATTTTGCCATATGTCAATCAATGAAGGTGGTGATTAGTGACGCAGCAACCTATTAAAATAGACGTAGACTCGTAGCCCCTCTCCCAGAAATTTCGTAAACTATGATTCATTTGTTTTGTTTTAAATTCTTGTTATGGAACTTGTGACATTTGGAACATTTTCAAAGTGTGTAGTAACAATGTTTTAAGATGCTGGCGATATTGGCACGCCATGTTGAATTATTGCAAGTAGCTGATATATGTCATAAATAATTGGAGTTATAGTAAGTGCTAAGTGATAAACAAATTATAGACACACGCATTGATGCTTTCATCCCTCGGACTGGTGGACTGTACACCTCTCTGTCTTAGCGTTGGTAGGCATACGAGTGATAAATTCACATGATTAATTCTATACAAATGAATAATATTTTACTTTTATGGTGGTGAAAGTAGTTCGCTGGGACAGGTGTAAACTTTCTTATTACTTGGCAAGTCGATTTTTTTCATGGAGAAATTGTTGTTAATTTGGTCAGAACTGCGACAATATGAATCTAGTTTTACGATTTATGAAATATTGTGATTTATTATTACCTCGCGAGAAGTAAAATCAGTTACTAAAGGAGATCGCAGGGGGCTGTGTCCTCCCCTCCTGGGTAGGTAAATAGGGAAAGATACGGCTCCTAATTTAGGTTAGCTTGGGGACCTTAGGACTGGAGGCGTTCTTGCGTGTTTCCCTTTTAAAATGTGCGTATTTAGCCATAACTTTTGAAATCTTACTGTTAATTTTCTTATTTCATTTAGATTTTTTCCCTGTAATTTTATTGCACAAAGTAGCCTACTAGTAAATTGATCATTTGATTAGATTTAAAGATTACTAATAGAAGTACAGTATATAGTCTCCTAAATATTACCACTTTAGAGATTAGTTTATAACAAATGATTTAGTAGGTTACAGGGGCGTAGGAGTAGGGGGGGGGTGGCAGAAGGCCATGTTTTGATAGGCGTGTATTCATTTATTAAAATTGTATGTTTGTTTGTTTGTGATTCGCATATTTCAAAAAATATTCTATTGAATCCCATGAAGTTTGGAGGAATAATTAAACATGATCCAAGGACAATTTTATAATATTTAGGGAGTGATTGAGTCAAAGATCAAGGCCAATGTAACAAAAAGGTAAAAAATGTCTTCTTACTAAATCATGGTAAATTTTTTTCCGATTTACACGAAACTAGTATCAAAGTGTGCATAATTGTATGGGCTACCTTATGATATACATCATTATTGTGTTAAAGGTCAAGGTCAAGGTCCCAAAAAGGTAAAAAAAAATTGATTTGTATGAAACTAGTAATAAAGTGTGCACAATTTAATTGCCTATCTTGTGATGTACAACAAGATACAATGACGTCATTGTGATTTCTAAAGTTTATTTTCTTTAGCATTGTGTGTTTCTATGAAGGAAACCTAAAAGTTATAAGTTTGTGCACTGGAGAAATAGTGCAGTTCTCTTCCAAATTGATATCAGAAACAATACTATTCATTCCATCACTCAAAACTAGGTCCAACGTTTTACTAGTCAAAGTTGTTGCATAATCAACGTTATTAACCAGTTGATATGATTCCAATAACTCACTAAAGGCTGAAGCACTACGATTTGATGCTTCATCCATCCAGTGATTGAAGTTTCCATAGATAACCAATTCCATTTTTTCCATTTCAATCATTTAAATGAGCATACTGAACTCTTAAAAAATATATAAGTATTTGTTTTCAGAGGTTTGTCAGCTATTACGATAGATATATTTTTTTTTTCAATTTTTGCGTATAAAGCCTATTTACATTATCCAAAAATTATCACACTGGTTCTTTGAGAAGGAATAACCCCACTCCAGCTCCCTCTCCCCTCATCTAATTGCCCTCTCCCGGAATATGAAAGAAAGCATGCTGTTCATTGTGAGTTATTTCAGCCATCTTAGTTGTCTTAGTCATTTAACCATGTTTCATATAATGCTTATATGTCGAAACAGGTCTTATTTATCAAATCTCTAATTCTGATTGTTTTTCTTTTATGAACAGATTGAATATTGAGATAGCCACAATTTATGACGTCTTTAGGCCGCTTCAAACAACCTGTTTGAATCCGTACGGTTGTGACCCTGTGGTTTAGAAATCAATGTAGATCAATGAGGCCTTTTCCACGCTGCGCTAAATAACTGTGCGGCAGAATAACTCGACAGTATTAATATGAAAACCGCATGCTCTGTTGCGGTGCCACACGCTTTAGAATACTTAACGGATTTTGACGTAGGAAAAATCTAATTTTGGTGAGATAGCCATGTCGTCCTGATGGAAGTTTCTTCGGGTAGCTTCCTACCGTATAATATTTCTGTGAGTGATATTACAAGACAATTACTGTCAGGTATCATGGGGTTCTAATCCCCGGAACGACTATCCTAAAATATCGTGTATAACCTGGGACGTAACCGTAGATAAACCATAGATATCTGCACCCCAAACAGACTTAACCCAGTCCCTAGGAATCTGAGGAGGAGGCTAGGTGAGTAGCCGTTACATATCCTCTCCTTTCATAGTCCTACTCGTCCCTGATAAACTCTTTCTACACAGCAGCACAACTACCGTGAGAAGAGGCATCCGACGAGGCATCTGGGAGGGAAAACATAATGGGTTGGCCATCAGGACGACATGGATATCTCACCCAAATATAGATTTTTCCTACGTCAAAATCCTTTCTTTTGGGACTAAGCCATGTCATCCTGATGGAAGTGTACCAGAGAATTACCTATGCCTCGGTAGGAAGCTTCAAAGGGAAAGGACCTAATACCGAAATGCACTCACAGGATTACTCCGTCAAAGCATTGGTATCACTCTCAATTATATATCCCCGAACCGTTCAGAGGCAGAATTTCCAAGCATGATGGTCCGATAAGGAGGCAATAAAGACCCAAGGAACCGGCCCCCGCAACTGGAAAGACACCTGATGCTATTGTCGGGAGCTCTAAGGAGGCCGAAACTAAAGGAGACCTCAAAGGTAATGCGTATGGAAACAAAACTCGCCTTGAGATTACATCCAATTATGTTCAGAAAGGATAATAATGAGAAGGCACACTAAAGATAAAGCCACTGCAGTAATTATAATTATAATAGTAGGGCGAAAAGAAAAAGTCATGGAACAATTCACGGCCTTTTACTTGCAATAATCAGTGCCAAGGGTAGCAGGTAACCATCATCAACTTCACAGGGAAAATTTCAGTACAAAATAAATGCATCCCATCCCTACCCATACATAAGGTAGCATAATGGGGAAATACATGACATAAGGAACCATAGGAAACTTATGACAAGGTACACCTGATCAAGAGACTCATGATCATGTCTGTACTAAACAAGTGGTTAATCACCCAAACCAAATGAGATATAGCTTAATGACATTTAGACAGTTAGGCTGTAGCACTGAAGGAACACACAAAGCATCGTAAAGACACCTGGGAACTTGAAAAAGAAATGATAAAGTGCATTGTCTATTTTTTCCCTGAAGCAAAAACTTCTGTTAACTCATTGCTAATAACTATCTGAAGGAGTACCCTAGGATGCATTGTGAACTACGTCGTTGCCACGGGGTTGATAACACCCCTTCAACTACCACATAATGACATGTCTCCTCCAATTGCTTCATTTAATGCCTAAAGAAAACCCAAGTGGACTGCCGACCAGTATATGTCTGGAGTCCCTCAATGGACATATACAGGAAAAAGTTCTAGAAGGGAGCCACATCTTTTTGGCCGAGACCCGAAGTCTTACGAGCCGGGTCCGCTCTTCATGTAAAGTAAGTAATCTTATTTCGTAACTGGTTAAGAGACAAATCAGACCCCACTGTATCATTTTAAAACAAAAGACTACCCTTAAACTGCACTGTTCTCAGCAAATACACTTTTGGACAGTGTATTAGACAATAGAAAGGATCACCTTGAAGGGTAACTATTTTCCATAGACCCCAGGGTGAAAAGGGAAGTTCATTTTTAGTTCGAAAAGTGGGATCAGGATATAAATTAACCTCACCATCATCCACAAATTCAATGTATTTCTCATCTCTAGAAATCCTTACAATGTCACTAACCCGAGCACCGGAAGCCATTGTAATTGAGAAGATTACTTGCTGAGTGGGATCAAGAATAGAAGCCTTTTGATTGCCTACCTCCGAGATAAATTTCAAAACTTTGTCCAGAGACCAAGAGATAGGCTTCAGTGGAGCTAACAGCTGTAGCCTTGCAAAAACCTTCGGAACTTTATTGAAGAGACCCAAGTAAAATTCGACATCAAAGTGAGGGCTGAAGTGTACGACGAAATCATGGAGGAGGCTAGACTTTAAACATGCAAAGTAAGCTTGAAACTTAAACAAAATCTATAGTAATCAACACTGGATTTATGTCTTTGTCATATTTGACCCATTAGGTCCATGGCGTTTCATACTGAGTTGTGGTGTTACATAACTCATAGTTTCCACAAATACCCTTCTCATCACGTTGAATTTTCAATTTCATTCCAAGGAATAGGGTGAAATCAAACATGAGATGAGGATTGTACGATCTCCATGATGAAGCATAAACAATCCCTTGCTGTCCATCCTTAATTAAAAACACAAATTGGAATAACAAGAAGTTGTTTTGAAGACTGGAGTGCTGCAACTGTGGACTAGAACGTCAAATTGTTTTGGCAACTAGATCCATAAGTACCCCTTTTGGTCCTACAGGTGTCCTCCAAATAAACACGTTGAAAATTTCTCCTACATTGTATATAATTTGTAACCTTTCGGTTGAAAGGAAAAATGGCTTCTCCAGCTCAACTACTTTTATCCACCTCTCGGTTGAGAGGCAAAAAAGCTTTTCCAACTCAACTACCTTTATCCACTTCTCAATCGAGAGGCAAAAGGGCTTCTCAAACTGGACTTCGTTTATATCTTGCGGCCAACTAATGGCATTCTTGAAGTTAATTAAGTGTCTGTCATGTCGTCACTTGATGCGGGGTTTCGCCCCAGGATGGGGGAGAATGGGAAACTGTTCGCTGCTGTTACTGAGAGTAAAGAGCGTGGTCCTCTATCACACAACTAGCCCAATAAAAGGTGTGGTAATTACGTCACACCAAGTGACTATTCTTATGTTTTATTGGTGTCCTCTTCTGATGTTATGGTGACGTCATAGTTACCAGCTTCCTTGGTGGCCGGCGAACATAGCGTGGCAATGACTCACCCACGATTAATTTTTCTCAAAAAGGATGTTTGGGTTTTCGAAACTACAACATCAGCTTTTTAGCGTGAACAATACCCTTACACTACTCTCTCTCTCTCTCTCTCTCTCTCTCTCTCTCTCTCTCTCTCTCTCTCTCTCTCTCTCTCTCTCTCTCTCTCTCTCTCTTTTCAAAATCAACTAATGTTATTTGTCTCTCTGTCGTTTGATTAACGAACAAAACTTATAAAATAGCTAATCACATACATTTATTAACTTATTCAATTAGGAAAATAAAAGAAAAAATAGATTATTTCAATAGCAGTAACATTAAATTATAAATATCTCCTATGTACACTCTAGAAACTTCAAAAAAAAAGAGGAAGAGAAATAAGATAGAATAGTGAGCCCGAGTATACCCTCAAGCAAGAAAACTCTAACTCAAGACCGTGGAAGACCATTGTACTGAGGTTGAGGCACTACCCAAGGCTAGAAAACAATGTTTCAATTTTGAAGTGTCCTTCTCCTAGAAGAGCTGCCTACAATATATATATATATATATATATATATATATATATATATATATATATATATATATATATATATATATATATATATTTATATATATGTATATATATATATATATATATATATATATATATATATATATATATATATGTATATATATATATATATATATATATATATATATATATATATATGTATATATATAAATATATGTATATATATATATATAAATATATATATATATATATATATACATATATATATATATGTATATATATGTGTATATATATACACACACACACATATATATATATATATATATATATATATATATATATATATATATATATATATATATATATATATATATTTAAACCAGCACTCTTATATGTACATAGTTATATATATATATATATATATATATATATATATATATATATATATATATATAAACACACACATATTTATACATACAGTATTTATGTATGTAAAAACACACACATATATACTGTATATATATATATATATATATATATATATATATATATATATATATATATATATATAAACACACACATATTTATACATACAGTATTTATGTATGTAAAAACACACACATATATACTGTATATATATATATATATATATATATATATATATATATATATATGTGTGTGTGTGTGTGTGTGTGTGTGTGTATGAACACACACACACACGTGTATATATATATATATATATATATATATATATATATATATATATATATAAACACACATATATATATATATATATATATATATATATATATATATATATGTGTGTGTGTGTGTGTGTGTGTGTGTGTGTGTATTGTTGGTTGAGAGTCATTGCATTAAAGTAGAAATAGGAAAACTGAAGTAGGAATAATTTATGCACAATAAAACAAAATTTAAAAAGTGGATGACTGGGAAATATGAATAAGTTAATAAAAGAATTACTGGTAGGATTAAATAAATACCAAGGCTGTTCTCTCCCTATACAGAACTGATTGTGATGTGCTCCTGTTTTATTGAGGCTAATCCTGTACTCATGCTCACATTAGTCTAACAAATAACCAAGATATTTGACCAAAGTTTCTTTGCAACATATAATAGGCTTTCAAGTTTCTCTCTTATAATGAAAGCAAGGTTAAACATGATCAAAATAATAGGAAGTTACAAGAGAACGTTTTGGAAAGTGAAGAGAACAAATCACAATACCGAGTGGATATGTTGCAATGAATAATGTAGAAGACGGCCATGAATAACCGAAGCATAAAAAAGTTAAAAAACACCTCTAGTGGACATGGATGTAACTATGTTTATCCCAAATGAGTTCAAGGTGGAACGGAATAAAATTAATATCAAACTTTCTTCAAGAAAGTAAAGATTTTGTCATGCTCACGGGAGAATAAACTTGATATATTTGCTTTCTCAATAGATATAACTCAATGGTCACATTGATACCTCTTGCATAATATCTCTCTAACGTAAGTGATCGTATGAATATTGGTGTTAACCAAAAATAGTATGTGGCAGTGAACCTCTAAGAGACAGAGTGACTTGGCCGTTCCACGCTCACTACAGATCAAAATAAGTTCACAATATCTCAATATTGAACATTATTATGTGTAATTTTTATTAGTTAGCTTTCATATTTGATTAACTTTTCTCATTAGATTAAATGATATATTTGACAAATTAATTCATATTTTTCCGAAGGTTTAATTTTTTCTATAATTGTAGATAGTTGATTATATAAGAATATTTCGTCCTAAAATCCTTATTGTGGACGATAAAGAAAACGGAAGATATCGATGGGTTATTTGTGTGCAAAAGCTCCTCTGAATAAAGTGAGGAGCAACAATAAAGAAGCAGACATGTCTAGACAGTTAGACACTTTAGATACGCCAATGAAAGAATAAAATCAGTTAGATAAGAGGAAAAGAAGAGGAAATAAAGAGAGTCAAGGAAGAGTGCCGCAACTACAGTCAATTATTTTTTATCGAGGCATATTTGCACCGACTCGCAGGGGTGCCCTTTTAGCTCGGAAAATTTCCTAATAGCTGATTGGTCGGAAGTATTTTTGTCCGAATACCATCGTTGTTTTCAAATGATTACCAAGTAATGTGAATTGAAACTTATTTAATAATCTAAATTTCTCCCTTAGATTTAGGTTTCGTTAATAAATAATGTTAAATAAATATAAAGTATCGTGATGGTAAATCTAAATTTAATAACAACACCCGCCGAAGTCAACAACAGGAGCTTGTTTTCGGATGTACGCTGCATAATTTTGTTACTTTTCACATATCTCAACACAGATTGAGACAAATTACACTAAAAATAAAGAAAAAACATGTTATTATAGTCTTACTTTGAATACCAGAATCTGCTAAAAACATGGAATTGATAAAATTAACTCATGGTGAAAATAGCTGTTCGGTTAAAGCAAGACTCACGTAGAGTGGGTCCTGGATAAAACGAGCATTCTACTGCCAAACACCAAAGAGAGAATGGAACGGAGATTGTGACTCGGCGTTGAAATTATAAATTCGTTTAATTGTGATTTTTATACAATTTATGAAACACTACAGTATCCTCTATCGAAAATATTGCTATCATTATAATCTAAAACGTTACAAAGAAAAAAAAAATAACAAACCCTTTCTATACGGACTTCCATCATAGGCCTATTCCTAAAATGTTCTATTTTTCCTTATCCTTATTTCCTTATTTCCTTTCCTCACTGGGCTATTTTCCCTTTTGGGGCCCCTGGGCTTATAGCATCCTGCTTTTCCAACTAGGGTTGTAGCTTAGCATTTAATAATAATAATAATAATATGATGTAAAATAGGATAAGAGAGAGAAACGTCAACCGAGATGTTGAAACACACATATGCATGCGTGTGTGACATCACTGATTTATTTAGCATGTGTACAAGCTATATATATTTTACACAATACAAAAGAATCTAAACTTTTACGAAAAAATACAAATCCCTTTCTATACAGACTTATTGTACATCATAGACCTATGATGTAAGTCCGTATAGAGAGTGGTTATTCTTAATTTTTTTTTCTTTTTAAAGGTTTAGATTTTATTAATAGCAACATTTTCGGGTTGAGAATACTGTAGTGTTGCATAAATTGCATAAAAATCACATTTAAACGAATTCATAATTTCACCGCCGAGTTACAATCCATGTGTCATGCTACAGGCATGGCAATCTTCACCAACCAACCAACTAACCACAATTAGCCAACACTTTTATCAACTCTTACTTTGACATTCTCAATCTTAAACTCCTAACAGGCTGCCTTTCTGCAAGAGTCCGTGTCTTGCTATAGGCAAGACAATCTAGAACGAACGAACAGCATTAAGGCTGAGTCCAGTCTCAAACGAATGAACGAACAACATGAATTCGTTACGTTTTTTTTTTTTTTTTTTTTTTTTTTTTTTTTTTTTTTTTTTTTTTTTTTTTTTTACAAAAACAGTTATTTATGGTGTAAATAATCATGTTATGTATAAAAAGTGGTCTATGGTTTTTTTGTTAACAGTTCATTGTTTATTAAAACCTTTTCCCAAGATCATGGTAATTTATTGTACTAAAGCTAGGGTATAAACCTCTTTCCATTATTATTATTATTTTTTTTTTTTTTTTGTAGATTTATATATCCTGTAGCATTCATCATAATTATTTAGATCTTTTTTTTTTGATTCGAGGACATTTATAATGAAAAGTAGAATTCGAAAGGCATTGCAAGTTACCCAGAGACATGGAAGCTCTTGTCCGTTACCGGACTTGAATGAAGCAGCGTCACTCTAAGTGAATCCAGGACAAAGTCACTCACTTGACTACAATCTAGAAAACAGTAATTTGAAGTTCTTTTGATTATAACAAAGCCTAAAAGTACATATGGATGAACCACTTGATGTGAAAGTTCATGAACAGAGTGAACATAAACAAAGAGCAACATTGATCATCATGCAGTTGTCGAACATGGATGAAATAACTTGAAGAAACAGATCAGGTAAATGGAAGAAAGGTTCTTTTGGTGTCCACCGAAAAAGTTAATACATTGCAAATGAACATCAACATGAAGTGGCTGAGAAATAATAAGGTCTGTTAATTTATCATTAGAAAAATTCCATTTTTTTACTTTATTGTAGTCCTTTTGTGTGATTTTGTCTCGTCAGATTTTGTCCTTGAGATTTTGTAGTGTGGGATTTTTGTTCCCCCAGATTTTGATCTGTGTGATATTATCATATAAGATTTTGTCTTGTGTGATTTTGTCCTGTCTGGTTTTGTATTGTGTGATTTTGTTCTGTTAGATATTTTCCTGTGGAATTTTTTCCCATCAGATATTGTCTTGCGCAATTTTGTCCTGTCAGATTTTGTCCTGTTATATTTTCCCCTGAGATTTTGTTCTTTTCGACTTTCTCCGGAGTGATTTTATCCAATCAGATTTTGTCCTGTCAGACTTTACCTAATTAGGTTTTGTCCTATGTGATTTTGTTCTATCAGTTTTTTTATTGTGGGATTTTGTCCCAACCGATTTTGTTACTGTGTGGTTTTGTCCCATCAGATTTTGTCCTGTGTGATTTTGTCCCCTCAGATTTTGTCCTGTGTGGTTTTGTCCCCTCAGATTTTGTCCTGTGAGATTTTGTCCTCACAGATTTTGTCCTGTGTGATTTTGTCCCATCAGATTTTGTCCTATGTGGTTTTGTCCCCTCATATTTTGTCCTGTGTGATTTTGTCCCCTCAGATTTTGTCCTGTGTGCTTTTGTCCCCTCAGATTTTGTCGTGTGAGATTTTGTCCCCTCAGATTTTGTCCTGTGTGGTTTTGTCCCCTCAGATTTTGTCCTGTATGATTTTGTCCCCTCAGATTTTGTCCTGTGTGGTTTTGTCCCCTCAGATTTTGTCCTGTATGATTTTGTCCCCTCAGATTTTGTCCTGTGTGGTTTTGTCCCCTCAGATTTTGTCCTGTGAGATTTTGTCCTCACAGATTTTGTCCTGTGTGATTTTGTCCCCTCAGATTTTGTCCTATGTGGTTTTGTCCCCTCATATTTTGTCCTGTGTGATTTTGTCCCCTCAGATTTTGTCCTGTGTGCTTTTGTCCCCTCAGATTTTGTCCTGTGTGCTTTTGTCCCCTCAGATTTTGTCGTGTGAGATTTTGTCCCCTCAGATTTTGTCCTGTGTGGTTTTGTCCCCTCAGATTTTGTCCTGTGTGATTTTTCCCCTCAGATTTTGTCCTGTGTGGTTTTGTCCCCTCAGATTTTGTCCTGTATGATTTTGTCCCCTCAGATTTTGTCCTGTGTGGTTTTGTCCCCTCAGATTTTGTCCTGTGTGGTTTTGTCCCCTCAGATTTTGTCCTGTATGATTTTGTCCCCTCAGATTTTGTCCTGTGTGGTTTTGTCCCCTCAGATTTTGTCCTGTGTGGCTTTGTTGAAAATGATGTAAAATTATTACATCACTTATGTTTTTCTTCTATTTATCATTGTTCTTATATAATGCGTTCTTAAAGGTTTAATATTTGGTTTAATTATTGTTAATTTGAATAATGTAATCATTAGTATAATTTAGTAAATTTAATTGAGTTTTTCTATGTTTACTTCGAGCTTATAAAGGGAATATGTAATTATATTTTCGTTGTGACGGTAAACACCTTTTAAGTCTCGAAGGTATAACAACTGTTAACGAGCAGTTACTACTGTTTGTTTCTTTTGTTTTCCGAGGAAAGGAAACGCTGAGCAGCTGAGACAGTCGTAGTGAAGTCCGTTTGGAAAATTCGTACCAGTCAGTTAGTTGGTTTGGTTGGTGGAATCAACATAGAGCCGGTTGCTTTTCTTTCAAGCTCGACGGTTATATTAATAATGGACGGCTAATTACAACGAACTGTGCCCAAATCACCGCTCCTGCTCAAGTCTTGCCAGCAACGAAGACATGTCTCTTACCATCTTAGACACAGGATATACTTCATTTATTGCCGAACTTCCGAGGTGCCGATAAGGCTTTAAGGTACGTCACAACGAAATGATGGGTGTCTATTTCTAAAGTGATCCTAGCCTTCTTATCATTTCACCAATGGAAATGATGGCACACTTATTTGCAAACTTGCTTAATAGTCCTGAATTTAATCGTTATATTTACTGATTCATATTAACATATCTTATTAAACTAAATATATACCTATTGAAGCATAAAAAACTACATAATAATTTGTAAGTAATTTGTTTTATCTTCGGATACTATTCGTTTATTTTAACATCTCGAAAATCTAATTTCTAGGATCAGCTTCATGGAAGTAATGTTCCTATATATAAATATAAGTTTTTGAAGGATCCTTTAACTCTAATTCTTTATTTTATTTTTCGAGATGTGTTTATGCTAATTTAGGTTTTTGCAGTTGTTACCCCCCTTGTCGTTACTATTTAAGTTTATTATTATTAGGGGGTAATAGAATGATTGTTTGTTTTTCTTCAGGGCTCTCTTGAAGTTGCGGGAAATTGGGAAGGACCGAAACTTTCACCCCCTTGTCGTTACCCTTTGACACAAGGTCGGTCCTCCTAAGGATACTCTCAAACGATTTTTATAGTTACCCAAACCGAACATCCTTTCAAGAAATTTAGAAATATTTAACCTAAATTTAAAAAAAAACTTCTGAAACCTTTAATTAAATTTAAGAGTTTTATTTTGTTTGAGTTTTATTACTAAAATTTCCTGTATAGATAACTTTTTTCAAGAGGCTTTGTCCCATCAGATTTTGTCCTGTGTGATTTTGTCCCCTCAGATTTTGTCCTGTGTGGTTTTGTCCCCTCAGATTTTGTCCTGTATGATTTTGTCCCCTCAGATTTTGTCCTGTGTGGTTTTGTCCCCTCAGATTTTGTCCTGTATGATTTTGTCCCCTCAGATTTTGTCCTGTGTGGTTTTGTTCCCTCAGATTTTGTCCTGTGTGGCTTTGTCCCCTCAGATTTTGTCCTGTGTGGCTTTGTCCCATCAGATTTTGTCCTGTGTGATTTTGTCCCCTCAGATTTTGTCCTGTGTGGTTTTGTCCCCTCAGATTTTGTCCTGTGTGGTTTTGTCCCCTCAGATTTTGTCCTGTATGATTTTGTCCCCTCAGATTTTGTCCTGTGTGATTTTGTCCCCTCAGATTTTGTCCTGTATGATTTTGTCCCATCAGATTTTGTCCTGTGTGATTTTGTCCCCTCAGATTTTGTCCTGTGTGATTTTGTCCCCTCAGATTTTGTCCTGTGTGGTTTTGTCCCCTCAGATTTTGTCCTGTGTGGTTTTGTCCCCTCAGATTTTGTCCTGTATGATTTTGTCCCATCAGATTTTGTCCTGTGTGATTTTGTCCCCTCAGATTTTGTCCTGTATGATTTTGTCCCCTCAGATTTTGTCCTGTATGATTTTGTCCCCTCAGATTTTGTCCTGTGTGGTTTTGTCCCCTCAGATTTTGTCCTGTATGATTTTGTCCCATCAGATTTTGTCCTGTGTGATTTTGTCCCCTCAGATTTTGTCCTGTGTGGTTTTGTCCCCTCAGATTTTGTCCTGTATGATTTTGTCCCCTCAGATTTTGTCCTGTGTGGTTTTGTCCCCTCAGATTTTGTCCTGTGTGGCTTTGTCCCATCAGATTTTGTCCTGTGTGATTTTGTCCCCTCAGATTTTGTCCTGTGTGGTTTTGTCCCCTCAGATTTTGTCCTGTGTGATTTTGTCCCCTCAGATTTTGTCCTGTGTGGTTTTGTCCACTCAGATTTAGTCCTGTGTGGTTTTGTCCCCTCAAATTTTGTCCCTCCCAGATGCCTCGTCGGATGCCTCTTCTCACGCTAGTTGTGCTGCTGTGTAGAAAGAGTTTATCAGGGACGAGTAGGACTATGAAAGGAGAGGATATGTAACGGCTACTCACCTATCCTCCTCCTCAGATTCCTAGGGACTGGGTTAAGTCTGTTTGGGGTGCAGATATCTATGGTTTATCTACGGTTACGTCCCAGGTTATACACGATATTTTAGGATAGTCGTTCCGGGGATTAGAACCCCATGATACCTGACAGTAATTATCTTGTAATATCACTCACAGAAAAATTATATAGTAAGAAAGCTACCCGAAGAAACTTCCATCAGGACGACATGGCTATCTCTCCAAAATTAGATTTTTCCTTTGTCAAAATCTGTTAAGTATTCTAAAGCTCGTGGCACCGCAACAGCGCATGCGGTTTTCATATTAATACTGTTTCATATTAATACTGTCGGGTTATTCTGCCGCACGGTTATTTACCGCAGTGTGAAAAAGGCCTCATTGATCTACATTGATTTCTAAACCACACGGTCACAACCGTACGGTTTCAATAGCTTGTTTGAACCGGCGTAAGGACGTCATAAACTTTGGCTATCTCAATATTCAATCTGTTCATAAAAAAAAAAAAACAATCAGAATTAGAGATTTGATAAATAAGACCTGTTTCGACATATAAGCATTATATGAAACATGGTTAAATGACTAAGACAACTAAGATGGCTGAAATGACTCACAATGAACAGCATGCTTTCTTTCATATTCCGGGAGAGGGCAATTAGATGAGGGGAGGGGGAGCTGGAGTGGGGTTATTCCTTCTCAAAGAACCAGTGTGATAAGTTTTGGATAATGTAAATAGGCTTTATACGCAAAAATGAAAAAAAATAAATATCTATCGTAATAGCTTACAAACCTTTGAAAACAAATACTTATATATTTTTTAAGAGTTCAGTATGCTCATTTAAATGATTGACATGGAAAAAATGGAATTAGTTATCTATGGAAACTTCAATCACTGGATGGATGAAGCATCAAATCATGGTGCTTCAGCCTTTAGTGAGTTATTGGAATCATATCAACTGGTTAATAACGTTGATTATGCAACAACTTTGACTGGGAAAACGTTGGACCTAGTTTTGAGTGATGGAATGAATAGTATTGTTTCTGATATCAATTTGGAAGAGAACTGCACTATTTCTCCAGTGCACAAACTTATAACTTTTAGGTTATCTTCACAGAAACACACAATGCTAAAGAAAATAAACTTTAGAAATCACAATGACGTCATTGTATCATGTTGTACATCACAAGATAGGCAATTAAATGGACACACTTTAATACTAGTTTCATACAAATCTAAATTTTTTTTTTTACCTTTTTGGGACCTGGACCTTGACCTTTAACACAATAATAATGTATATCACAAGGTAGCCCATACAATTATGCACACTTTGATACTAGTTTCGTGCAAATCGGAAAAAAACTTGACCACGATATAGCAAGAAGACATTTTTTACCTTCTTGTTACATTGACCTTGACCTTTGACCCAATCACTCCCTAAATATAATAAAATTGTCCTTTGATCATGTTTAATCATTCCTCCAAATTTCATGGGATTCAGTTGAATATTTTTTAAATATGCGAATCACAAACAAACAAACATACAATCTTAATAAATAAATACACGCCTATCAAAACATGGCCTTCTGGCAAAGGTAATAATAATCAAGTCTTCTACAGATATTCTGTATGAGATTGGTGCTGTGCCAGATAAAAACATAAGATTACCAAGATTTAATAATATAATGTTGGATGAAGTCACCAGGATTGTTGAAGGGCAAAAAGTGAACTGTGCGTTTGATCGGATGCCAATATTAGAAGTAGTTAGAGTAGAAAACGTTTCCAGTCTTGTCGACCTAATTGCATGAATAGTAAATACAAGTATTGATAACTGAAAGTTTCTTGAATATGATTTGATCCGACTTCAATAGACTACAACCCAAGGGCGTAAGGGGGGGGGGTGCTAAAGTTCGAAATGACGCTAAGGGCGGAGCCGCAGGCGCGAAGACAAATGAGGAAACACCCTCAGATGTGATTTCCTGGCCTCTGACAGCATATTGTATCAAAAACAAAGTCATAATTTTGGAAGATTTTTATGTGACCGATTCCAATTTTTACACATTAACAATCATAAAATACCAATAGGCTTATATATATATATATATATATATATATATATATATATATATATATATATATATATATATATATATATATATATATATATATAAAGAATAATTGTAAGAAAGCAAGATTATGAACTCGCATATTTCTTATATAAACATACATATTTGAAAGTCATGCCTGAGACCAGAAAATATACATATTAAAAGTGTATGAATAATGTATATTCAGTACTTCATAAGCTCTAAAATTATATAAAAGTATACATATTTAAAAAGAATTATGAAGAAATTATATATATATATATATATATATATATATATATATATATATATATATATATATATATATATATATATATATAATATATATATATGCATATGTTTATATGTGCGATATTCGTCAACATGTGCTCGCGTGTGTCATGTTTTCAATTTATTACTGCGTATCAATGATGTAGTTTCTTACTATAGGCTAATAGTTTTTGGTAATGATGGATAGAAAAACATATGTTTGCATAGTATGCATTAGGGGTCAAACATTATAAGTGGCTTGATTCTCAATATGGGGCTGCTCTATGTAAAAATAAGCGAGTGATGAGTGACGGGACTGTGGAACTATGTTGCTGGGTACTAACATGATACTTATGTGGCGGAGGTGGGGTGGGAGGGTGAGACTGTACAAGAGTTGTTGCCAGAGATGAAATGCGTTTACAAAATGTAAATCTGAATGTTTAAAAGCATATTTTCAGCAAAAGGGATAGGGGGACTATAGCCCCCTCAGCCCCCTCTGCTACTACGCCCTATAACCAACTAATTCATATATATATATATATATATATATATATATATATATATATATATATATATATATATATATATATATACACACAAATATATATATATATATATATATATATATATATATATATATATATTTGTGTGTATATATATATACAGTATATATATATATATATATATATATATATATATATATATATATATATATATCTAGCCAAGATACAACCCTAGTTTGAAACACAAGACGCTATAAGCCCAAGGGCTCCAATAGGGAAAAATAGCCCAGTTAGGAAAGGAAATAAGGAAATGAATAAATGATGAGAACACATTAACAATAAATCATTCTAAAAACAGTAACAACGTCAAAATAATATCATATATAAACTATTAACAATGTCAAAATGAGATATATATGTCATATATAAACTATAAAAAGACTCACGTCAGCCTTGTCAACATAAAAACATTTGCTCCATCTTAGAACTTTTGAAGTTCTACTGATTCAACTACCCGATTAGGAAGATCATTCTTGGTAACAGCTGGAATAAAACCTCTAAAATACTGTGTAGTATTGAGACTCATGATGGAGAAGGCCTGGCTATTAGAATTAACTGCCTACCTATTATTACGAACAGGATAGAATCGTCCAGGGAGATCTGAATGTAAAGGATGGTCAGATTTATGAAAAATCTTATGCAACATGCATAATGAAGTAATTGAACAACGGTGCCTAAGATTAATATCTAGATCAGGAATAAGAAATTCAATAGACCTTAAGTTTCTGTCCAACAAATTAAGATAAGAATCAGCAGCTGAAGACCAGATAGGAGAACAATTCTCAAAACAAGGTAGAATGATAGAATTAAAACGCATCTTCAGAATAGACTGATCACCGAAAATCTTAAAAGACTTTCTCAAAAAGCCTTTTTTTTTTTTTGCAATTGAACAAGACACACACCTAATGTGTTTCTCAAAAGTAAATTTGTTGTCAAGAATCACACCTAAAATTTTAAAAGTCATGCAAATTTAAAGAAACATTAGCAATACTGAGATCTGGATGTTGAGGAGCCATTTTCCTTGACCTACTTATAATCATACTTTATGTTTTGTTATGATTCAACTTCATACCCGATAATTTGCACTATCCACTAATTTTAGCTAAATCTCTATTAAGGGATTCACCAACCCCAGATCTACATTTAAGGGATGGAATTGATGCAAAGAGAGTAGCATCATCTGCAGATGCAACAAGCATATTTTCTAGGCCAAACCACATGTTATGTGTATATAATATGAAAAGTAATGGGTCAAGAACACTACTCCGAGGAACACCGGATATCGAATTCCTATACTCTCTATGATGCCCATCAACAACAACTCTTTGAGATCTATTACTTAAAAAATTAATAATAATGCTAAGAAATGACCCACCCACTCCCCAACTGTTTGAGTTTGAAAACAAGGGCCTCATGATTAGCACGGTCAAAGGCAGCACTAAAATCAAGGCTAATCATATGAACTTCCTAACCATAATCAAGGAATTTTTGTACAGCATTGGAGATTGAAAGAGGGGCATCACATGATCCAAGGGCTTTACGAAAACCAAATTGCAAACTAGGGAATAGATGATTACCTTTAGCAAACCTATGAAGACGTTTTGCCAGAAGACGTTCAAAAACTTTAGATAATATGGGAGTCTTTATAAAAAGAAAAGGAAAAATACTATTTGGGTCCACACCTCCATAAGCATCAAGGTCCATCAACAGAGCATTAATTTCACGAGATCGAAAAGCTAAACTAGTTAGTTTACCCTCAGGAAAACAGGAATGAGGAAGTTCTAGTTTTTCATTACTCTGTTCACTGACAAAAACATCAGCCAAAAGGGTTGCCTTTCTCCTTTGGGCAGTGAGTGACTGAGCCATCTAGTTCAAGTAAAGGAGGAACTGTTGCATCAACACCAAGGAGTACAGATTTAAGGGTAGACCACCATTTACGTTCCTGAGTTGTACTAGAAAGGGTTTCTTTTATGGTTAAATTGTAATCCTTTTCAGTTGAGGCATCAACTCTCTGAGCAAAAGCTGGAAGCTGAGTATAGATATTCCAGGTCAAATCTGATCTGTTACCCGTCCAATGAGGATAGGCCTCCTGCTTCTCCAAATGAGCACGTATATAATTATCATTGAACCACAGTTTGTCTTTCACTCGGTACCTTACCACACGATATGGGATACGCCTATCAATTATGTTGACTAGATTCACATTCAAAAGGACAACAGGATCTACACTAATATATAATTGTGACCAATTCAAGCACAAAAGATAATGCAATATATATATACTATATATATATATGTATATATATATATATATATATATATATATATGTTAGGGTATGGAATCCGTCAAGAATTATGGCTAAAAAGATTTGCACACACACGCAACAGCCTTTTCACCACGGTTTGACTACTCTTTCGTCTCATAACAGAAGAGAGTTGAGTGTTACCGGACACACACACACACACACATACACACACACACACACACATATATATATAATATATATATATATGGTATATATATATATATATAGTATATGCAGATAAACATATATATAGTATATATATATACAT
>NC_090757.1:73935942-73978442 GCF_036898095.1 Palaemon carinicauda
TGATTATATAAGAATTTTTCGTCCTAAAATCCTTACTGAGGACGATAAAGAAAACGGAAGATATCGATGGGTTATTTTGCATGTGTGCAAAAGTTGCTCCGAATAAAGTGAAGAGCAACAATAAAGAAGCAGAGGAAATCCCAAGTGTTTCAGACATGTATAGACAGTTAGACACTTTAAATACGCTAATGAAAGAATAAAATCAGTTAGATAAGAGGAAAAGATGAGGAAATAAAAAGGGTCAAGGAAGAGTGCTGCAACTAGAAAGAAAGATTGGAAAAAGGCTTAGGAAGCGAGTTTGGACAACAAAGGAGAACGGTTTCCTGACCTCGGAAAATGGATTCTAGCAACGACTAATTAATTATCTGCACCACTAAGACTCATTTGCAGGATAAGGAATAGTTGAGTATAGGTCTACAGTAGACGATTGTAGAATGTCTAGTAATAATAGAAAATATTAAAAGGAATGTTGATTACTGTAAAGAAACAATTATAAATTGTAATAATGGAAATATAAGAGAGTAAATTACAGTCTTTAGTTTCAGTGGTTTAGAATCGACAATAGAAAAGCTAAAGTTCAAATTGACGAGTAAATTATGCACAGGTCACAAAATTGATAATCATAAGAACTGGAAAATATGAATAGGTCAATAGAAGAAGAATTGCTGATAGGAAATACTGTGATGGTTCTCTCCATTTACACAACTGATTATGATGTGCTCTTATTTTAATTCCATCCTTATGCTCAAAGCCTAACAAATTAACCAACCCATTTCACCAAAGATTCATTGCAACATATATTAGACTTTCAAGTTTCTCTCTATTAAGGAAAGCGAGGTTTAAAATGCTCAAAATAAAAGAAAAAATTCAGGCGAAAGTACATAGATGATGTTTGTGACTTCTGTAAACAAAATAATACAGAACATTTTGAAAGTGAAGAGAACGAGATACAAGAGTTTATATGTTGCGAAATTCTTCTTAGCAGAGAGCTGGTGCAATGAATAGAGAAGACGGCCATGAATTAGAAAAAATAAAAATTCAAAACAAAAAAATAGATTTTCATAACTGTTTAATTCCAACTGATTTCATATACTCAGATACTCCTAAGAGTTTCTCCATAACAAGAGATTGTTTTTTGATGGTCAAATCAAAAAGATCAAAAATTTAAATCTTAGTTGAAGGCCCAGATGCCTATTCTACAATATTTTTAAAATACAAATGATCCTGGAAATGATGGTTTACACTTACAATAAAAGGACAGACACGAAGCAGAAAATTGTAGTCAGAATGTTGCACGTTTATTACTGGTCAAAACAAATTCACAATATCTTTAAATTCAAATTATTGTGATTTTTTTATTATGGATAATTCAAATAAAAAATGGTTTTCCTAAATCTAAGTAAATAAAAGATTTATATATTCAAATTAGATTTATTAGGGGATTTAAGTATTTTTATAATAGACAACATAATCAAAATTACGGAAAAAGTCGAGGGGTTATTTTGGCTCTGGGCAAGTGCTCTTGATGAGAGGAGCGGCAACAAGAAAGGAGCAAGGAATGTAACTCCCAAGTGGTAAAATGTATAAACTGCACAAAGTTGAACAAACCAGATGATCATATAGTGAATTCGAGAAATTGCAAAGCTTATGATTTGAAAATGATGAGACTATTCAATCTGACAGAAGAAAAAATCAAATTAGAGAATTGATAAATGAGAAATGTTTTGACATATTAGTATTATCTGAAACATGGTAAAAGGACTTTGACAAAGCTAAGAGATTTGAAAAGGAGAGAGAGAGAGAGAGAGAGAGAGAGAGAGAGAGAGAGAGAGCCTTTTCGTTCTCAATTTATATTTTAAATTGCTGAAATCATATCAATAGGTTAATAATGATATTGTGCAACAACTTTGAGGGGAAGACGTTGGACCAAATTTTGAGTGATGGAATGAATAATATTGTATCTGGTATCAATGAGGAAGAGAAGAGCGTATTATGTGGGTCGGTATTACGGACACAAATGAAAGGGTATCCGGACAAAATTCCACTGTGCAAAATCACACAAGACAAAATCCCAATGACAAAATCACACAGGACAATATCTGTCAGAACAAAATCAGACAGGACAAAAGTATACTGGAAAAAATCTGACTGAAGAAGGTCACACAACATAAAATCTGCCAGGACAAAATCTAGGAGGACAAAATCACACAAGACAAAATCTGCCGAGACAAAATCCCAGAGGACAAAATCTGACGGGACAAAATATGATGGGACAACATTATACAAGACAAAATCTAGAAGGACAAAATCCCACAAGACAAAATCTTTCGAGACAAAATCACACAGGACAAAATCTGAATGGACAAAATCACATAGGACAAAATCTGACGGGACAAAATCACATAAAGCAAAATCTGATGTGACCAAATCACAAGAGGCAAAATCTGTTGGGACAAAATATCACAGGACAAAATATGACAGGACAAAATCACGGGAAAATTCCCACGTCATAAAATCCCACGTAACAAAATCACACAAAGCAAAGTCTGACGTGACAAAAGCTGAAAGGACATAATCACACAGGACAAAATCTAATGGGCGAAAGGCTGACGGAACAAAATCACACAGGACAATATTTGACGGAACAAAATCCCACAGGACAAAATCTGCTTGGATAATTTCCCACGTGACAAAATCGCACAGAACAAAATCTGATTGGAAGAAATCACTCAAGACAACATCTGATAGGACAAAATCACACAGGACAAAATCTGATGGGACAAAATCACACTGTAAAAAAATCTGATAGAACAAAATTACACAGGACAAAACCTGATGGGGCAAAGTCTGACAGGAAAAATCTGATTGGATAAAATCACACAGGAGAAAATCGAACAGAACAAAATTTCAGGGGAAAATATAACCACACAGAATGTGACAGGACAAAATTGTGCAAGACAATATCTGATGGGAAAAATCCCACAGGAAAATATCTAATAGAACAAAATCACACAATACAAAACCAGACAGGACAAAATCACACAAGACAAAATCTTATATGATAATATCACACAGATCATAATCTGGGGGAACAAAAATCCCACACCACAAAATCTCAAGGACAAAATCTGACGAGACAAAATCACACAAAAGGACTACAATAAAGTAAAAAATTTGGAATTTTTCTAATGATAAATTAATAGACCTTATTATTTCTCAGCCACTTCAAGTTGATGTTCATTTGCAATGTATTAACTTTTTTTGGTGGACACCAGAAGAACCTTTCTTCCATTTACCTGATCTATTTCTTCAAGTTATTTCATCCATGTTTGGCAACTGCATGATGATCAATGTTGCTCTTTGTTTATGTTCACTCTGTTCATGAACTTTCACATCAAGTGGTTCATCCATATGTACTTTTAGGCTTTGTTATAATCAAAAGAACTTCAAATTACTGTTTTCTAGATTGTAGTCAAGTGAGTGACTTTGTCCTGGATTCACTTAGAGTGACGCTGCTTCATTCAAGTCCAGTAACGGACAAGAGCTTCCATGTCTCTGGGTAACTTGCAATGCCTTTCGAATTCTACTTTTCATTATAAATGTCCTCGAACCAGAAAAAAAATCTAAAAATTATGACGAATGCTACAGGATATATATATCTACAAAAAAAATGGAATGAAGAATAAATGCCAAGAATCCTAGCTTTAGTACAATAAATTACCAAGATCTTGGGAAAAGGCTTTAAGAAGCAAGGAACTGTTAACAAAAAGCATACACAACTTTTTATACATAACGTGATTATTTACAGTTTTACACCGTAAATAATTGTTTTTTTGTAATATAACCGTCACGAATACATGTTGTTCGTTTATTCTTTTAAGACTAGCCTCAGCCTTTATATTATTCATTTGTTAGTTCTAGATTGTCTTGCCTATAGCAAGACATCTGACGCGGACTCCTGCACAAAAGCAGCCTGTGAGTAAGATAAGATTGAGAATGTCAAAACAAGGGTAGATGAACTAGTGGCAGCTTATTGTGGTTGGTGCACACAAACTACTCAGCAAAATAAATAGACAATTAATAGATATTTCATACTTTTATGTCA
This sequence comes from Palaemon carinicauda, assembly GCF_036898095.1. Taxonomy (NCBI): domain Eukaryota; kingdom Metazoa; phylum Arthropoda; class Malacostraca; order Decapoda; family Palaemonidae; genus Palaemon; species Palaemon carinicauda. Next base: position 73,940,048 of record NC_090757.1, read on the forward strand.
TTTTTTTGTTATGAAACCCTGAAAATTAAAGTTCTATTTCAAAACTATAAATTTGATATATTTATCATAATTCTTATTTTTTAGGGGATTTGATTACTTTCATGTGTTAAAACTAATTATATATGTCTTCTAGTTCCTGAAAATTCTGCATAGGACTATCACAATAAAAAAAAGAAAAAATCGAGGGGCTGATTTGGTTGTGTGCAAGTTGCTCGGAATGAGAGGAGCGGCAACATGAAAGGAGCAGAGAAAATCACAAGTTTTTCAGACTTGTGTAGACACCTAGACACTAAATACGCCACTGACAGAATATAATCAGTTAGATCAAAGCCAAAAATAAGGAAATTCAAAGGGTAAAAAAGAATGCCACAACTAGAAAAAAAGATTAGAAAATGGCTTAGTCGAGTTTGCATAACAACGAAGAACGGTTGGGAAGGAAACCGTGGTCCACGATTGAGGATCTGAAAGTTCTCTACAAAAAATTATTAACAAGAGACAAACCAGGAACTGTAGACAAAATAGAGGGATCCCGTAGACAAAAGATAACTCATTTAGCGAAGAGAGAACAGAGGCAGAAGAGGTGGGACTACAATAACCAACAATAAACGAAACAATGGGGAAACAGAAAAATAAATAAATGGATGTCCAGAACAGGATTAGCCCAGAAGTATCGGAAGAGTCCCGAAAGAATATGCGTGTAGGCCTACTTCAGAAATGTGGATTCCTTCACACACGCAGTCAGTATGAGATATTTAGCCTACAGAGACACATGTCAATGAAACAAATATATTGCAAATTCTTAAAGGAAGGAAGGCAGTTACATGTATGGAAATGGATGCAAATATGATATTGGCAGAAACGCAAATGGTGCAATAAAAATAATAATATTAACCCAGACAGTGTCTGTCGCTGTTGACCAAAATCAGATATCCCAATGAGAAAGTTGATAAGCTAGAAAAGAATATGTAATCAATTAAGTTAACATTTCAAACAATGATGGTTTTAAACGTAAAGGAAAAGTCTATCAGTAATTTAATCAACTAAAATTACTGACACAAAAAATTATGTTGAAAAAGTACTCAACAACATACCTCTTCTTAATACGAGATCAACTTCAAATAGAAATGCATATTTCGCTCACGCCAGGATTAGAGACGAAGCAGTAAATAAGATTAAAAACATGGTTGCTGATACCGAAAAGAGGAACACTGGATAACTGAAACCAAATTAATGATATGCAATATAATCAATAATGAAGAAGATGTAGTTAAGCTTTGATTCATAGGAATCGTTGTTTGGATCCGATACAGAATGTAGAGGAGAAGAAAAGTCTGATATTCAAAGAAGAGCTCGGCAAGTGGGACTACTCACTTCAATCCATCAAGCTGGAATGTGATCCTCAATTTCGAAAGGCTAATCATGATAATGACAAAAAGGCTATGTTGCGATGGGGCATGTAGAGCATATTAATCTTTGGCACCGTCGTTCAATTAGTTCATTATGCATGTTGCATAAGATTTTTCATAACTCTGACCATCCTTTACATTCAGATCTCCCTGGACAATTCTATCTTGTTCGTAATCCTAGGCAGGCAGTTAATTCTAATAGCCAGGCCTTCTCCATCATGAGGCTCAATACTACACAGTATTCTAGAAGTTTTATTCCAGCTGTTACCAAGTTGTGGAATGATCTTCCTAATTGGGTAGTTGAATCAGTAGAACTTACAAAGTTCAAAGTTGGAGCAAAGGTTTTTATGTTGACCAGGCTGACATGAGTCTTTTTATAGTTTATATATGACATATCTGTTTTTGACATTGTTAATAGTTTATATAGGTCATATCTATTTTAACGTTGTTATTGTTTTTAGAATGATTTATTGTTAATTTATTCTCATCATTTATTTATTTCCTTATTTCCTTTCCTCATTGGGCTATTTTTCCCTATAGGAGCCCTTGGGCTTATAGCATCTTGCTTTTCCAAGCTTTTTATTATTTCCTACTGGCTTTTGCGTATACCATGTCACGTGATGCTTGTGGCAGTAAAGCATATATATATATATATATATATATATATATATATATATATATATATATATATATATATATATATATATATATATATATATATATATATACATATATATATATATATATATATATATATATATATATATATATATATATATATATATATATATATATATATATATATATTACTAAGCTACAACCCTAGCTGGAAAATCCGAATTCAATAAGTGTGAACCTTCGGGGGCAGAATCATTTCATTGTGAAGTTTCGCTACAATATTATTTGATTATCATGAGTTATTTTACGTTATTATTCTAAGAGTTATGTTGAATTATTACTGTCATTTATTCAGTACGCTATTTACTTATTTATTTAAGACACTAAAGAGGTATATGTATAGGTAAAATGTCATTTAGTTTCCTTAATTTACTGGTGAACTTTGGTGAACAATAATTCTACAATTCTCTCCCACGTTGTTTGATTAACAAAAGTTGTTTTGAAGACTGGGGTGCTGCAACCGTGGACTGGAACGTCAAATTGCTCTGGCTACTGGATCCATGATTGATTGATTCATTGATTGAAGTTTTCTGGCATCCTGACATCGAAGGTCATTGATGCCGATATCGTTTATTATAAATAAAGATTAGTAGAATATTCAATTAAGACCAGGGAAGTAAATATGTTATAAAAGTTGAATAGCATTAAGAAGACCTGCTTCTGGTATCAATTTAAAAATACCACTAGCATTATACGACACATCAGTTCCAAGGATTTTGGCCAGGATGAACCTGGGGACCAGTCCTCTATTAGAGAGGGGCTTCCTCTCTTAAGGTGGGCGTACACTGGTCAGTGGGGGTAGTTAGCCCCTCCCATCGACGATTCCAATGCCTGGTGTCACCCATTACTCGCAAATATGGGCGACTTAAAACCGGGTTACTGGAGCCTGACTCTTAAGAGACTTGGTCTGCACCCAACCGGGTCTGCTAGAGGGTGATGGCGTCTAAATTAGTACAGGTTGAGATGGTATGACATCCATCCTACCCTGTACCAAATCCAAAGAATCAGTCAAAACCAAAGTCATACAAGCAAAAGTCGTCAACAAGTTCATGCCCAAGAGGAAGAGATGAGAGAATAAAAGAAGTAATCAAAAGAACGGAGAGAAAGTGCTAACTAATTCAGTTGGATCAACAATTGGGCACCAGGGTCCAGTTGGAAAGCAGTTCCCACTCTTCATTAGAGCCCAGCTGGTAATCCCTAAGCCCCCCATCCTAGTCAGGGCTTCAGCATCTGGGGGGACAGGATCCATGAGTTCCCCTTTTGGTCCTACAGGTGTTCTCCAAATGAACACGCTAAAAATTTCTCCTACATCCTAGATAATTTGTCACCTTTCGGTTGAAAGGCTAAATGGCTTCTCCAACTCAACTATTTTTATCCAACTCTCAGTTGAGAGGCAAAGGGGCTTTTCATACTGGACTTCATTTGTTTCTTGCCGTCAACTAACTACATTCCTGAAGTTAATTAAGTGCCTGTCACGAGGTCCCAGGATGGGGGAGAAGGGGAAACCGTTCACTGCTGTTACTGAGAGGAAAGAGCGTGGTCCTCTATCACACAAGTGTCTTAAGTAGCCCAATACAAGATGTGGTAATTAAGTCACATCATGTGACTATTCTTTGTTTTATTGGTCCCCTCTTCTGACGTATTGGTGACGTCATAGTTACCGGCTTTCTTGGTGATCAGAGCGTGGCAATGACTCTCCCATGAGTAATCTTTCTCAAAAAGGATGTTTGGGTTTTTCGAAACGACATCCGCTTTCCAGTGCACACAATACCCTCACACTCCTTGACGATAGCCTCTCTCTCTCGCTTTACAAAATCCCCTAATGTTATTTGTCTCTCTTTAGTTTAATCAACGAGCAAAACTTATAAAATAACTAATCACATAAATTTATTAACTCCTTGAATATGAAAATCTCTCCCTACATCTCATAGGCCAAGGGACTCTAACAGGGAAAATAGCCAGTAAGGAAAGGAAACAAAGAAAAATAATTTTTTTCAAAAGCAGTAACATTAGAAAATAACTATCTCTTATATAAACTCTAGAAACTTCAACAACAAAAGAGGAAGAGAAATAAGATAGAATAGTGAGCCCGAGTGCACCCTCAAGCAAGAAAACTCAAACTCAAGACAGTGGACTACCATGGTACAGAGGCTAAGGCACTACCCAAGACCAGAGAACAATGTTTTGATTTTGGAGTGTCCTCTTAGAAAAGCTTCTTACCATAATATGTATGTATATATATATATATATATATATATATATATATATATATATATATATATATATATATATATATATATATATATATATATATATATATATATATATATATATATATATATATATATATATATATAGATATAATATACAGTATACATATATGTATGTATATATATTATTGTGTGTTTATGGATATATACAAATACACTTATATATATATATATATATATATATATATATATATATATATATATATATATATATATTTATATATTCATATATTTATATATGGATATATGTATACATATAAACACACACACACACAAACACACACATATATATATATATATATATATATATATATATATATATATATATATATATGAACACACACTTTTATATATATATATATATATATATATATATATATATATATATATATATATATATATATATATATATATATATATATATATATATATATATATATATATATATATGTTGTTTGAGTTTCATTGCATTAAAGTAGAGATAGGAAAATTAAAGTAGGAATGATATATACACAATAAGACAAAATTAAAAAAAGAGGATGAACTGGAAAATATGAATAGGTCAACAAAAGATTTGTTGATAGGATTAAAAACTCAGACGGTTCTCTCCCTTTATACAACTGATTATGATGTGCTCTTATTTCATTGAGGCTGATTCCATCCTCATACTCACATTAGTCAAACAAATAACCCAACACATTTGACCAAAGTTTCTTTGAAACATATAATAGACTTCCAAGTTTCTCTCTTATAATGAAATCAAGGTTAAACATGATCAAAATAAAAGCAAGTGGCAAGGGAACATTTTGGAAATTGAAGAGAACGAATTACAAGACTGAGTGGATATGTTGCAAAACCCTTTCTTGCATAGAGCTGTTGCAAAGAATGATACTGAAGATGGACGTTAATTACCTGAACTTATAAAAAGAATTAAAAACACAACTTTTCGATGTAACTAGGTTTATCCCAATGGAGTTCAAGGTAGAACGGAATGAATTAATTATCAAACTTTCTTCAAGATAATCAATATTTTGTCATGCTCAAGATATTAAAACCTCAAAATCTTTGAATAGAGAGAACTTTAAGGCCACATACAAACCTGCTGCACAATAACTCTAACATCAATGATATTATGTGTGTGCATGTGTGTATATAAGTGTGTGTAAGCATATAACCAACCAATATCCCCTTCATCATCTAATGATCTTATTAATTTTGACGAATATTCACCTTTTCATTTTAGATTTTGGAAAGTTTAATTTCTTTAGAGTATAATCTCAACATAATTAATCGCAATATTTGCAGAACCTCGTATATAATAGGAATTGTAAACTTCAGTAAACCAGTAATCATTTGATAAAGACAGTTTTGTCGGAACAGTATTATAGTGAATAGAATTTGAAGAAAAGGGATAATCAATCTTTTATCAAAACAAAGAGGCTGAGGAAATAAGAGGATTCATGTAAGAAACACCTTGACACCACTAAGGGCATCGCTTTCAAGGAATATATATATATATATATATATATATATATATATATATATATATATATATATATATATATATATATATATCTGTGTGTGTGTATGTATATCCATCTTTGCTTAAAATTTACGATTTTCCAATGTATACCTTTAAAAATACCTCTTTTCTTATACAAAAAAGCTTCATCCAGCCATGAATTGTATAGGCAGGCTCACTGGTCACTAGTGTAGAGGTCTGGTTACTCTAACATTATCACTGAAGTTGACCTCGCTATCAGCGGGTGCCTGAAAAGTCTTGAGTGGAAAATCATATGCCAAGGTACTCTTTAGCTTTTATAGTTTAACTGGGCTCCACAAGACACTCTAAGAGTTGGAAGACCCAGGCCTACATGGCTGAGAATTATGGAGCGTGAAGTAGGAAATGATGAATAGAGAAGTATTGATTTCAAAGCTCAAGATACAGACGACTGGCAAAATCTAACTCAGGCCCTTGTCGTCAATAAGCGTAGGAGGAGATGAAGATGGATAATAGGATTTGTATTGAAAAGTTAAAAGCTTAAAGTTGCAGGTTTAGGTCTCCACTGAGACGATCTACATCATTCTCCTCGGGCGACCATAAGCCAGCAGGGACTATCACTAGTCCCCTCTAACCTCCCCCCCCCCCCCGGTGCCACCATGGGGAGTACCCCCCGGAAGAAGGTCTCACGGTATTAGGAGTTGACTTCCTGTCGTTAAAAATCCATGGCATTTAGATGAAGCTCAAGCCATGCCAATTCTTAAATTATATTTAACCCCCCTTCCTTTTGCATATAAATAAAATAGCGTTTTTTAAATATATGTTTTAAGTCACCGGATATAACGGAACTGTACCACTCGTGTGTCACAGATCGTACATAGTAACGAAATTTCTCTTTTTTGTATATATAATCCTTTGTATCTTCGCTCTTCCCTCGCACTGACAGCAACTTGTATTAACATGTCTGCCTATTTCATTGTTAATTGTTAACAAAAATAGGTTGTTTGTATTTTGTGACCTTCTTGCCGGGACCTAGTGTGTATGTATGCCCGATGTGTCTATAATAAAGTACACAGTTGCATTCCTCTCGCCTTTCGTTCACAACCTCTTTTGGCTCGTCACAAAAACCTGTACGAAGAGCGTTTGACTTCTTGTTTCCCTCAGGAGAACCATCTATAACATTATCGGGTATTTAACTCGAGAAAACTATATCAAAGCCTATTCACCATTGCAACAGTTGCCTTTGGTTCTTTCAAAGGAACTTCGATTAAATAAATATATGATGTCCAGGTAGACAGAGAGAGAATACATATTAGATGCTGTTGAGGACATTATTAACCTACAAAAGAATATTTGGAATGCCTTTGCTTCACTCAACGCAATACTTGTAACTAATTCAACTTGTCTCATAACACGCTCAGAATTATGACTAAAGTTCTCTCAAGAATAAGTGATACAAATGATCTTATTCTCTCTAAGGTACGTAAAATAGGAGCCAATAATGTGCAGAAAAATAGATGCTATTTCCCAACAAAGGAATGACACGGGGACACACGCTGACGACTTGTGAAGATTATTTCATAAGAATTTGAATATGTTCTAAAAACTATGGAACATTTTCTAAATTTTGAAAACTATGATATTTCTTATATGGTAAATAATGATTTTTTATTCTCCGAGTCGTAATGATCTATAGTAAACACTCACTCGTTGCTCGTTGGAATCATAGTCATAGAAAAGATGGTTAATTGGATAGTTTTCTGCATAAAAAGATATATATTATATACAAACTAAATTTGTCAGTTTACCTTAAAAAATTATGACATTTTATTTATTATTCTAATCATTTTTTAATGTAAATAGACGAATTAAGTCCTTATACGTATTACACCTTCTTATTAAAAAAAAAAAAAAAAGAAAAAAAAAACGATTAATGAACACCATAATTCGATTTTCATACTAAATTTATTTCCCTTTTCGCCCTCCATAACATTAGTACATAGTGGTTCGCCGTAAAAGGATTTGGGGATGCACAATTACTTTAAAATCATGAACAATATATATATATATATATATATATATATATATATATATATATATATATATATATATATATATATATATATATATATATATATATATATATATATATATATATATATATATATATATATATATATATATATATATATATATATATATATATATATATATATATATATATATATATATATATATATATATATATATATATATATATATATATATATGTATGTATGTATGTATATAGACTTTTGTGCTTATATCCATAATTAACGATATAAGCCGTTCTGGCTTATACATTGAGATGTCCTATATCTAGCATTGGAGGCTCTTTAACCTCTCTTTTGAGGTGCCATACTTGTAGTATTATAAGTTTTTTTACCTCTTATTTTGAGGTACCATACTTTTATTATTAGATGTTCTTTATCCTCTCCTTTGAAGTGCCATACTTCCAGAATTAGAGGTTTGTTACCTCTTATTTTGAGGTACCATACTTCTAGCATTAGATGTTCTTTGTCCCTTTATTGACCATCCATACTTCTAGTATTAAATTATCATTGACCTCTTTTTTAAGGTGCCATATTTTTACCATTAGATGTTTTTTATCCTCTCTTTTCAAGTGCCATACTTCTAGTATTAGAGGTTTTTTATTACCTCTTATTATGAGGTGCCATACTTCTAGCATTAGATGTTCTTCGTCCCTTTATTGATCATCCATACTTCTGGTATTAAATTATCATTGACCTCTTTTTTGAGGTGCCATATTTATACCATTAGATGTTTTTTATCCTCTCTTTTGAAGTGCCATGCTTCTAGAATTAGAGGTTTGTTACCTCTTATTTTGAGGTACCATACTTCTAGCATTAGATGTTCTTTGCCCCTTTACTGACCATCCATACTTCTAGTATTAAATTATCATTGACCTCTTATTTTGAGGTACCATACTTCTATCAGTAGATGTTCTTTGGCTCATTTATTGACCATCCACAATTCTTGTATTGAATTATCATTGACCTCTTTTTTGATTTTCCATACTCCGAATATTAAATGTCCTTTAACCTCTCTTTTGAAGTCCCATACTTCTAGAATTAGAGGTTTTTTAACCTCTCAGTTTGAGGTGCTACACTTCTAGCATTAGAGGCATTTTGACCTCTGTTTTAAGGTGCCATACTTGTAGCAGTAGAGGTTCTTGAACCTTTTTTTTAAGGTGTCTTACCTCTTGTATTAAATGCTTGTTGACATTTTGTTTTGCGGCGCCTTACCTATTGTGTTAGAGGCTCCTTGAGGTGCCACTCCTTCAATGTTCCATTACCGAATTATACATCATGGCTATTTTGACTTAGCTTCAGCTACACAGCTAAGGCAAAGTCATTTTATTTTTTCTATATCTTTGTCTGTGATGTTTATGTCGATAAAGACACACTTCTTGTTGTAGAACCTTCCACAACATTCTCATCATATCACCATCCCTCCATCCTTTCGCCTCAGTATGAGCTCCATAGAAAAGGCTACTTTCCGTCTTGGTGTTATTTTATTTTCGACTTTAGTTCCTCCATGAGATTGAATGATAATTTCAAAGATCTTATGAAGGAAATGTAAGCTAGAACATAGCTCATTATATATACTGACTTATCTGAGGCCTTTGTCCTACAGTGGACATAAAACTCTGTTATGCGTTTGTTTAAATATTGGATATTTTCTTTCTTTTACCTTACCATTTAAATGTCGTTTTCTTTCTCTTTCATTACCATATATATATATATATATATATATATATATATATATATATATATATATATATATATATATATATATATATATATATATATACACATACATTTATATATATATATATATATATATATATATATATATATATATATATATATATATATATATATATACATTAAGACCAAACATGTTGTCTACACTAATCTGGGAATGACACTGAAAAGTCCATCTTTTCGGTAATTTATAGTTTTAGATAAACATTTCTACTTTCACACATTCCATTGTAGGTATAACGTCATAATCAGGTAGATAAGATGATGGCCGGTAGGAAGTACCTAGAAGAGTACACACACACACACACACACACAGACACACATATATATATATATATATATATATATATATATATATATATATATATATGTGTGTGTGTGTGCATATATACGCATATATATAAACGTAAACACACACACACACACACACATATATATATATATATATATATATATATATATATATATATATATATATATATATATATATATATATATATACATATATATATAAACACACGCATATGTATATATATATATATATATATATATATATATATATATACATATATAAACACACGAATATGTATATATATATATATATATATATATATATATATATATATATATATATATATATATATATATATATATATATATATATATATATATATATATATATATATATATATATATATATATATATATATATATATATATTTTTGAGTCATTGCATTAAAGTAAAAATTAGATAACTAAAGTAGGAATAATTTATGGACAATAAAACAAAATTAAATAGTGTAAGAACTGCAAAATATGAAGAGGTTAATAAAAGAATTGCTGTTCTCTCCCTATACAGAACTGATTGTGATGTGCTCCTGTTTTATTGAGGCTAATCCTGTACTCATGCTCACATTAGTCTAACAAATAACCAAGATATTTGACAAAAGTTTCTTTGCAACATATAATAGGCTTTCAAGTTTCTCTCTTATAATGAAAGCAAGTTACAAGAGAGCATTTTGAAAACTGAAGAGAACAAATGACAATACTGAGTGGATATGTTGCAATGAAAAATGCAGAAGACGGCCATGAATAACCTAAACATAAAAAAGATAAAAAACACAACTGGTGAACATGGATGTAACTATGTTTATCCCAAATGTGTTCAAGGTAGAACGGAATAAAATTCATATCAAACTTTCTTCAAAACAAGTAAGATTGTCATGCGCATGAGAACAAAATCTCAAAATCGTTGAATTCTCAATAGATAGAACATAAAGGTCCCATAGACATCCGTTGCATAATATCTCTAACAGTAATGATAGTATGAATATTGGTTTTCACCAAAAATAATACGAGATGCTCAACGCTAGACAAACATTTAACAAATCCTCTTCACGCTCACTACAGATCAAAATAAGTTTACAATATCTTGATATTGAACATTATTATGTGTAATTTTTATTATTCAACTTCCAAATTTAAGATACACTTTTTCTTCGGATTAAATGATATATTTGACAAATTAATTCATATTTTTCCAAAGATTTAATCATTTCTATGATTGTAGATAACAGATTATATAAGAATCTTTCGTCCTAAAATCATTATTGAGGACGATAAAGAAAACGGAAGATATCGATGGGTTATTTTGCATGTGTGCAAAAGTTGCTCCGAATAAAGTGAAGAGCAACAAGAAAGAAGCAGCAGAAATCCCAAGTGTTTCAGACATGTATAGACAGTTAGACACTTTACATACGCTAATGAATGAATAAAATCAGTTAGATAAGAAAGAAAAATGAGGAAATGAAGAGGGTCAAGAAAGAGTGACGCAACTAAAAAGAAAGATTGGAAAATGGCTTAGTAAGCGAGTTTGGACAACAAAGAAGAACGGTTTCCTGACCTCGGAAAACGGATTCTAGCAACGACTAATTATCTGCATCACTAAGACTCATTTGCAGGATAAGGAAGAGTTGAATATAGGTCTACAGTAGACGATTGTAGAATGTCTAGTAATAATAGAAAATAATAAATGGAATGTTGATCGCAGTAAAGAAAGAATTATAAATTGTAATCATTGAAATATAAAAGAGTAAATTACAGTCCATAGTCTCAGTGGTTTAGAATCGACAATAAAAGAGCTAAAGTTCATATTAGAGAGTAAGTTATGCACAGGACACAAAATTGATAATCAGAAGAACTGAAAAATATGAATAGGTCAATAGAAGAAGAATTGCTGATAGGAAATACTGTGGTGGTTCTCTCCATTTACACAGTTGATTATAATGTGCTCTTATTTTAATTCCATCCTCATGCTCACATCCTAACAAATTGAACAACCCATTTGACCAAAGCTTCATTGTAACATATATTAATTAGACTTTCAAGTTTCTCTCTATTAAGGAAAGCAAGGTTAAAAATGCTCAAAATAAAAGAAAAAATTCAGGAGAAAGTACATAGATGATGTTTGTGACTTCTGTAAACAAAATAATACAGAACATTTTGAAAGTGAAGAGAACGAGATACAAGAGTTTATATGTTGCAAAATTCTTCTTAGCAGAGAGCTGGTGCAATGAATAGAGAAGACGGCCATGAATTAGAAAAAATAAAAATTCAAAACAACGAAATAGATTGTCATAACTGTTTATTTCCAGCTGATTTCATATACTCAAATACTCTTATGTTTTTTGATGGTCAAATCAAAAAGATCAAAAACTGAAATCTTAGTTGAAGGCCCAGATGCCTATTCTACTATATATTCAAAATACAAATGATCCTGGAAATGTTGGTTAAACTTACAATAAAAGGACAGACACGAAGCAGAAAAGTGAAGTCAGAATGTTGTGCGTTTACTACTGGTCAAAATAAATTCACAATATCTTTATGTTCAAGCTTTTATTTGATATTATTTATTATGGAATACTCAAATAAAAAATGGTCTTCCTAAATCTGAGTAAATAAAAGATCTAGAGAATCAAATGAGATTTATTAGGGGATTTAAGCATTTTTATAAGACAACATAATCATTTTGTCCCGGAAATCTCTACTTAAAACCATCAAAATTACGGAAAAAGTCGAGGGGTCATTTTGGCTCTGGGCAAGTGCTCTTGATGAGAGGAGCGGCAAAAAGAAACGAGCAAGGAATGTAACTCCCAAGTGGTAAAATGTATAAACTGCACAAAGTTGAACAAACCAGATGATCATATAGTGAATTCAAGAAATTGCAAAGTTTATGATTTGAAATTGATGAGACTATTCAATCAGACAGAAGAAAAAATCAAATTAAAGAATTGATAAATGAGAAATGTTTCGACATATTAGTATTATCTGAAACATGGTAAAATGACTTTGACAGAGCTAAGAGATCTGAAGAGACCCACAATTACACTGTGCATTATTTCTTTCATATTCAGAGAGAGAGAGAGAGAGAGAGAGAGAGAGAGAGAGAGAGAGAGAGAGAGAGAGAGAGAGAGAGAGAGAGAGAGAGTTGGGGGAGGGCCTTTTCGTTCTTAATGGATATTCTAAATTACTGATTGATTGATTGATTGAAAGTTTTCTAGCATCCTGACATCTAAGGTCATTTAATTACTGAAATCATATCAATAGGTTAATAACGTAGATTGTGCAACAACTTTGAGGGGAAGACGTTGGACCAAATTTTGAGTGATGGAATGAATAATATTGTATCTGGTATCAATGAGGAAGAGAAGAGCGTATTATGTGGGTCGGTATTACGGACACAAATGAAAGGGTATCCGGACAAAATTCCACTGTGCAAAATCACACAAGACAAAATCCCAATGACAAAATCACACAGGACAATATCTGTCAGAACAAAATCAGACCGGACAAAAGTATACTGGACAAAATCTGACTGAAGAAGGTCACACAACATAAAATCTGTCAGGACAAAATCACACAAGACAAAATCTGCCGAGACGACAAAATATGATGGGACAACATTATACAGGACAAAATCTTGGAGGACAAAATCCCACAAGACAAAATCTTTCGAGACAAAATCACACAGGACAAAATTTGAAGGGACAAAATCACATAGGACAAAAACTGACGGGACAAAATCACACAAAGCAAAATCTGATGTGACCAAATCACAAAAGGCAAAATCTGTTGGGACAGAATATCACAGGACAAAATATGACAGGACAAATTCACAGGAAAATTCCCACGTCATAAAATCCCACGGAACAAAATCACACAAAGCAAAGTCTGACAGGACAAAAGCTGAAAGGACATAATCACACAGGACAAAATCTAATGGGCGAATGTCTAATGGAACAAAATCACACAGGACAAAATCTCACTGTAAAAAAATCTGATAGAACAAAATTACACAGGACAAAACCTGATGGGGCAAAGTCTGACAGGAAAAATCTGATTGGATAAAATCACACAGGAGAAAATCGAACAGAACAAAATTTCAGGGGAAAATATAACCAGACAAAATCTGACAGGACAAAATTGCGCAGGACAATATCTGATGGGAAAAATCCCACAGGAAAATATCTAATAGAACAAAATCACACAATACAAAACCAGACAGGACAAAATCCCACAATACAAAATCACACAAGACAAAATCCCACGGTACAAAATCTGACATAAATTCACACCGAACAAAATCTGATGGGAAAAAATCCCACACCACAAAATCTCACGAGACAAAATCTGATAGGACAAAATTTTACGAGACAAAATCACACAGAAGGACTACACTAAAGTAAACGATTTGAAATTTTTTTGATTATAAATTAACAGACCATATTATTTCTTAGCCACTTCATGTTGATGTTCATTTGCAATATGTTATCTTTTTCGGTGGACACCAAAAGAACCTTTCTTCCATTTACCTGATCTATTTCTTCAATTTATTTCATCCATGTTTGACAACTGCATGATGATCAATGTTGCTCTTTGTTTATGTTCACTCTGTTCATGAACTTTCACATCAAGTGGTTCATCCATATGTACTTTTAGGCTTTGTTATAATCAAAAGAACTTCAAATTACTGTTTTCTAGATTGTAGTCAAGTGAGTGACTTTGTCCTGGATTCACTTAGAGTGACGCTGCTTCATTCAAGTCCAGTAACGCACAAGAGCTTCCATGTCTCTGGGTAACTTACAATGCCTTTCGAAATCTACTTTTCATTATAAATGTCCTCGAACCAGAAAAAAAATCTAAAAATTATGACGGATGCTACAGGATATATATATATATATATATATATATATATATATATATATATATATATATATATATATATATATATATATATATATATATATATATATATATATATATATCTACAAAACAATGGAATGAGGAATAAATGCCAAGAATCCTAGCTTTAGTACAATAAATTACCAAGTTCTTGGGAAAAGGCTTTAAGAAGCAATGAATAGTTAACAAAAAGCATAGACAACTTTGTATACATAACATGAATATTTACAGTTTTACACCATAAATGATTGTGTTTTGTAATATATCCTTCACGAATACATGTAGTTTGTTTATTCTTTTAAGACTAGCCTCAGCCTTTATATTATTCATTTGTTAGTTCTAGATTGTCTTGCCTATAGCAAGACATCTGACGCGGACTCCTGCACAAAAGCAGCCTGTGAGTAAGATAAGATTGAGAATGTCAAAACAAGGGTAGATGAACTAGTGGCAGCTTATTGTGGTTGGTGCACACAAACTACTCAGCAGAATAAATGGACAATTAATCGATATTACATACTTTTATGTCATTTTTTCGTTATGAAAACCTGAAAATTAAAGTTCTATTTCAAAACTATAAAATTACTATATTTATCATAATTCATATTTGTTAGGGGATTTGATTACTTTTATGTGTGAAAACTAATTGAATATGTCTTCTTGTCCCTGAATTTCTGCATAGGACTATCACAATAAAAAAAAAGAAAAAAAGTCGAGGGGCTGATTTGGTTGTGTGCTAGTTGCTCGGAATGAGAGGAGCGGCAACATGAAAGGAGCAGAGAAAATCACAAGTTTTTCAGACTTGTGTAGACACCTAGACACTAAATACGCCACTGACAGAATAAAATCAGTTAGATCAAAGACAAAAATAAGGAAATTCAAAGGGTAAAAATAAAAGCCACAACTAGAAAAAAAAGATTAGAAAATGGCTTAGTCGAGTTCGCATAATAAAGAAGAACGGTTGAGAAGGAAACCGTGGTCCACGATTGAGGATCTGAAAGTTCTCTACAAAAAATTATTAACAAGAGACAAACCAGGAACTGTAGACAAAATAGAGGGATCCTGTAGACAAAAGATAACTCATTTAGCGAAGAGAGAACAGAGGCAGAAGAGGTGGGACTACAATAACCAACAATAAACGAAACAATGGGGAAACAGAAAAATAAATAAATGGATGTCCAGAACAGGATTAGCCCAGAAGTATCGGAAGAGTCCCGAAAGAATATGCGTGTAGGCCTACTTCAGAAATGTGGATTCCTTCACACACGCAGTCAGTATGAGATATTTAGCCTACAGAGACACATGTCAATGAAACAAATATAATGCAAATTCTTAAAGGAAGGAAGGCAGTTACATGTATGGAAATGGATGCAAATATCGATATTGGCAGAAACGCAAATGGTGCAATAAAAATAATAATATTAAACCCAGACAGTGTCTGTCGCTGTTGACCAAAATCAGATATCCCAATGAGAAAGTTGATAAGCTAGAAAAGAATATGTAATCAATTAAGTTAACATTTCAAACAATGATGGTTTTAAACGTAAAGGAAAAGTCTATCAGTAATTTAATCAACTAAAATTACTGACACAAAAAATTATGTTGAAAAAGTACTCAACAACATACCTCTTCTTAATACGAGATCAACTTCAAATAGAAATGCATATTTCGCTCACGCCAGGATTAGAGACGAAGCAGTAAATAAGATTAAAAACATGGTTGCTGATACCGAAAAGAGGAACACTGGATAACTGAAACCAAATTAATGATATGCAATATAATCAATAATGAAGAAGATGTAGTTAAGCTTTGATTCATAGGAATCGTTGTTTGGATCCGATACAGAATGTAGAGGAGAAGAAAAGTCTGATATTCAAAGAAGAGCTCGGCAAGTGGGACTACTCACTTCAATCCATCAAGCTGGAATGTGATCCTCAATTTCGAAAGGCTAATCATGATAATGACAAAAAGGCTATGTTGCGATGGGGCATGTAGAGCATATTAATCTTTGGCACCGTCGTTCAATTAGTTCATTATGCATGTTGCATAAGATTTTTCATAACTCTGACCATCCTTTACATTCAGATCTCCCTGGACAATTCTATCTTGTTCGTAATCCTAGGCAGGCAGTTAATTCTAATAGCCAGGCCTTCTCCATCATGAGGCTCAATACTACACAGTATTCTAGAAGTTTTATTCCAGCTGTTACCAAGTTGTGGAATGATCTTCCTAATTGGGTAGTTGAATCAGTAGAACTTACAAAGTTCAAAGTTGGAGCAAAGGTTTTTATGTTGACCAGGCTGACATGAGTCTTTTTATAGTTTATATATGACATATCTGTTTTTGACATTGTTAATAGTTTATATAGGTCATATCTATTTTAACGTTGTTATTGTTTTTAGAATGATTTATTGTTAATTTATTCTCATCATTTATTTATTTCCTTATTTCCTTTCCTCATTGGGCTATTTTTCCCTATAGGAGCCCTTGGGCTTATAGCATCTTGCTTTTCCAAGCTTTTTATTATTTCCTACTGGCTTTTGCGTATACCATGTCACGTGATGCTTGTGGCAGTAAAGCATATATATATATATATATATATATATATATATATATATATATATATATATATATATATATATATATATATATATATATATATATATATATATATATATATATATATATATATATATATATATATATATATATATATATATATATATATATATATATATACTAAGCTACAACCCTAGCTGGAAAATCCGAATTCAATAAGTGTGAACCTTCGGGGGCAGAATCATTTCATTGTGAAGTTTCGCTACAATATTATTTGATTATCATGAGTTATTTTACGTTATTATTCTAAGAGTTATGTTGAATTATTACTGTCATTTATTCAGTACGCTATTTACTTATTTATTTAAGACACTAAAGAGGTATATGTATAGGTAAAATGTCATTTAGTTTCCTTAATTTACTGGTGAACTTTGGTGAACAATAATTCTACAATTCTCTCCCACGTTGTTTGATTAACAAAAGTTGTTTTGAAGACTGGGGTGCTGCAACCGTGGACTGGAACGTCAAATTGCTCTGGCTACTGGATCCATGATTGATTGATTCATTGATTGAAGTTTTCTGGCATCCTGACATCGAAGGTCATTGATGCCGATATCGTTTATTATAAATAAAGATTAGTAGAATATTCAATTAAGACCAGGGAAGTAAATATGTTATAAAAGTTGAATAGCATTAAGAAGACCTGCTTCTGGTATCAATTTAAAAATACCACTAGCATTATACGACACATCAGTTCCAAGGATTTTGGCCAGGATGAACCTGGGGACCAGTCCTCTATTAGAGAGGGGCTTCCTCTCTTAAGGTGGGCGTACACTGGTCAGTGGGGGTAGTTAGCCCCTCCCATCGACGATTCCAATGCCTGGTGTCACCCATTACTCGCAAATATGGGCGACTTAAAACCGGGTTACTGGAGCCTGACTCTTAAGAGACTTGGTCTGCACCCAACCGGGTCTGCTAGAGGGTGATGGCGTCTAAATTAGTACAGGTTGAGATGGTATGACATCCATCCTACCCTGTACCAAATCCAAAGAATCAGTCAAAACCAAAGTCATACAAGCAAAAGTCGTCAACAAGTTCATGCCCAAGAGGAAGAGATGAGAGAATAAAAGAAGTAATCAAAAGAACGGAGAGAAAGTGCTAACTAATTCAGTTGGATCAACAATTGGGCACCAGGGTCCAGTTGGAAAGCAGTTCCCACTCTTCATTAGAGCCCAGCTGGTAATCCCTAAGCCCCCCATCCTAGTCAGGGCTTCAGCATCTGGGGGGACAGGATCCATGAGTTCCCCTTTTGGTCCTACAGGTGTTCTCCAAATGAACACGCTAAAAATTTCTCCTACATCCTAGATAATTTGTCACCTTTCGGTTGGAAGGCTAAATGGCTTCTCCAACTCAACTATTTTTATCCAACTCTCAGTTGAGAGGCAAAGGGGCTTTTCATACTGGACTTCATTTGTTTCTTGCCGTCAACTAACTACATTCCTGAAGTTAATTAAGTGCCTGTCACGAGGTCCCAGGATGGGGGAGAAGGGGAAACCGTTCACTGCTGTTACTGAGAGGAAAGAGCGTGGTCCTCTATCACACAAGTGTCTTAAGTAGCCCAATACAAGATGTGGTAATTAAGTCACATCATGTGACTATTCTTTGTTTTATTGGTCCCCTCTTCTGACGTATTGGTGACGTCATAGTTACCGGCTTTCTTGGTGATCAGAGCGTGGCAATGACTCTCCCATGAGTAATCTTTCTCAAAAAGGATGTTTGGGTTTTTCGAAACGACATCCGCTTTCCAGTGCACACAATACCCTCACACTCCTTGACGATAGCCTCTCTCTCTCGCTTTACAAAATCCCCTAATGTTATTTGTCTCTCTTTAGTTTAATCAACGAGCAAAACTTATAAAATAACTAATCACATAAATTTATTAACTCCTTGAATATGAAAATCTCTCCCTACATCTCATAGGCCAAGGGACTCTAACAGGGAAAATAGCCAGTAAGGAAAGGAAACAAAGAAAAATAATTTTTTTCAAAAGCAGTAACATTAGAAAATAACTATCTCTTATATAAACTCTAGAAACTTCAACAACAAAAGAGGAAGAGAAATAAGATAGAATAGTGAGCCCGAGTGCACCCTCAAGCAAGAAAACTCAAACTCAAGACAGTGGACTACCATGGTACAGAGGCTAAGGCACTACCCAAGACCAGAGAACAATGTTTTGATTTTGGAGTGTCCTCTTAGAAAAGCTTCTTACCATAATATGTATGTATATATATATATATATATATATATATATATATATATATATATATATATATATATATATATATATATATATATATATATATATATATATATATATATATATATATATATATATATATATATATAGATATAATATACAGTATACATATATGTATGTATATATATTATTGTGTGTTTATGGATATATACAAATACACTTATATATATATATATATATATATATATATATATATATATATATATATATATATATATTATATATATTCATATATTTATATATGGATATATGTATACATATAAACACACACACACACAAACACACACATATATATATATATATATATATATATATATATATATATATATATATATATATATATATATATATATATATATATATATATATATATATATATATATATATATATATATATATATATATATATATATATATATATATATATATATATATATATGTTGTTTGAGTTTCATTGCATTAAAGTAGAGATAGGAAAATTAAAGTAGGAATGATATATACACAATAAGACAAAATTAAAAAAAGAGGATGAACTGGAAAATATGAATAGGTCAACAAAAGATTTGTTGATAGGATTAAAAACTCAGACGGTTCTCTCCCTTTATACAACTGATTATGATGTGCTCTTATTTCATTGAGGCTGATTCCATCCTCATACTCACATTAGTCAAACAAATAACCCAACACATTTGACCAAAGTTTCTTTGAAACATATAATAGACTTCCAAGTTTCTCTCTTATAATGAAATCAAGGTTAAACATGATCAAAATAAAAGCAAGTGGCAAGGGAACATTTTGGAAATTGAAGAGAACGAATTACAAGACTGAGTGGATATGTTGCAAAACCCTTTCTTGCATAGAGCTGTTGCAAAGAATGATACTGAAGATGGACGTTAATTACCTGAACTTATAAAAAGAATTAAAAACACAACTTTTCGATGTAACTAGGTTTATCCCAATGGAGTTCAAGGTAGAACGGAATGAATTAATTATCAAACTTTCTTCAAGATAATCAATATTTTGTCATGCTCAAGATATTAAAACCTCAAAATCTTTGAATAGAGAGAACTTTAAGGCCACATACAAACCTGCTGCACAATAACTCTAACATCAATGATATTATGTGTGTGCATGTGTGTATATAAGTGTGTGTAAGCATATAACCAACCAATATCCCCTTCATCATCTAATGATCTTATTAATTTTGACGAATATTCACCTTTTCATTTTAGATTTTGGAAAGTTTAATTTCTTTAGAGTATAATCTCAACATAATTAATCGCAATATTTGCAGAACCTCGTATATAATAGGAATTGTAAACTTCAGTAAACCAGTAATCATTTGATAAAGACAGTTTTGTCGGAACAGTATTATAGTGAATAGAATTTGAAGAAAAGGGATAATCAATCTTTTATCAAAACAAAGAGGCTGAGGAAATAAGAGGATTCATGTAAGAAACACCTTGACACCACTAAGGGCATCGCTTTCAAGGAATATATATATATATATATATATATATATATATATATATATATATATATATATATATATATATATATATCTGTGTGTGTGTATGTATATCCATCTTTGCTTAAAATTTACGATTTTCCAATGTATACCTTTAAAAATACCTCTTTTCTTATACAAAAAAGCTTCATCCAGCCATGAATTGTATAGGCAGGCTCACTGGTCACTAGTGTAGAGGTCTGGTTACTCTAACATTATCACTGAAGTTGACCTCGCTATCAGCGGGTGCCTGAAAAGTCTTGAGTGGAAAATCATATGCCAAGGTACTCTTTAGCTTTTATAGTTTAACTGGGCTCCACAAGACACTCTAAGAGTTGGAAGACCCAGGCCTACATGGCTGAGAATTATGGAGCGTGAAGTAGGAAATGATGAATAGAGAAGTATTGATTTCAAAGCTCAAGATACAGACGACTGGCAAAATCTAACTCAGGCCCTTGTCGTCAATAAGCGTAGGAGGAGATGAAGATGGATAATAGGATTTGTATTAAAAAGTTAAAAGCTTAAAGTTGCAGGTTTAGGTCTCCACTGAGACGATCTACATCATTCTCCTCGGGCGACCATAAGCCAGCAGGGACTATCACTAGTCCCCTCTAACCTCCCCCCCCCCCCCCGGTGCCACCATGGGGAGTACCCCCCGGAAGAAGGTCTCACGGTATTAGGAGTTGACTTCCTGTCGTTAAAAATCCATGGCATTTAGATGAAGCTCAAGCCATGCCAATTCTTAAATTATATTTAACCCCCCTTCCTTTTGCATATAAATAAAATAGCGTTTTTTAAATATATGTTTTAAGTCACCGGATATAACGGAACTGTACCACTCGTGTGTCACAGATCGTACATAGTAACGAAATTTCTCTTTTTTGTATATATAATCCTTTGTATCTTCGCTCTTCCCTCGCACTGACAGCAACTTGTATTAACATGTCTGCCTATTTCATTGTTAATTGTTAACAAAAATAGGTTGTTTGTATTTTGTGACCTTCTTGCCGGGACCTAGTGTGTATGTATGCCCGATGTGTCTATAATAAAGTACACAGTTGCATTCCTCTCGCCTTTCGTTCACAACCTCTTTTGGCTCGTCACAAAAACCTGTACGAAGAGCGTTTGACTTCTTGTTTCCCTCAGGAGAACCATCTATAACATTATCGGGTATTTAACTCGAGAAAACTATATCAAAGCCTATTCACCATTGCAACAGTTGCCTTTGGTTCTTTCAAAGGAACTTCGATTAAATAAATATATGATGTCCAGGTAGACAGAGAGAGAATACATATTAGATGCTGTTGAGGACATTATTAACCTACAAAAGAATATTTGGAATGCCTTTGCTTCACTCAACGCAATACTTGTAACTAATTCAACTTGTCTCATAACACGCTCAGAATTATGACTAAAGTTCTCTCAAGAATAAGTGATACAAATGATCTTATTCTCTCTAAGGTACGTAAAATAGGAGCCAATAATGTGCAGAAAAATAGATGCTATTTCCCAACAAAGGAATGACACGGGGACACACGCTGACGACTTGTGAAGATTATTTCATAAGAATTTGAATATGTTCTAAAAACTATGGAACATTTTCTAAATTTTGAAAACTATGATATTTCTTATATGGTAAATAATGATTTTTTATTCTCCGAGTCGTAATGATCTATAGTAAACACTCACTCGTTGCTCGTTGGAATCATAGTCATAGAAAAGATGGTTAATTGGATAGTTTTCTGCATAAAAAGATATATATTATATACAAACTAAATTTGTCAGTTTACCTTAAAAAATTATGACATTTTATTTATTATTCTAATCATTTTTTAATGTAAATAGACGAATTAAGTCCTTATACGTATTACACCTTCTTATTAAAAAAAAAAAAAAAAGAAAAAAAAAACGATTAATGAACACCATAATTCGATTTTCATACTAAATTTATTTCCCTTTTCGCCCTCCATAACATTAGTACATAGTGGTTCGCCGTAAAAGGATTTGGGGATGCACAATTACTTTAAAATCATGAACAATATATATATATATATATATATATATATATATATATATATATATATATATATATATATATATATATATATATATATATATATATATACATATATATATATATATATATATATATATATATATATATATATATATATATATATATATATATATATATATATATATATATATATATATATATATATATATATATATATATATATATATATATATATATATATATATATGTATGTATGTATGTATATAGACTTTTGTGCTTATATCCATAATTAACGATATAAGCCGTTCTGGCTTATACATTGAGATGTCCTATATCTAGCATTGGAGGCTCTTTAACCTCTCTTTTGAGGTGCCATACTTGTAGTATTATAAGTTTTTTTACCTCTTATTTTGAGGTACCATACTTTTATTATTAGATGTTCTTTATCCTCTCCTTTGAAGTGCCATACTTCCAGAATTAGAGGTTTGTTACCTCTTATTTTGAGGTACCATACTTCTAGCATTAGATGTTCTTTGTCCCTTTATTGACCATCCATACTTCTAGTATTAAATTATCATTGACCTCTTTTTTAAGGTGCCATATTTTTACCATTAGATGTTTTTTATCCTCTCTTTTCAAGTGCCATACTTCTAGTATTAGAGGTTTTTTATTACCTCTTATTATGAGGTGCCATACTTCTAGCATTAGATGTTCTTCGTCCCTTTATTGATCATCCATACTTCTGGTATTAAATTATCATTGACCTCTTTTTTGAGGTGCCATATTTATACCATTAGATGTTTTTTATCCTCTCTTTTGAAGTGCCATGCTTCTAGAATTAGAGGTTTGTTACCTCTTATTTTGAGGTACCATACTTCTAGCATTAGATGTTCTTTGCCCCTTTACTGACCATCCATACTTCTAGTATTAAATTATCATTGACCTCTTATTTTGAGGTACCATACTTCTATCAGTAGATGTTCTTTGGCTCATTTATTGACCATCCACAATTCTTGTATTGAATTATCATTGACCTCTTTTTTGATTTTCCATACTCCGAATATTAAATGTCCTTTAACCTCTCTTTTGAAGTGCCATACTTCTAGAATTAGAGGTTTTTTAACCTCTCAGTTTGAGGTGCTACACTTCTAGCATTAGAGGCATTTTGACCTCTGTTTTAAGGTGCCATACTTGTAGCAGTAGAGGTTCTTGAACCTTTTTTTTAAGGTGTCTTACCTCTTGTATTAAATGCTTGTTGACATTTTGTTTTGCGGCGCCTTACCTATTGTGTTAGAGGCTCCTTGAGGTGCCACTCCTTCAATGTTCCATTACCGAATTATACATCATGGCTATTTTGACTTAGCTTCAGCTACACAGCTAAGGCAAAGTCATTTTATTTTTTCTATATCTTTGTCTGTGATGTTTATGTCGATAAAGACACACTTCTTGTTGTAGAACCTTCCACAACATTCTCATCATATCACCATCCCTCCATCCTTTCGCCTCAGTATGAGCTCCATAGAAAAGGCTACTTTCCGTCTTGGTGTTATTTTATTTTCGACTTTAGTTCCTCCATGAGATTGAATGATAATTTCAAAGATCTTATGAAGGAAATGTAAGCTAGAACATAGCTCATTATATATACTGACTTATCTGAGGCCTTTGTCCTACAGTGGACATAAAACTGTGTTATGCGTTTGTTTAAATATTGGATATTTTCTTTCTTTTACCTTACCATTTAAATGTCGTTTTCTTTCTCTTTCATTACCATATATATATATATATATATATATATATATATATATATATATATATATATATATATATATATATATATATATATATATATATATATATATATATACACATACATTTATATATATATATATATATATATATATATATATATATATATATATATATATATATATATATATATATATACATTAAGACCAAACATGTTGTCTACACTAATCTGGGAATGACACTGAAAAGTCCATCTTTTCGGTAATTTATAGTTTTAGATAAACATTTCTACTTTCACACATTCCATTGTAGGTATAACGTCATAATCAGGTAGATAAGATGATGGCCGGTAGGAAGTACCTAGAAGAGTACACACACACACACACACACACAGACACACATATATATATATATATATATATATATATATATATATATATATATATATATATGTGTGTGTGTGTGCATATATACGCATATATATAAACGTAAACACACACACACACACACACATATATATATATATATATATATATATATATATATATATATATATATATATATATATACATATATATATAAACACACGCATATGTATATATATATATATATATATATATATATATATATATATATATATATATATATACATATATAAACACACGAATATGTATATATATATATATATATATATATATATATATATATATATATATATATATATATATATATATATATATATATATATATATATATATATATATATACAGTATATATATATATATATATTTTTTTTTTGAGTCATTGCATTAAAGTAAAAATTAGATAACTAAAGTAGGAATAATTTATGGACAATAAAACAAAATTAAATAGTGTAAGAACTGCAAAATATGAAGAGGTTAATAAAAGAATTGCTGTTCTCTCCCTATACAGAACTGATTGTGATGTGCTCCTGTTTTATTGAGGCTAATCCTGTACTCATGCTCACATTAGTCTAACAAATAACCAAGATATTTGACAAAAGTTTCTTTGCAACATATAATAGGCTTTCAAGTTTCTCTCTTATAATGAAAGCAAGTTACAAGAGAGCATTTTGAAAACTGAAGAGAACAAATGACAATACTGAGTGGATATGTTGCAATGAAAAATGCAGAAGACGGCCATGAATAACCTAAACATAAAAAAGATAAAAAACACAACTGGTGAACATGGATGTAACTATGTTTATCCCAAATGTGTTCAAGGTAGAACGGAATAAAATTCATATCAAACTTTCTTCAAAACAAGTAAGATTGTCATGCGCATGAGAACAAAATCTCAAAATCGTTGAATTCTCAATAGATAGAACATAAAGGTCCCATAGACATCCGTTGCATAATATCTCTAACAGTAATGATAGTATGAATATTGGTTTTCACCAAAAATAATACGAGATGCTCAACGCTAGACAAACATTTAACAAATCCTCTTCACGCTCACTACAGATCAAAATAAGTTTACAATATCTTGATATTGAACATTATTATGTGTAATTTTTATTATTCAACTTCCAAATTTAAGATACACTTTTTCTTCGGATTAAATGATATATTTGACAAATTAATTCATATTTTTCCAAAGATTTAATCATTTCTATGATTGTAGATAACAGATTATATAAGAATCTTTCGTCCTAAAATCATTATTGAGGACGATAAAGAAAACGGAAGATATCGATGGGTTATTTTGCATGTGTGCAAAAGTTGCTCCGAATAAAGTGAAGAGCAACAAGAAAGAAGCAGCAGAAATCCCAAGTGTTTCAGACATGTATAGACAGTTAGACACTTTACATACGCTAATGAATGAATAAAATCAGTTAGATAAGAAAGAAAAATGAGGAAATGAAGAGGGTCAAGAAAGAGTGACGCAACTAAAAAGAAAGATTGGAAAATGGCTTAGTAAGCGAGTTTGGACAACAAAGAAGAACGGTTTCCTGACCTCGGAAAACGGATTCTAGCAACGACTAATTATCTGCATCACTAAGACTCATTTGCAGGATAAGGAAGAGTTGAATATAGGTCTACAGTAGACGATTGTAGAATGTCTAGTAATAATAGAAAATAATAAATGGAATGTTGATCGCAGTAAAGAAAGAATTATAAATTGTAATCATTGAAATATAAAAGAGTAAATTACAGTCCATAGTCTCAGTGGTTTAGAATCGACAATAAAAGAGCTAAAGTTCATATTAGAGAGTAAGTTATGCACAGGACACAAAATTGATAATCAGAAGAACTGAAAAATATGAATAGGTCAATAGAAGAAGAATTGCTGATAGGAAATACTGTGGTGGTTCTCTCCATTTACACAGTTGATTATAATGTGCTCTTATTTTAATTCCATCCTCATGCTCACATCCTAACAAATTGAACAACCCATTTGACCAAAGCTTCATTGTAACATATATTAATTAGACTTTCAAGTTTCTCTCTATTAAGGAAAGCAAGGTTAAAAATGCTCAAAATAAAAGAAAAAATTCAGGAGAAAGTACATAGATGATGTTTGTGACTTCTGTAAACAAAATAATACAGAACATTTTGAAAGTGAAGAGAACGAGATACAAGAGTTTATATGTTGCAAAATTCTTCTTAGCAGAGAGCTGGTGCAATGAATAGAGAAGACGGCCATGAATTAGAAAAAATAAAAATTCAAAACAACGAAATAGATTGTCATAACTGTTTATTTCCAGCTGATTTCATATACTCAAATACTCTTATGTTTTTTGATGGTCAAATCAAAAAGATCAAAAACTGAAATCTTAGTTGAAGGCCCAGATGCCTATTCTACTATATATTCAAAATACAAATGATCCTGGAAATGTTGGTTAAACTTACAATAAAAGGACAGACACGAAGCAGAAAAGTGAAGTCAGAATGTTGTGCGTTTACTACTGGTCAAAATAAATTCACAATATCTTTATGTTCAAGCTTTTATTTGATATTATTTATTATGGAATACTCAAATAAAAAATGGTCTTCCTAAATCTGAGTAAATAAAAGATCTAGAGAATCAAATGAGATTTATTAGGGGATTTAAGCATTTTTATAAGACAACATAATCATTTTGTCCCGGAAATCTCTACTTAAAACCATCAAAATTACGGAAAAAGTCGAGGGGTCATTTTGGCTCTGGGCAAGTGCTCTTGATGAGAGGAGCGGCAAAAAGAAACGAGCAAGGAATGTAACTCCCAAGTGGTAAAATGTATAAACTGCACAAAGTTGAACAAACCAGATGATCATATAGTGAATTCAAGAAATTGCAAAGTTTATGATTTGAAATTGATGAGACTATTCAATCAGACAGAAGAAAAAATCAAATTAAAGAATTGATAAATGAGAAATGTTTCGACATATTAGTATTATCTGAAACATGGTAAAATGACTTTGACAGAGCTAAGAGATCTGAAGAGACCCACAATTACACTGTGCATTATTTCTTTCATATTCAGAGAGAGAGAGAGAGAGAGAGAGAGAGAGAGAGAGAGAGAGAGAGAGAGAGAGAGAGAGAGAGAGAGAGAGTTGGGGGAGGGCCTTTTCGTTCTTAATGGATATTCTAAATTACTGATTGATTGATTGATTGAAAGTTTTCTAGCATCCTGACATCTAAGGTCATTTAATTACTGAAATCATATCAATAGGTTAATAACGTAGATTGTGCAACAACTTTGAGGGGAAGACGTTGGACCAAATTTTGAGTGATGGAATGAATAATATTGTATCTGGTATCAATGAGGAAGAGAAGAGCGTATTATGTGGGTCGGTATTACGGACACAAATGAAAGGGTATCCGGACAAAATTCCACTGTGCAAAATCACACAAGACAAAATCCCAATGACAAAATCACACAGGACAATATCTGTCAGAACAAAATCAGACCGGACAAAAGTATACTGGACAAAATCTGACTGAAGAAGGTCACACAACATAAAATCTGTCAGGACAAAATCACACAAGACAAAATCTGCCGAGACGACAAAATATGATGGGACAACATTATACAGGACAAAATCTTGGAGGACAAAATCCCACAAGACAAAATCTTTCGAGACAAAATCACACAGGACAAAATTTGAAGGGACAAAATCACATAGGACAAAAACTGACGGGACAAAATCACACAAAGCAAAATCTGATGTGACCAAATCACAAAAGGCAAAATCTGTTGGGACAGAATATCACAGGACAAAATATGACAGGACAAATTCACAGGAAAATTCCCACGTCATAAAATCCCACGGAACAAAATCACACAAAGCAAAGTCTGACAGGACAAAAGCTGAAAGGACATAATCACACAGGACAAAATCTAATGGGCGAATGTCTAATGGAACAAAATCACACAGGACAAAATCTCACTGTAAAAAAATCTGATAGAACAAAATTACACAGGACAAAACCTGATGGGGCAAAGTCTGACAGGAAAAATCTGATTGGATAAAATCACACAGGAGAAAATCGAACAGAACAAAATTTCAGGGGAAAATATAACCAGACAAAATCTGACAGGACAAAATTGCGCAGGACAATATCTGATGGGAAAAATCCCACAGGAAAATATCTAATAGAACAAAATCACACAATACAAAACCAGACAGGACAAAATCCCACAATACAAAATCACACAAGACAAAATCCCACGGTACAAAATCTGACATAAATTCACACCGAACAAAATCTGATGGGAAAAAATCCCACACCACAAAATCTCACGAGACAAAATCTGATAGGACAAAATTTTACGAGACAAAATCACACAGAAGGACTACACTAAAGTAAACGATTTGAAATTTTTTTGATTATAAATTAACAGACCATATTATTTCTTAGCCACTTCATGTTGATGTTCATTTGCAATATGTTATCTTTTTCGGTGGACACCAAAAGAACCTTTCTTCCATTTACCTGATCTATTTCTTCAATTTATTTCATCCATGTTTGACAACTGCATGATGATCAATGTTGCTCTTTGTTTATGTTCACTCTGTTCATGAACTTTCACATCAAGTGGTTCATCCATATGTACTTTTAGGCTTTGTTATAATCAAAAGAACTTCAAATTACTGTTTTCTAGATTGTAGTCAAGTGAGTGACTTTGTCCTGGATTCACTTAGAGTGACGCTGCTTCATTCAAGTCCAGTAACGCACAAGAGCTTCCATGTCTCTGGGTAACTTACAATGCCTTTCGAAATCTACTTTTCATTATAAATGTCCTCGAACCAGAAAAAAAATCTAAAAATTATGACGGATGCTACAGGATATATATATATATATATATATATATATATATATATATATATATATATATATATATATATATATATATATCTACAAAACAATGGAATGAGGAATAAATGCCAAGAATCCTAGCTTTAGTACAATAAATTACCAAGTTCTTGGGAAAAGGCTTTAAGAAGCAATGAATAGTTAACAAAAAGCATAGACAACTTTGTATACATAACATGAATATTTACAGTTTTACACCATAAATGATTGTGTTTTGTAATATATCCTTCACGAATACATGTAGTTTGTTTATTCTTTTAAGACTAGCCTCAGCCTTTATATTATTCATTTGTTAGTTCTAGATTGTCTTGCCTATAGCAAGACATCTGACGCGGACTCCTGCACAAAAGCAGCCTGTGAGTAAGATAAGATTGAGAATGTCAAAACAAGGGTAGATGAACTAGTGGCAGCTTATTGTGGTTGGTGCACACAAACTACTCAGCAGAATAAATGGACAATTAATCGATATTACATACTTTTATGTCATTTTTTCGTTATGAAAACCTGAAAATTAAAGTTCTATTTCAAAACTATAAAATTACTATATTTATCATAATTCATATTTGTTAGGGGATTTGATTACTTTTATGTGTGAAAACTAATTGAATATGTCTTCTTGTCCCTGAATTTCTGCATAGGACTATCACAATAAAAAAAAAGAAAAAAAGTCGAGGGGCTGATTTGGTTGTGTGCTAGTTGCTCGGAATGAGAGGAGCGGCAACATGAAAGGAGCAGAGAAAATCACAAGTTTTTCAGACTTGTGTAGACACCTAGACACTAAATACGCAACTGACAGAATAAAATCAGTTAGATCAAAGACAAAAATAAGGAAATTCAAAGGGTAAAAATAAAAGCCACAACTAGAAAAAAAAGATTAGAAAATGGCTTAGTCGAGTTCGCATAATAAAGAAGAACGGTTGAGAAGGAAACCGTGGTCCACGATTGAGGATCTGAAAGTTCTCTACAAAAAATTATTAACAAGAGACAAACCAGGAACTGTAGACAAAATAGAGGGATCCTGTAGACAAAAGATAACTCATTTAGCGAAGAGAGAACAGAGGCAGAAGAGGTGGGACTACAATAACCAACAATAAACGAAACAATGGGGAAACAGAAAAATAAATAAATGGATGTCCAGAACAGGATTAGCCCAGAAGTATCGGAAGAGTCCCGAAAGAATATGCGTGTAGGCCTACTTCAGAAATGTGGATTCCTTCACACACGCAGTCAGTATGAGATATTTAGCCTACAGAGACACATGTCAATGAAACAAATATAATGCAAATTCTTAAAGGAAGGAAGGCAGTTACATGTATGGAAATGGATGCAAATATCGATATTGGCAGAAACGCAAATGGTGCAATAAAAATAATAATATTAAACCCAGACAGTGTCTGTCGCTGTTGACCAAAATCAGATATCCCAATGAGAAAGTTGATAAGCTAGAAAAGAATATGTAATCAATTAAGTTAACATTTCAAACAATGATGGTTTTAAACGTAAAGGAAAAGTCTATCAGTAATTTAATCAACTAAAATTACTGACACAAAAAATTATGTTGAAAAAGTACTCAACAACATACCTCTTCTTAATACGAGATCAACTTCAAATAGAAATGCATATTTCGCTCACGCCAGGATTAGAGACGAAGCAGTAAATAAGATTAAAAACATGGTTGCTGATACCGAAAAGAGGAACACTGGATAACTGAAACCAAATTAATGATATGCAATATAATCAATAATGAAGAAGATGTAGTTAAGCTTTGATTCATAGGAATCGTTGTTTGGATCCGATACAGAATGTAGAGGAGAAGAAAAGTCTGATATTCAAAGAAGAGCTCGGCAAGTGGGACTACTCACTTCAATCCATCAAGCTGGAATGTGATCCTCAATTTCGAAAGGCTAATCATGATAATGACAAAAAGGCTATGTTGCGATGGGGCATGTAGAGCATATTAATCTTTGGCACCGTCGTTCAATTAGTTCATTATGCATGTTGCATAAGATTTTTCATAACTCTGACCATCCTTTACATTCAGATCTCCCTGGACAATTCTATCTTGTTCGTAATCCTAGGCAGGCAGTTAATTCTAATAGCCAGGCCTTCTCCATCATGAGGCTCAATACTACACAGTATTCTAGAAGTTTTATTCCAGCTGTTACCAAGTTGTGGAATGATCTTCCTAATTGGGTAGTTGAATCAGTAGAACTTACAAAGTTCAAAGTTGGAGCAAAGGTTTTTATGTTGACCAGGCTGACATGAGTCTTTTTATAGTTTATATATGACATATCTGTTTTTGACATTGTTAATAGTTTATATAGGTCATATCTATTTTAACGTTGTTATTGTTTTTAGAATGATTTATTGTTAATTTATTCTCATCATTTATTTATTTCCTTATTTCCTTTCCTCATTGGGCTATTTTTCCCTATAGGAGCCCTTGGGCTTATAGCATCTTGCTTTTCCAAGCTTTTTATTATTTCCTACTGGCTTTTGCGTATACCATGTCACGTGATGCTTGTGGCAGTAAAGCATATATATATATATATAGATATATATATATATATATATATATATATATATATATATATATATATATATATATATATATATATATATATACATATATATATATATATATATATATATATATATATATATATATATATATATATATATATATATATATATATACTAAGCTACAACCCTAGCTGGAAAATCCGAATTCAATAAGTGTGAACCTTCGGGGGCAGAATCATTTCATTGTGAAGTTTCGCTACAATATTATTTGATTATCATGAGTTATTTTACGTTATTATTCTAAGAGTTATGTTGAATTATTACTGTCATTTATTCAGTACGCTATTTACTTATTTATTTAAGACACTAAAGAGGTATATGTATAGGTAAAATGTCATTTAGTTTCCTTAATTTACTGGTGAACTTTGGTGAACAATAATTCTACAATTCTCTCCCACGTTGTTTGATTAACAAAAGTTGTTTTGAAGACTGGGGTGCTGCAACCGTGGACTGGAACGTCAAATTGCTCTGGCTACTGGATCCATGATTGATTGATTCATTGATTGAAGTTTTCTGGCATCCTGACATCGAAGGTCATTGATGCCGATATCGTTTATTATAAATAAAGATTAGTAGAATATTCAATTAAGACCAGGGAAGTAAATATGTTATAAAAGTTGAATAGCATTAAGAAGACCTGCTTCTGGTATCAATTTAAAAATACCACTAGCATTATACGACACATCAGTTCCAAGGATTTTGGCCAGGATGAACCTGGGGACCAGTCCTCTATTAGAGAGGGGCTTCCTCTCTTAAGGTGGGCGTACACTGGTCAGTGGGGGTAGTTAGCCCCTCCCATCGACGATTCCAATGCCTGGTGTCACCCATTACTCGCAAATATGGGCGACTTAAAACCGGGTTACTGGAGCCTGACTCTTAAGAGACTTGGTCTGCACCCAACCGGGTCTGCTAGAGGGTGATGGCGTCTAAATTAGTACAGGTTGAGATGGTATGACATCCATCCTACCCTGTACCAAATCCAAAGAATCAGTCAAAACCAAAGTCATACAAGCAAAAGTCGTCAACAAGTTCATGCCCAAGAGGAAGAGATGAGAGAATAAAAGAAGTAATCAAAAGAACGGAGAGAAAGTGCTAACTAATTCAGTTGGATCAACAATTGGGCACCAGGGTCCAGTTGGAAAGCAGTTCCCACTCTTCATTAGAGCCCAGCTGGTAATCCCTAAGCCCCCCATCCTAGTCAGGGCTTCAGCATCTGGGGGGACAGGATCCATGAGTTCCCCTTTTGGTCCTACAGGTGTTCTCCAAATGAACACGCTAAAAATTTCTCCTACATCCTAGATAATTTGTCACCTTTCGGTTGGAAGGCTAAATGGCTTCTCCAACTCAACTATTTTTATCCAACTCTCAGTTGAGAGGCAAAGGGGCTTTTCATACTGGACTTCATTTGTTTCTTGCCGTCAACTAACTACATTCCTGAAGTTAATTAAGTGCCTGTCACGAGGTCCCAGGATGGGGGAGAAGGGGAAACCGTTCACTGCTGTTACTGAGAGGAAAGAGCGTGGTCCTCTATCACACAAGTGTCTTAAGTAGCCCAATACAAGATGTGGTAATTAAGTCACATCATGTGACTATTCTTTGTTTTATTGGTCCCCTCTTCTGACGTATTGGTGACGTCATAGTTACCGGCTTTCTTGGTGATCAGAGCGTGGCAATGACTCTCCCATGAGTAATCTTTCTCAAAAAGGATGTTTGGGTTTTTCGAAACGACATCCGCTTTCCAGTGCACACAATACCCTCACACTCCTTGACGATAGCCTCTCTCTCTCGCTTTACAAAATCCCCTAATGTTATTTGTCTCTCTTTAGTTTAATCAACGAGCAAAACTTATAAAATAACTAATCACATAAATTTATTAACTCCTTGAATATGAAAATCTCTCCCTACATCTCATAGGCCAAGGGACTCTAACAGGGAAAATAGCCAGTAAGGAAAGGAAACAAAGAAAAATAATTTTTTTCAAAAGCAGTAACATTAGAAAATAACTATCTCTTATATAAACTCTAGAAACTTCAACAACAAAAGAGGAAGAGAAATAAGATAGAATAGTGAGCCCGAGTGCACCCTCAAGCAAGAAAACTCAAACTCAAGACAGTGGACTACCATGGTACAGAGGCTAAGGCACTACCCAAGACCAGAGAACAATGTTTTGATTTTGGAGTGTCCTCTTAGAAAAGCTTCTTACCATAATATGTATGTATATATATATATATATATATATATATATATATATATATATATATATATATATATATATATATATATATATATATATATATATATATATATATATATATATATATATATATATATATATATATATATAGATATAATATACAGTATACATATATGTATGTATATATATTATTGTGTGTTTATGGATATATACAAATACACTTATATATATATATATATATATATATATATATATATATATATATATATATATATATATATTTATATATTCATATATTTATATATGGATATATGTATACATATAAACACACACACACACAAACACACACATATATATATATATATATATATATATATATATATATATATATATATATATGAACACACACTTTTATATATATATATATATATATATATATATATATATATATATATATATATATATATATATATATATATGTTGTTTGAGTTTCATTGCATTAAAGTAGAGATAGGAAAATTAAAGTAGGAATGATATATACACAATAAGACAAAATTAAAAAAAGAGGATGAACTGGAAAATATGAATAGGTCAACAAAAGATTTGTTGATAGGATTAAAAACTCAGACGGTTCTCTCCCTTTATACAACTGATTATGATGTGCTCTTATTTCATTGAGGCTGATTCCATCCTCATACTCACATTAGTCAAACAAATAACCCAACACATTTGACCAAAGTTTCTTTGAAACATATAATAGACTTCCAAGTTTCTCTCTTATAATGAAATCAAGGTTAAACATGATCAAAATAAAAGCAAGTGGCAAGGGAACATTTTGGAAATTGAAGAGAACGAATTACAAGACTGAGTGGATATGTTGCAAAACCCTTTCTTGCATAGAGCTGTTGCAAAGAATGATACTGAAGATGGACGTTAATTACCTGAACTTATAAAAAGAATTAAAAACACAACTTTTCGATGTAACTAGGTTTATCCCAATGGAGTTCAAGGTAGAACGGAATGAATTAATTATCAAACTTTCTTCAAGATAATCAATATTTTGTCATGCTCAAGATATTAAAACCTCAAAATCTTTGAATAGAGAGAACTTTAAGGCCACATACAAACCTGCTGCACAATAACTCTAACATCAATGATATTATGTGTGTGCATGTGTGTATATAAGTGTGTGTAAGCATATAACCAACCAATATCCCCTTCATCATCTAATGATCTTATTAATTTTGACGAATATTCACCTTTTCATTTTAGATTTTGGAAAGTTTAATTTCTTTAGAGTATAATCTCAACATAATTAATCGCAATATTTGCAGAACCTCGTATATAATAGGAATTGTAAACTTCAGTAAACCAGTAATCATTTGATAAAGACAGTTTTGTCGGAACAGTATTATAGTGAATAGAATTTGAAGAAAAGGGATAATCAATCTTTTATCAAAACAAAGAGGCTGAGGAAATAAGAGGATTCATGTAAGAAACACCTTGACACCACTAAGGGCATCGCTTTCAAGGAATATATATATATATATATATATATATATATATATATATATATATATATATATATATATATATATATATATCTGTGTGTGTGTATGTATATCCATCTTTGCTTAAAATTTACGATTTTCCAATGTATACCTTTAAAAATACCTCTTTTCTTATACAAAAAAGCTTCATCCAGCCATGAATTGTATAGGCAGGCTCACTGGTCACTAGTGTAGAGGTCTGGTTACTCTAACATTATCACTGAAGTTGACCTCGCTATCAGCGGGTGCCTGAAAAGTCTTGAGTGGAAAATCATATGCCAAGGTACTCTTTAGCTTTTATAGTTTAACTGGGCTCCACAAGACACTCTAAGAGTTGGAAGACCCAGGCCTACATGGCTGAGAATTATGGAGCGTGAAGTAGGAAATGATGAATAGAGAAGTATTGATTTCAAAGCTCAAGATACAGACGACTGGCAAAATCTAACTCAGGCCCTTGTCGTCAATAAGCGTAGGAGGAGATGAAGATGGATAATAGGATTTGTATTGAAAAGTTAAAAGCTTAAAGTTGCAGGTTTAGGTCTCCACTGAGACGATCTACATCATTCTCCTCGGGCGACCATAAGCCAGCAGGGACTATCACTAGTCCCCTCTAACCTCCCCCCCCCCCCCCGGTGCCACCATGGGGAGTACCCCCCGGAAGAAGGTCTCACGGTATTAGGAGTTGACTTCCTGTCGTTAAAAATCCATGGCATTTAGATGAAGCTCAAGCCATGCCAATTCTTAAATTATATTTAACCCCCCTTCCTTTTGCATATAAATAAAATAGCGTTTTTTAAATATATGTTTTAAGTCACCGGATATAACGGAACTGTACCACTCGTGTGTCACAGATCGTACATAGTAACGAAATTTCTCTTTTTTGTATATATAATCCTTTGTATCTTCGCTCTTCCCTCGCACTGACAGCAACTTGTATTAACATGTCTGCCTATTTCATTGTTAATTGTTAACAAAAATAGGTTGTTTGTATTTTGTGACCTTCTTGCCGGGACCTAGTGTGTATGTATGCCCGATGTGTCTATAATAAAGTACACAGTTGCATTCCTCTCGCCTTTCGTTCACAACCTCTTTTGGCTCGTCACAAAAACCTGTACGAAGAGCGTTTGACTTCTTGTTTCCCTCAGGAGAACCATCTATAACATTATCGGGTATTTAACTCGAGAAAACTATATCAAAGCCTATTCACCATTGCAACAGTTGCCTTTGGTTCTTTCAAAGGAACTTCGATTAAATAAATATATGATGTCCAGGTAGACAGAGAGAGAATACATATTAGATGCTGTTGAGGACATTATTAACCTACAAAAGAATATTTGGAATGCCTTTGCTTCACTCAACGCAAT
The DNA here is from genome assembly GCF_036898095.1 of Palaemon carinicauda. NCBI lineage: Eukaryota > Metazoa > Arthropoda > Malacostraca > Decapoda > Palaemonidae > Palaemon > Palaemon carinicauda. The sequence continues at coordinate 73,978,127 of NC_090757.1, forward strand.
ACTTGTAACTAATTCAACTTGTCTCATAACACGCTCAGAATTATGACTAAAGTTCTCTCAAGAATAAGTGATACAAATGATCTTATTCTCTCTAAGGTACGTAAAATAGGAGCCAATAATGTGCAGAAAAATAGATGCTATTTCCCAACAAAGGAATGACACGGGGACACACGCTGACGACTTGTGAAGATTATTTCATAAGAATTTGAATATGTTCTAAAAACTATGGAACATTTTCTAAATTTTGAAAACTATGATATTTCTTATATGGTAAATAATGATTTTTTATTCTCCGAGTCGTAATGATCTATAGTAA